>NC_140424.1:28147828-28636699 GCF_965140295.1 Lepidochelys olivacea
GACCCCTTGGCTGCCCCTGATCCTAGGAGCCAGAGCGACCTGCGGCAGGAGGGGTGAGTAGGCGAGTGGGGCATGGTGGTGAAGAGGCGAGCGGCGAGGGAGCCAGTGGCTGGCTGGTGGGTGGGTGAGGAGGCAAGTGGCAGGCGGGGAGGGTGAAGAGGCGAGCGGCGAGCCAGCGGTGGGCAGTGAAGAGGCGAGCGGCGAGGGAGCCAGGAGCGGGCGGGGTCCAATGGGGCAGAAAGGGGGCAGAGTTGGGGACTTTGGGGAAGGGGTTGGAATGGGGGCGGGGAAGAAGTGGAGTTGGGGCGGGGGCAGGTGGGGCAGGCAAATACCCCCTTCCCCCCCCCCCCAATGTAGTGTCCTCATTTTTGAATATTCAAATATGGTAACCCTAACAGTAATACAAGAAGCCCACAGAAGTGTGTGTTTGTGTGGGGGAAGCATGTGTGACAGCATGTGCGGGGGTTGTGCATGAGAGAGAGAGAGAATGTGTTGGCGGAGCGTGTGAGAGACTGTGTGTGTGGGGAGTGTGTATGTGAGAAAGAGAGACAAATTGTGTATGGGGGACTTCCTGGGGCTTTGAAAGGGGAGGGACACATGTCTACATAGCTGGATGAATGGCAGCAGATTTCCAAACAGTGAGCAGAGCGGTTACGGTGGGCATCGTGAGATACCTTCCGGAGGCCAGTTACAGCAACGTAACAAACACAGTGTCTACACTGACACTTTGTTGATCTAACTTTGCTGCAAAAATCTCTATGCCTCCCATTGAGGTGGTTATATTTTGTCAGTAAAGCAGGAGAGTTTTGTCACCAAGAGGTGCATTGTAGTGTGTACACCTCCACTGTTTTGTCAATGAAAGCTGCCTTTTGCCGACAAAACAGTGTAGACAAGGCCTAAAGGTCGGCACCCAAAACGTAAACCCTCAATTTAAGGCCACTTTTGAAATGTGGACCCAGCTCACCATTGTGCTCTGGCCCCGTGTGGCAGCTTGTGTGGGCCAAAGGGGCTGTAGGGAAGGTGTAAACCCAGGGGAATCCTCGCAGCACAGGAGCCTCTTGTGCCTCCAGCTCCTCCACAGCAGCTGCAGGCTCAAGGAGTGTTCCCGGGAAAGCAGGGAATAGAGTGGAGTTGTTGAGGGCTGGGCAGAGGAGGAAGGGGTGGAGCAGGAATAATGGGGTGTGGCCAGGGTAAAGCTGTGCCTTTGACACTGCCTCCGGGAGAAGTCATCTAGGGGCCACTGGACCAGAGGTGCAACTCAGGCTGGACCTCCGGACTTCCGCAGCCTGTGCCAATGTCTGCACTGACCCCAGCAGCTACTGAATAGGAGAACCACAAACTGCTTCCCCCATCCTTTTACCAGTGCAGGGGTGAATGAGGCCCATTGAGCCAATTCTCTCCCTGACTCAGTTTCCACATTTATGAAATAATTTTAAGATTATTTGTATTTCAGTCTATGCAGAATGAAAGCCCCATTGTGCTGAGCTCTGTACATATACTGAGCTCTGTACATATACTGAGACCCAAAGAGCTCACAATTCAGGCTCCTCATCCTGAAAAGTCTCAGCATCCCACTGATGTGAAAGAGGCCAATGTTTGTAAAGTTACATTAATGCTAAAATCTTTGCAGGATCTGGCCTGGCTCATGACAAAATGTAAAAGGAGAATGAGAAATCAGCTGGGTTTGGAGGATGAGGGAACAGAAAATCTGTCTTCCACATAGTGTCTCTTTGAGTGGTTCTGAGGCTTCATGGATATTGGTTCTGTTGATTTGAGACGCTTGAATGAAAGAAAATAGGATGATTCATATTAGCCTTTGTTAAAAATCTGGGTGTGTCTCTGTCTCTCTTCAACTGTTTTTCTCTCATAATTAAAATACAATTATGTCAATTAAGAGTGAGGATGTCACAAATATGACAGCATGAAATATCATCTGTCTTATCCTTTCCCCCTCCAGACATTCTGCCATCTGAACTGGAGACAAGAAGAGGGAAATCCTTAGGATCACACAGACCAGGTGAGACTTCAGGTGGAGATTATCATTAAATAAAGAGGAAAATCCCATGAAAACATTTTCATGAACTTCTAGATAAATGTACAAACCAAACCAACACTGACCATGACACACACCCCTAAAAATAAAAATAAAAACAAAAACATGAAATACTAAAAGAAAAGGAGGACTTGTGGCACCTGTGGCTCACGAAAGCTTATGCTCAAATAAATTGGTTAGTCTCTAAGGTGCCACAAGTCCTCCTTTTCTTTTTGCAAATACAGACTAACACGGCTGCTACTCTGAAACATGAAATACTAAGAAATCCCAAGCCGAAATCACACAAACAATCCTGATACCATCCTTAGTGTTGAGTCCCTGCACCCACTGACGAACAGAAACACTCTCCCTGACCAAGAAACACTCTGAGGCTAGGCCTACATAGCAATGTAAGCGTAAGGGATATGAGTCAGCTGACCTCTTGTCAGGGAATCCTGGGCTTGAGCATCAACACTGCATTTTAACTCTAGGTTAAGAATTTTCTGCACTGGGGGGAAACTCGACTGCCAATCCTGTTTCCTAACTGTGGTGGTGCTATTGATGGGACGCGGGTGCCCGTAAGGAGCACGTGAGTACATACGCCGCGTAATTAGCTCATTTGGTGGCTGTCTCCATTTGAGAGGGCATTATACTGAATTACTGTCTAGTCGGATAACTGGGTTCTCCAGCTCTAGGCTCGGTCACATTGGCAAAAACATGCCCCTGTGCCTGTCCTAAGGATAATGAGGACATCAGTCTCCAGGGTGTCAAACTATTACAGTGAAACTTTGTAATTCTTAATTTTTCAAATACGATGATCAATGATCAAGTTTTTGCTTGCTTGCTTGATTTTTTTCAGTTTGTTTTGAAGTTTGACATAAAATGAAGGTGTCAGAGGGAAGACACACACACATTCCAGTCTGGCTGCTGCTTGCTGCAAAGTGGCAAAATCCATCCCCAAGGCTTGGGATGCAGTGTGCTCCAGCAACCCTGGGGAATCCCTTATCCCTGCCATCACCACACCCCCAGACCTCTGGGATGCTGTGGAGAAATTTTGGTGCTGGCTCCCACTGACCACCCTAACAGTGCATGCTGCCCAGGTGACCCTGCACCTGCAGCCCAAGGGAGGGCCTGGAGTAAGGGCCAGTGAGCAGAGCAGGGACCATAGCAGCTGCCCTGCAGGGAGAAGAAGTGGCAGAGCTCTCGGCTCAGTATGGCTGAGGGAAGGATGACCCACCTCCTAACTTTGCTCCCTGCTCCAGGCAAGCTCCGTGCACCACCATGGAGGAGAAACTTCCACCACCACTGTGGGAGGAGCAGGAAGGGGAACCTCTCGGCCAGGTTGGCATGCTGTGTCTGGCATGCTGTGCTGGCTGCCTGTAGCACTGCTCCTCCGCCTCCAGGAACTATAGGATACACACAGAAGACTTCCACACCCAAGTCAAGCCACGGATGCATGCACATAGGAAACCAATAGGGCTTGGACCCGGGTTCCAGTTTAACATGGGCTCTGACCCTCCAGACCTGCAGGGTCCTGGGACTCTGGATCAGAGCCCTAGATTAGCATATTTGCAGTGTGGATGCAATGAGGGTTTGGCTTGAGCCCAGGCTCAGACCCTGGCTTAAACTGCTGTGTAGATACACTCTCCCTCACCAACACAGATATGTCATTAATGCTGACCCTGGCATTTCCATACATGTCCGTAAGCCCTTTAAATATTAAATTCAAAGGGTTGCCACATTTTTTTTCCTTTCCCCTATGTGAGAGGCTCGCTCCGATTGCACTTCACCAGCATCCCATCTTTCTCTTCAGCTGGCCTGGGCTGAGATCTCCCATTTGAGTTGCTCTCTTTCTCCTCTGTTAGAGATATGGTCCCTCTGTGATGTTGCCACATCCTCCCTGCTCTCTGGGCTGGAGAAGGGGCCACTCTCTGGCCTGAGTGGATCATCCCCAATACCCATCCCCTTCTCTTCTCCCAGGCCAGGGAGAGAAGGACAGGTTCAGTATAGAGCTTCCCCCAGGTTTATATCTATTACCTTCCTCCTCTAACTCCCCTCCCTGCAACTTCAGGTTCTCACCTTCCTCTCTAACCCTCAGAGGAGAAGCTCCAGCAGGAAAAGCAGGGAGATGCTATTTGCATGTACTGGGACATGGTGGATCTACGCCTTCCCAAAGCTAAAGGCCCGTCCCCTCAACTAAGGGGGAGAAACCATGAAGCCCAGGGAACAATGGAGTATTTGGGACAATGAAAGAGAAACCAGGACAAGGAGAGAGGTCAGAAGTTTAAAAATGAGGGAGCCAGAAGGGGACACGAAGCAGAGAACCCCAGAGAGCATCTGTTGCTCCTCAAAGGTATCTAAGGAGTCAGTGAACACTGCCCAGGGGAACTGTGCCTGGAGACATGATTTTAAAAGGGAATGGATATACATGCCACAGTCTCAGAGCACTTCTTCCTCCCTCCAGATTTGTCCTCCTGCAGTGATGTGTGGCCATCTTGGCCATCACCAGGAGGAGATTAATAAGGAGGTCTTGCCACTTTCTGAAGTCACAAATGGGGTGTGTATACATCAGGAGGTGCAGGGAATATTGCAGCCAGAACTTTAGTAAGAGGTTCAAAAAGAGCTGGAAAAGGGGCTGCAAGCTGACACACCACCTAATATCCCCAGTGGGCTGTGGAACAAAAGTGGAGTACAGGCTGGCCCACCACAGTTCCTCATTTTCTCTCCTGTAGGTCCCACCATTTGGAGTCAGGATGGAACACAAAGGCAAGGAAGTGGATGGTGTGGAGCACAAGCATGTACAGATGTTCTCGGGAACTGGTACAGAGGTGGACCAGCTGGATGTCCTTCAGCCAATACAGGTGGTGTGTCAAAGGTGGCTGGGGAGGCTTGTGGTGCAAGAGGTGATGATGAGTTACAGAGGGCCAGCTGTGAGGGATGAGTGGGAAACACCTTCTCACAGGACCTGGTTGAGGAAAGCAAGAGAAGCAAGAGGCTAGGTTGTTCTCACCTTCTGGAACACAAAGGAGGGGACATGTAGGGTGGGCAGCCCCGTGCACTGGCTGAGCACTGTGGGCTCCATCCAGTCACTCTAGTTCTGAGTCTGGTTGTACCATCCAGGGCTATCCTCTGATGCACCAAGGGGGATTCAACCACCTGCACACTAAGGTGTGGAAGAGTAGGGAGATGCAGCTGGGAAGGAGGGAAAAAGCAGCCACCACAGAAAGTCTCAGCAGCCAGGGGGACGAACTGCCAGGGCATCTCTGCTTATTCTCAGGCATTCAGGAGAGAGAAGCAGCTCCCCAGGCTGGTGTTGTAAATCAGAGACGCTGTGCTCTAATCTCTGTGACCCTTTCCCCCTCCAGACTCTTTCCCTCCTGAGCTAGAGCAGGGAAGGGAGGATCTCTGGGATCACACATCCAGGGTGAGCTTTGGGGGAGTTTTTCCTTCCATTAACAGAAAATGTCCATGAAAGCAACTCTCCCACACAGCAATAACCAGAGACACTTGCACTGCCCAGCCCTAAAGCCACCTTAATTGTGATCTGAGAATTTGTATTGACATTGACAAGCCTTTCCAATATTACCTTCAAGGTGGTCAGGAGAGAGAGCCTCCTGGTTGCCACACCCTTCCCCATTTCACCTGGGGGACAGACTGTTCCCCATGGCTCTTCTCCTTTGGGCAGGGCTGGACTCTGCCATTGCAGCTGCTTTGTGGGTTGGGGAGATGGTGTCTCTCTAGTGCTGCCACCTGCAGACCTCCCTTCTCTCTGGGCTGGCAAGGGGCTGCCCCACCCATTGCCACCTCCTGCTTCCTGCTCACTGGCCTTGAACTATTGGCTCTTCCCCTGTGCTGCGTCTTCATCTCTGCTCCCAGGCCTGGCAGTGGAGGATGCATTTATGGGAGGAGACTCCCTCTGGGGTTCAAAGTTGGTACCTGCCTCCTCAGGACTCTCCTAATTACAAGCTTTTGCTACCTTCCTTGCCAAGTCTCTGTTGCTGGGAATGAACCAGCCCCAGCTGGGGAGCAGGGAGCTGCAGGCTCTATATTCAAATGAGAAAGTACAGAAGTGGATCCCATTACACAGGTTGAGGAACTGCCAAGCAGGGATGTTAGGGAGTGTGAGAAATGGTCCCAGATTCCCCCAGGGCTGAACTCTGATTCTCTCTCTCCCGTAGTGAATGTGATTCTGGATCCAGACACGGCTCATCCCCGACTCATCCTGTCTGAGGATCAGAAAAGTGTGAAATGGGGAGACACCAGGCAACATCTGCCGAACAATCCAGAGAGATTTGACTCCTGGGCCTGTGTGCTGGGCTCTGAGGGATTCACTTCAGGGATATACTGCTGGGATGTGGAGGTGGGGGACAGAGGATTCTGGGCTGTGGGAGTGGCAAAAGAGTCTGTGAGGAGGAAGGGAGAAGTCAGCTTTAACCCTGAAGTGGGGATCTGGGCTGTGCAGTAGTTGGGTCTGTTCCAGGCTCTCACCTCCCCTGCAACCATACTACCCCTGAGCCAGGTCCCCAGGAGGATCCAGGTTTGTCTGGACTGTGAATGGGGCCAAGTGACATTTTTCGATGCTGATAACAAGGCCCCAATCTTCACTTTCCCACCAGCCTCTGTCCCTGCGGAGAGAATCTACCCCTGGCTCTGGGTGGGGGCAGGATCCGAGCTCAGACTGTGTCCCTGAGACACAGGGGGTGGAATATTGCACTGAGGACCCTGAAATCAGCCTCTCTAGCCTTGGAAACTCCAGTCTTTATGACACTGGAGGGTCCTTGGGGTCTCATGTCTGGACTGTGAAACCACAGAAAGAAGCAAGTAATCAAGATGGAGAAGCCAATCTCATTGCCCAGGGAGCTATTTAGACTGTTTGTCGCTATCTTCTATGGTCCAGGAGGACTCTGGGGAGCTTCAGTCAGACAGTGTCACTAATACATGGGGCGAATTAAAAAATGGGCTTCCCTAGCCCCAGTCATGCTAGTCTCTATGACCCTGGAGGACTCCCATGTACCCAACCCTCTGGTTCCTTATTCCATCTCCTCCCCCTCCATCTCTGCAGCACCAGGAATTTTGGGAGGCGGGGGGGGGAGAGAGAGAAAGGGAGACCCATTGAAGCTGAAGGAGAAGCAGAGGGTCACTGTGGGGCAGGGAGGGATGTAGGGTTTTGGTGGGAGAAGTAATTGCTGGGCTGGGGGACAGGCAGATGTGGTGGCAGCAGGGATAGAGAATTAATTAATTGGGATTTGGAGTTTAGAGAGAAGCTGGAACCTCTACACCAGCAGGGAGCATTTTGTACAAAACTCTTTAATCAGATCTCATTGGGGCCCCCCAGTGACAGCTCCTGCAACAGGGGCCAAAGTCACATTCCTCTGTAGATATGGGATGTCTCTATTTGTCACACAGACATAGGGGAAAATTAAAAACCAAGAGACAGACCAGAAACCATTATAGAATCTTCTTTAAAAATCTCTTTTTTGGGGGGGCAAGCGGTGTGTCAATCTCATGATTTTCTAAGAATTAAGAACATAAGAATGGCCAGACTGGGTCAGACCAAAGGTCCATCTAGCCCAGTATCCTGTCTTACGGCAGTGGCCAATGCCAGGTGCTTCAGAGGGAATGAACACTGGAAGAAGCAGGGACAGAGTGGGTTTAACCAGAAGGAGCAGAGGAAGCAAGAATAAAGGGAGAGTCCTAGAAAAAGGCTGAAAAACAGAAATGGATAGAGCGAAAGGAAAACATTCTTGAGAGGGGAAACACCCAGGGGGAGCAAATGGGGAAGGGGTAAAATTGGGGGACAGAATGGAGACTATGAGAGAAAAATAATCAGTTAACAGTGACTAGAGGAGAATGGAGAAGTCAGAAATAAACCAGGGTGGGTAACAAAAGCTAAAAAAGATTATGAGCAAAAATGGATAGAATGAAAGGAAAGAGAGAAGGAAAGAGAGAGTGTGAGAGAGGGAGAGATGACTTATAAAATGTTACTGAAAGTGAAGCTGTAACTCTTTAATTTCATACATTAATTCATGGACATTTGTGCCATTTTAGTTCCTCAAAAGAACTATGCTTCAATTTTTTGGACATTTTCCCATATGTTCTGGTTACTGAAGATCCTCTCAGCTGCTTTAAAGCCTGACATTTACTTAATGTAAATGAAGCCTACAAAAAGTTCTGTTGGCTTGTTTCCCTTTAATTTCCCAGCTGTGATTTTTGAAGGCCTTCATGAAGGGGCAGGACTAACTCAGAAATTTTAAAAGGCAGCTCCTAAGTACCAGAGGAGCTAGTAAATCAGGGAGTTTTGTGAGGGAGTTTAGAGATGGAAAACGAGAGCCAGATATACCTAACAAACATTCATAGAATCATAGAAGATTAGGGTTGGAAGAGACCTCAGGAGGTCATCTAATCCAACCCCTGCTTAAAGCAGGACCAAACCCAACTAAATCATCCCAGACAAAGCTTTGTCAAGCCAGGCCTTAAAAACCTCTAAGGATGGAGATTCCACCACATCCCTAGGTATCCCATTCCAGTGCTTCACCACCCTCCTAGTGAATAGTTTTTCCTAATATCCAACCTAGACCTCCCCCACTGCAACTTGAGACGTTGCTCCTTGTTCTGTCATCTGCCACCACTCAGAACAGCCTAGCTCCATCCTCTTTGGAACCCCCCTTCAGGTAGTTGAAGGCTGCTATCAAATCCTCCTCCTCACTCTTCTTTTCTGCAGACTAAATAACCCCAGGTCCCCCAGCCTCTCCTCATAAGTCATGGGCCCCAGCCCCCTAATAATTTTTGTTGCCTTCCAATTTCTTCACATCCTTTCTGTAGTGGGGGGCCCAAAACTGGACGCAATACTCCAGAAGTGGCCTCACTAATGCCAAATAGAGGGGAGTAATCACTTCCCTTGATCTGCTGGCAATGCTCCTACGAATGCAGCCCAATATACCGTTAGCCTTCTTGGCAACAAGGGCACACTGTTGACTCATATCCAGCTTCTCGTTCACTGTAATTCCCAGGTCCTTTTCTGCAGAACTGCCGCTTAGCCAGTCGGTCCCCAGTCTGTAGCGGTGCATGGGATTCTTTGTCCTAAGTGCAGGACTCTGCACTTGTCCATGTTGAACCTCATCGGATTTCTTTTGGCCCAATCCTCCAATTTGTCTAGGTCATTCTGGACCTTATCCCTACTCTCCAGCATATCTACCTCTCCCCCAATCTTAGTGTCATCCACAAACTTGCTGAGCGTGCAATTCATCCCACCATCCATATCATTAATTCTCTAAATGTAGGCCAATAAGCACCCCCCTGCAAAACAAACAAACTAACAAACAACAACAACAAAATCCTGCTGAAGTAAAAATTATTGCTCTGAATGCAGCATCTATGATTACCAGTCTTGTGGGGTGGTGGCATGCGTGGGCATTTGGTGAAAGCAGTTCAAGGTCCTCAGAGACTGAGGGCATGTCTGCACTACAAACATAAGTCAAACTATTCACATCCACACTACTCTCCTTCTGTCAGTCATGCGCATCCTTACCAGGAGTGCTTCCATCAACTTAAGAGAGGCAGTGGGGTGGGGGCGGGAGGGGAGAAGGACTGAGAGACTGGGCTCCCCACTCCTCCCTGGCAGAATGTTTTTTAAGTACATCAGAAGTAGGAAGACTTCCAAACAATCAGTGAGGCCACAAGGTAACCGAGGTGCCAAAGGAGCACTTTCAGAAGACAAGGCCATTGCAGAGAAGCAAAATATTTTCTTTGCATGGGTTTTCATTGCTGTAGCCCATAAGGTCAGTTTGCTAGCTTGCCATGTTGCGTAATATGTTTTCTTTTGGTTTGATTCATATTATTTTGTTATCATATCCTATTATTAATTAATCATAGTATTTTCTGGGGTTTTGTTTATGTGGAATTCCAGTTTATGCTATTCATAAGGGTTATTCATGGTTATTCATAATAGTTGGCTGTAATGCAAATAACCTTCAGGCCTGTATCCTGTACGATTAGCTAGAGTAAGTTAGTATAAGTGTTTGTAAACTTTGGCATAGATAAATGGCATACCAGTTGCCCCCCTTAGCTTTGGGGAACTGAACAAAAAACTTGAATCTGCTAACCTTAAGTCTGGAGCAGACCGGTAACTGCAAGGCACACTGCAGAACATGGAAGTCATGAGTTAGGTCAGGGATAACGGTTTCGAGAATGAGATCATCAATACTAATACATATGAGTATATGGCATAACATGTTAACCTATAGAGTAAGCGTACCTGAAGATTTATGGGGTTGAGGAAATAAGATTTGGGCATGGTAGGTTGGGCCTAGATTCTGACAGCGGGCAGTACCGGGACCCTATAAGATGGCAAACAACCATACAAAGGGGTCACATTTTCCTATCTTCTATCAAGCTATCACCTCAGTTTCACAATATATCCTAGCCACTCAACACTTGAACCTAAGCCCTACCAATTTTGGAAGCCTGGACCATTAGTTCCTCAGACATGCCAGAGACAAGACTGATCCTCTGTCTCCTACTACCAGGTCTTCAGGGATGGGTGTGAATATGCTAGCTTTAGTAGTCTTTTAGAATAGAAATGTTACCACCAGGGGTCATAGAATTGTATTACTTCTTTGTGACTCTGTGTTTTGTAGCATTTATGCTTCTTTCTTTTATTTTAATAAAGATCTTAACAAGTTGGTTTTGTCCTCAGTATAAGTGTCCTTGCCACACACCCGGAGGGTCCTCTCACAATATTGAACTCTCTGTGTTCTCTATCCCTATAGCCTGAACTGGGACAAGAACCTAAATTATCTTCTGATCAGATCAGTGCTGAGCGGTAAACACATTAGCCCATAAAATTCAGGTCAACACTGCAAAGGTGTGGGAGATTCCCACACATCAGCCATTCTTTTTATGTGACAAATCTGAGGACCTGTCCCAGACTGAGGGGTCAATAGAGGTGGTTTTGGGGAAAAAATACAAAAATACAAAAAATATTCAAAACAATGGGATCTAAATTAGCTGTTACCACTCAAGAAAGAGATCTTGGAGTCCTTGTGGCTCCTAATGTGACCCTGAGTTTAAAGGTTCAAAAGCAGAAGGCACATTGGAAGAATCCACAGTTTAAATGAGACACACTTATTGCTTGCGGGCCCCGCTGCCTGATTTTGAGATCCTGGCCAGGCTGACGAACGGGGACTTGGCTCGTTCAAGTAGGTGTGAGTTGGATCAGTGTCACGTCTAGGAGTCCCATTTCGAGCCCCCTTCCAATGCAGTCTCTTTTCCCATCACATACACCTCAAGTTTCCTACAGATCCACCGTCTTCCCATGTAGCACCGTGAGCTGCTGACCCCTTTCTCGTCGTTCAGATAAGCAGTCACCTCCTCCTCTTATCTGAAACCTGCAACACAGAAGCCAGGGTGCTGCAGTCAGGCAGAGGCCAGGCATTTCACATCAGTCCCAGCCAGGGGAGCCGTTCTCCACAGTGCAGGCCTGAGTGTGGAGCAGCTACTCTCCCAGCCCCTCAGGAGCAGAGCTCAGGACACGGAGTCTGTACCCCAGGAGAGGGCCACAGAGGCCCAAACTCGGGACAGTGTCTGGTGGCTATTCAGACCCAGTCAGGCTGGAAGCAGGTAGGATCCAAAGGTTGGGTCCAATACAGCAGAATGGGGACTGTCCATTGGGGAGCCCTGACCCAGCGCCATAAGAGCCTGACTTTTCAAAGTACTGAAGTAACCCAGACCAGGGAAGTGGGGGGTCTCCATCCTCCTCTAATGGCTGGCCTGCATAAGAGCTTTATCAATCGGAGGTGGGGGGAGGGGGTTCAGTTAAAGAAGTGGATTCTTTCGCTCCTATGACAGAGGCTTATGCTTCTAGTGCTGAATTCCGGGGTTCAAACCCTGCTCCGGGCTCAAGCAGCGCTGGTTTTGTGATCACACTTGGAGCCCACTGAAACCCATCGCAGGGTGGTGGCTGGGCAGCCATCACTACTGTACCCCATTCCAGTGGGAGCCCCAGGCGTCCAGCACCTGTGAACCGCAGGCTCCCTTAACATTGGTGCCTTGTTGTGGATTCAGAGGCCTCACCAGCCAAGTCACTCAAACCTGCCGGCTGCAATCCCCAGCGGGACCTGCACCTGCAATGCAGCGCTCGGCATGTTGCCCTCTCTAGCAGCCACTGTTAACCTGAGCTCCCTGCTGCCTCCTTTCCCCAGGGCGGGTCAGACACCCCAGGGACGTTGCTGAAGAGGGCTGGGGGAGAACAGCGAGTGTCCCAGCTGAAATCCCAGTGCGCTGCGAGGGCATCTCTGGCTATGGCGGGCTCTGTCTCCGGCCCAGCACTGTGCTGCGGGGAGGAGCCGAGAGTTCAGGGACACGCCGGCTCCCATCGGTCTCCGATACACGCAGGACGCGAACGGACCAGGGTCGTGTCTGGTGGTTTCACTAGCACTGAATGGTGGATCTACCTGAGCTCAAACCGCTCAGACACCAGAATCCCCAAGCCCAGGGAATTAGTCCAGGGGGGTGAGAGAGACTCACAGGTGGTTGAATTTGGTGCCATTGGCCCATTTCCAGGGCTGACCCTGCTCCCTCCAGAGGCCGATCCAATGGTCATAGACACCCTTATGGTGCAGCAGGAACGCCTTAAAGAAAGCTGAGGGACAGCAGGTATCAGCCCCAGCTCCGGTGCTTCCCCACCTCCCCCTCCAGGGCTCTGTGCTGCAGAGAATCCCAGTCAAATATTGAAGGGTGCTCAGTTTATTTTCGGGGGGCGGAGATTTTCCCCTCCCTCTTGCAAAGCACAAGATCACCCGGGCAGTCTTAACCCTCCCACCGCACACAGCAGCCCCACCCCGGTGCTCCCAGTAACCTACACCCCAAGTCCCCCTGAGCTGGGGGCAGCTGTTGGGTCTGAGCTTTCTGCAGAGACGTCTCTTCTCACAGAGCAGCCACCGCTCACCCCAGCAAGGCAGGAGGAGGGAGCGAGTCAAGCTGAAGTGGGAGGGGTCAATGTGAAAGGATCCCCTCCTCCCCCCCCTCCTCAGCTGGCTGCTCCTTTCCCATCCCCACAACAGGAGCACTGGCTGGGTTCTCAGTCCCACTCCAGCAGCCAGCAGGCCAGGAGATGCTTGAGCCAGCCCTGCCCTAGACAGAAGCTGTCTCCCTATTTGGGGAGGGGGGCAGTGGAGAATGGGCAATCCCTGTGATCACACACAGACAGTAGGGCCCTGGGCCCAGCCAGGGCTGGCGTTCAGCGGCTGGAAGTTCATTCACTCCGGCCTCCCAGCACGGGAGGGCTCACAGCTGCTCCTCACCCCATGGGGCAGAGCCCAGGTCCTGCTGCAGCAGCCACCCCTGTGCCCAGATTAGTGTCTGGCAACTCGAGAGTCTCTCACCGTTTCCTGCTCACTGTCGATCCCAGCCAGGGAGGCACCCAGGGCAGAGCAGCGGCTTCGGCTGTCGGTCCAGCTCCCTTCCCTCTCTGAGAAATAGTAGCATTTACCTCAGTATCCCATCCAGCCGTCCGGGCACGAGGGGCTAGCAGGGGGGCACAGATCAGCTGATGAAAGCTGAGAGGTCAGCGCTGAGAATGAGACAGTCACATGGAGGGTAAGAGTTGCATCGAGAATTGGGCATTTGACTGGTACAAAAATTGGTCAACTGACCAGTCAAATCTGTCAAAGAGTGGTCAGATATTTTAAAATACCAATTTATCAGAACTGGTTACCTCCCGCCAGGAAGAAAAAAGAGCAAGACGTCATTGTCTCCAGTAGGTTTAGCTTTCGATAGATACGGATCTACCTAATTTTTCTTTAAAAAAAATGTACTTCACTGAGTTATTTTAGCTCAGAAAAAAAAGGCAAAACAATGAAACCAAGTTCTGGAAAACACCAGTGAGGCTCCAAGACGCAATCCGAAAGGCAGGCTGCCTCCTACCCCCAGGGCTCTCGCTGGAGCATTTGACTGCGGCCAAACAGGCAGTCAATTGACCGGCTTGCCAAGCCCATTGGGACCCCCAGCTGGGGCTGGTCCACTGCAATCAGATGCAGGGGGACGGAGACGTTTGTCACTGTAAATTTGCCTGGCAAGAAGGATTCCAGGGACACTCCCAGCCTGCGAGGGACTGACACAGCTCAGAGCATTTCACCCCAGGCACAAGATCAACAGCTGGACGTTCAACCTAGCAACAAACAGCAGGTGAACTACTGAGAAGAACATGGGAACTTTCACTCAGGGACATGAAAGCCACAAGGGGGCGCCAGAAACTACAGCCACGGGAAGTGACCTGTTGCACTGTGGGCCAGGAATGATGGAACTTAATTCACCTCCTACCTGCAGACTTTTCTCTCCCCAAACACAGCAGCAAGAAAGGCACTTTCTGGAAGCCCTCATGGCAGTGTAACCCTTTCAGAGCCATGAAAGAGCAGCAGTGGGGTCACCCATAAGTGACACCAAAGAGGATTTGAAAGGCCTGTCTAGTTGAGAGGAGTTGGACTCAAACCCCTCCAGATGTTTTCGAGCACGTCACTTTTTTTTGCACCACAGTAACTCGGTAGCTGGTTTTCAAGCCTTCCCATGTGGCTGGCGCTCAGCGAGGAACAGACACTCTAAGTTGGGAAGAGTTAGGAAACGTGGCAGCGGTGATCAGAAAGCGAGCATGTGTTCACCTCACTCACAAGGCATGTCTGACCCTGTAGATTTAACTGTCCAGTGCATGGTAGCCCACACCCCTGCCCTACTGAACTGAGCAGAGAAGTCAGTGACGAACAGTTGATGGCACAGGCTGTCTCCACCATCCATCTCCAGCTCAGATGCCACATGTTCTGCAGAGCTCCCTGCACCTGCAGGTGTGTAACCAACCCTAAGCTCACAGATTCCCACCTTACACAGTGAGAGCCAATGCTGCCCATTGCAGCAGCCTGCCATTACAGCAGGGAGCTGGGATTCAGGGCCCATCTGTATCAGAGCAATCTGCACCAGTATAATCACAGTGACGCAGTGACATCAGGGAAAACACCTCCTGGAGATGCGCTGGAGCAGTGCGGCTCGCTCTCGTAACTTTCTGCAGCGAACTGCACCAAGGCAAGCTCCTTTGTGCACCAGTGCAGTGCGTCTGCTTTAGCGGTTTGCCCCAATTCAAATGCACGGATGTCATGACATCGGCACAGAGGATTCCTAATGCAGACAGACCTGGATTCAATCCCCTCTGCCAGCTGCTAAACCCTCGTGGGGCCCAGTGATCGGATCCCAGGACAATAGAGAAATCCCACCCCCGACATTCCCCAGCACGCCCTGCCCCAGACAACGGGGGGATACAACAGGGTTCATGTTCACCGCAAACAGACGCCCTCTGCACAAGCACACGCTGTCTGGGCAGCCCGGGGGAGTGAATGGTGCTAAGGGACCCTTCCTGGCCAAGCTCAGCGATTGGTGGTTTTCCACACTGCGCTGGTGGAGGGGTCTAGACTGAGTTCTACGGCTCATTTCAGTAATACGGCAGCACCTGCCGCCCGGCCACAGGCGTGACCTGAAGATCCAGGAAGGCCAAGCTGGTAACCTCAGAGCAACACAGGGAAGGCAAAGGGCTCAGGGTTGCGCTGCATCCTGTCCCACTGGACACCCTGGTCAGGGACTGCTTCATGGCGTGTGGCAAAGGTGACTTGGGTCCAAAGTGCTCAGAGATGGGCTGGGGGGGCTAATGTCAGTCAGATCGTCCTGACACAGAGAGTGCCCAGGTGCAGGGGTCTGGGAGGAAGATCCCCCAGGAATCCTCTGCCCCAGGGGCAGAAGCCGGACAGTCCGGGAGGAGAGAGTGAGTGTGGTAGGTCACGGGGGAATGTGATGCGCGGAGATCGTAGATGGAGGGGAAGGGAGCCGGGCGGAAGCTGGGAACTCACCTGCCAGAGCAATGATGGCAGCAATCAACGCAGACCATACAACTATCACTGCAACCACAACTCTACAGGTTGGACTTTTCTGGCAGTTCCAAGGAGGGTCTGAAACAGAAAGACCCGTCAGGCAGGGCTGGGAGGACACGTCTCACTGACAGCACCGGGGCTGGAGCTGCCCTGGAACATGCACCGTTCTTGTCTAGTTTTTGTAAAGCTCTCCAACACAATGCAGATCTGGAGCTGCATTCGCATGTCCTGAGGGCTGTCCTGCACCATGGTCACCACGGGCAGGTAGGTCATCAACCTCCATCTCTGTCCCAGCTGCAGGATGGCCTCTGGTTCCTGCTCCCTCAGGAACCTGGAGATACTGAAAAAGGGGTGGGGTTGGCAGAGCAGGAGAACACCCCATGAGGTTAAGAAATGGCAGTGAGAGCCTTTTCCCTCCCTGGGAGATTATGGTGTCCCTCTGTGGGGACTCCCTTCCTGGCAGATGCTAGTGAGCTATTGAAAGAGCTCAGCCTGTTTAGATTATAAAAAAGATTGGGTGGTGACATCATTGAAGTGTTGAAGTGACTTCATGGAGAGAAAATATTGGGTATTAAAGGGCTCATTAATCTATCAGAGAAAAGCATAACAAGACCCAGTGGCTGGAAACTCAAAAGAGACCAATTCGTATTAGAAAGAGGGCACACATATTCAACAGTGAGGACGAATCACCAAAGGAAGAAACTAGAAAGGGAAGTGGTGGGAATTCCCCACCTCTTGATGTCTTCTAATGAAGACTAGATGCCTTTCTGGAACGTGTGTCGTCAAAAATTAGCTCCTATGCTCTACAGAAAGCATGTGATATGCAGGGGGTCAGATGACACGCTCTAATGGTCTCTTCTGTCCATAAAGTCTGCTAATTGATGAAAAATGAGCGTAGCATGGGGAGAAGCCTCTGATGTTTTACTGTGTTCGGCTTGAGCCCACAATGAACGCTCATTGAGAGGGGTGATCCAGGGGAAGCAGCTCAAACATCCAATGTGGCTGGACAGGGGCAGGACATCAGCACTGCAGGGGAGGGGTGGGTGTGGCAGTGACATCACAAGGGCCTTTGGCAGGACCTCAGCCTATTGGACAAAGGTGGTAGGGAGGCGATGACCTCACAGAGAGATCTTGACATCAGCCAGGCAGGACAGGGGTGCAGGACAGGGGCCACCTCGGAGATCCCTGTGGCTTTGCCTCAGCACGTCTCCTTCTCGAGGTCTCTCCTAGAGGACTGAGAGAGCATTCACTTTCACATTCGTGAGCGCAAGGAGGACCCTCTTCGGAGTTTTCTCCTTTTCTTTTAGTGGTTTTGCTCGAAAACAGACGTCCCTGTATAGAAGGTAAGAGCCTCGGAGAGGTTTGGAACCTGTTCAGTCTGATCCATCAGGTGTCGGCTGATTTTTAGGAATGGAAAACACTAGATTGCGGGGGCAGCATTTTATTTCCGACCTAAGACTTTGTCCCTTAGAATTACTGGGGACATTGGGGTTTCTCCTTTTTGTTTTCCCTTTTCCTGTCTCTCCCTCCTTTCTCGTCTTCTCTTGCATCTTTGTCCTTTTCCCATGCTTTCCTTTCACCACCAGGACCTGTCTGTGCGTGTGGAGTTGGGGACGGAGGGGGGGGAGGGGGGGTTGCACTCCAACTCTCATTGCGGGAGGCCCTCCCAAAGACATGTGGCTGGAATAGTGCTCTAAGAGTGACTCCCTCCGGTGGTGACCCGGGACATCTGGTGAGAACTCTCAGCTTTCTGCTTCTCAGAGTCTCAATGCTGATTGGGGGAGTTTGGGGCTATTGTGAGGGAGGAGGCTCAGGTCCTTGTGACCCTCTTTTAAGACCAAGGAAATAGGGCGTAACCAAACATGTATTTGATTGCTCTTGCCGCTTTTCTCCATTCATTGTCTTGGAGTAATTCACGATTCTCTCTCTAATGGGCTAGTTCTTCTAAAATACTTACTAAAGAATTAGGTTTTAATAAAGCCAAATGCAACCCCATACCTCCAGTAACAAAGGAGTCAGGCGGCACCCTACAGAATTGGGGACAATCCGCTGGAAAGCAGTGACCCTGAAAAGGATTTTGGGGTCATAGTGGACAAGCTGTTCAACATGAGCTGTCAATGTGAAACTGTGTTAAAAAAGGTTAAAGCCATTCTTGGCTGGATAGAGTAGTGAGGATGGAAAGGGAAGTGAAAGAGCATTGGTGAGACTGATGTTGGAATGTTGAATCCAGTTCTTGTGTCCACATTTTGAATATTATGTTAAAACAATTGGAGAGGGTGCAGAAAAGATTCATAACTGAGTGATGGGGATGATGCCCTATTATGAGACATTGAAAAAGCTCAATCTGCTTAGTATATACAAGAGAAGAATGAGAAGTGAGTTGCTTGACTTCATGGAGAGAAAATGTTGAGTATAAAAGGGCTCTTTTATGTCTCAGAGAAAGGCATGCCAAAACCCCATGGATGGAAGCAGAAATCAGAAAAAGGATAATGACAATAAGACCCAGATTTGTAAGAGGGTGGTTTGTCATTGGCACAAAGTACCAAGAGAAATGATGGCTTCTCCATCTCTTGATCTCTTCGAATAAAGACTAGATGCCTTTCTGGAAAATGTTTGAGTAAAAGAAAAGCCCAGCTCTTCTGACATACAGGAGGCCTTAGGATACGCAGGGGATCAGATTAAATGCTCGAATGGTTCCTTCTGGCCATAAAGTCAACTAACTTGTGAAAACCTAATTGCGGCCTGGGGAAGAACTTCTGTGTTCTACTATGTAGTCGGTGTCACCCCACAAGGAAGTGACATTGAGTGGGGTGATCCAGGGGAAGCGGCTGAAACATCCAATGTGGCTGGACAGGGGCAGGACATCAGCACTACAAGGGAGTGGTGGGTGTGGCAGTGACATCACAAGGGCCTTTGGCAGGACCTCAGCCTATTGGACAAAGGTGGTGGGGAGGCGATGACCTCACAGAGAGAACTTGACATCAGCCAGGCAGGACAGGGGTGCAGGACAGGGGCAAGCTCGGAGATCCCTGTGGCTTTGCTTCAGCACGTCTCCTTCTCGAGGTCTCTCCTGGAGGACTGAGAGAGCATTCACTTGCACGTACGTGAGCGCAAGGAGGACCCTCTTTGGAGTTTTCTCCTTTTCTTTTAGTGGATTTGCTCGAAAACAGACATCCCTGTATAGAAGGTAAGAGCCTCGGAGAGGTTTGGAACCTGTTCAGTCTGATCCATCAGGTGCTGGCTGATTTTTAGGAAAGGAAAACATTAGATTGGGGGGGGCAGTATTTTATTTCCGACCTAGGATTTTGTCCCTTAGAATTACTGTGGACATTGGGGTTTCTCCTTTTGTTTTCCCTTTTCCTCTGTCCCTCCTACCTTTCTCTTCTTGCTTCCTTTGTCCTTTTCCTCTGCTCTCCTCCCACCACCAGGAGCTCTGTGTGTGGAGCGGGGTCCGGGGGGGTTGTGGGAGGCCCTCACAGAGAGGTGAGACTGGACTAGTGCTCCGAGAGTGATCCCCTCGGTGGTGACCGGGGCCATTCTTTGGGCTATTTGATGAGATCCCTTAGCCTCCCACCCCTCAAAGTCTCAACCTTGATTGGCTGAGGAGGGGGCTATTGACAGGGAGGAAACTCTGGTCTTTGTTGTTCTCTTTTATGACCAAGCAAATAAGTCACAATCAGTTATACGTTTGACCAATGTGGATGCTGCTCTCCATTCATTGTCTCGGAGCAGTTCATGATCCTCTCGAACATTCCAGTTCTTCTGAAATAATTGCTGAATAATTACTATGAACAATTGTTGGTCTGTAGCTCATTTGAGAGCAATTCTGCTACTGACTGGCTGCATCAGCTAAGACAAGTCCCTGCTCCTTTCTCAGCCTTCGTTTCTCCTTCTGTCAAGAAGGAATAACAATCCTCTCCCACCTACCTCGCCATGGGTGGATGCTGGGGATCCACTGAACAGTGTCACTCGGAGCAGTGCAGACTAGGGGGTGTCCTATCACACTGAGCCATATCAGATTATAACCTAATATTCAATTTGATTTGTATTTTATTGTTTTGAAATTGTGAAAAGCAGCAACTACTTAGCTCTGACTGAAGCATCTCATCCAATTTTCTAGAGCATAGTGTCTCCCCTTTGTGTATGACGAGACAGTTGAATGCACTGTGACGGACAGGAGATGCTCTTGTTTTGCAAACAGATATTTTTGCAAAGAATTTTCATCCTACTTGTTATGATTTCAAGAAACAAAGTGGTTTCGTTTGAATGGATTTTCTGACAGAAAAAGGTTTCCATGAAAATGTTCACACCTTATTTCCTGGGCCTTATCCCTGCCTCTGGGGGGTTGTTGTCTGTTAGTTAGAACAGGAATCAGGACAGTTGTCTTCTCTTTCTGGCTCCGTCACCGCTTCGCTGTGTGACCCCTTGGGTAGGTCCAATGGGAACAGGGTCAATTCTCTAACTCCAGGCAGCAGGAAGCCTGGGTGAGATAAGGGATGTTAAGGCCATCTGCGAAGGAGAAAGGGATGTTTCCAGGTGTTGAATGTCAAGAACTCTAAACTTTGCTAAAATGGATAGTCTCGAAAAACAAGAACTAGTTGGGGCCAAACTTTAACCATTGACTTTTATAAAGCCCATTCAGGAATGTGAGTCCCAGAGAGCCATAGAGAGGGGGAGCAACTTGCCCAAAGTCCCACAGTCCCGCAGCAATGGAAGCAGGAGTGACACTCTCTCTCAAAGGCAGGGGGACCAGACATTAGGGCCTGGTTGCAATTGCCAGCTGTGGGAGGGAGTGTGCGGCAGTGGTCAGTGAAGGGGTCCATCCATGGCTCTGACACTCGGTGTGACCCTGTGGTCGCAGCTGAGGCCCGTTTGCCGTCAGTAGGGTTGGGGTCCCATGGCTACAGCCCAGTGGGTTTGGGAGGCTCCAGGAAGGTAAGTAAAGTGCTGGGATGTCAGGATCCCGGAGGCGCTGTCACCTCCGCCCTAGGGCCGTGTTCTGCACCCCCTGCTGCTGGCTGAGTTTCTCCGTCCCTTGGCAATCAGACAGACTCTTGTTTTCACAGCCAGTCGATCGCCCTCGTGTCATCACCCTGCCTGCTGGCTGGGCAGGGTAACTCCTGAGGTCACCACCCTCTCCAGCCTGCCTTGGGCTTGGAGAGTGAGGAGGAGGGTGAGGGACGTCTGCTGACCCTGAACATCCGCCATTCATTGTACCATCACTGAGAGCACGTGAGTGGCATTCGGGTTCCTCGGTGTGTTCCCCTCTCTGTCTGGGGGAGAGACTATCTCCAAAGGGGGATTTCATTTGCAAACAGCCCCCAAGAGCCCCTCACTCTTAGGCCAGGCAGGGGCTTCTCCAGAGCCGTCTCCAGTGTGTTTGGAAAGGTTCCAGCAATGGGGCTTCCCAGCCCTTCCCCTCCCAGCCCTTCCCTCCCAACCCTTCCCCAGGCTGAGAGTCTCTGAGGTGAGCCAGACCCTGTGAGCTGCTGAGCCTGGAAATCAATGGGGAACGAGGAGGGCTCTGTGCTTCCTGTGCCGAGGGCCTTTGTGACTTTGATGTGAGGAATGATTTCCCAGGAGAAGTCCGGACTCCTGGGTTCTGTTCCTTCTCTAGCCTGGGCGGGAGAGTGGCCTGGGACGACAGGAGGGGACTGCTTCTCCAGAGTAACCGATGGTCTTTGGGACTGACCTCATTGCTGGAAAAGGATGAGACTTCCTGGCTATTGCAGCAGCAGGGATTACGAGGGGAAACATTGGGAGCGGATCATGCAATGAACTCCTGCCCGTGTGTGTAGATGGCATTCCCTGCACTCCTGTGCGGGCAGAGGGGGCGGCTGTGGTTGGAGGAGGGAGGAGGAGGGACGGAAAAGGCCCAGGAGTGAAAGGCTGCCTTGAGCCCAGACTCAGCCCTGCTCCCCGCTCGGTTCCAGGATGGCCAGGCTCCTGCGGATGTTGCGGAGGAAGGCTCTGCAGGTGGCCCCAGAGCCTGAGGGAAGCAGCTGCCATCTTCCCAAGGGGCAGAGCAACCCCTGCGTCCCTGCTGGCGGGGAAGCAGCTCCCGTCCAGGCCAGACGGCGGAAGTGCCCGGCCTTCTGGAAAAGGACCCCGGCTCCCGGCGCAGGCCCCGAGCTGGGAGAGGCTCCGACCAGGCCCCAATGGAGCTGGCCCAGGCTGCGGTTTCGCAGACAGGACCCAGCCCAGGAGGGGCGCCAGGCAGGGTGGCTCTGGGGCTTGTTGTGTGGGCAGCAGCGGCCCCAGGAGCCCAGACCTCGTTCCCATCAGGAGGCATCGCCCTGCCCGGTCTCTGAGGACCTTCCAGCCCCTGCAGGCCAGGAGGGGGAAGGTCCCTGTCCCAGCACCGGCAGCTCAGCCTGGGACAGCGGCAGCACCTGGGCATCTGGCAGCAGCCAGGCCGATGGAGGCCACTGCTTTGTTCCAGGTGAGGAGCCAGGCGGGGCTCCGGGAGGGCTGAGGACGGGATGTGAACACCCTGGGCCCAGATGCTCTCCCAGGGATACGGGGAGGGGGGAGGTCCCCATCCCAGGTGTCTGGCCTGAGCCCCGCGAACCCCACGGACAGCAGCAGCCATCACACAGCTGCCCCTTCCGCACGGGGACCTGGGGGTGGGGGTGTGAAGAGCTGCTGCCACTTTGGTCCTTGCTGCTCCAGGGCCGGGGGAATCGGCACCTCCCCTGGAGTCCTGGCCAGTGGAGGGGGGGTTCTTCTCTGGGCTTCTGCAGCTGTTGGGGGCTGAAGGCATCCCTGAGAGGGAGGTTTGGGGCCCCATCTGCCCTGGGTGCCTGAGGTGGGAAGGGGGGTCTTGAATCCTGCTCTGCCCACCACGCCCGTGACTTCCCTCCCTGGTGCAGGGACCCCCCTGGATTCGGAGCAGGAGGAAGGGGTGGACGTGGCCAAAGATGAAGCTGCTCTCAAGGTCATCCGAGAGCAGCTCCAGTGCAGAGATAAGGTACAGATGTTCCCCACTGGGCTGGAACCAAGATTGCCCTGTCCCTTCCCAGCATCCCCACCCCTGCCGAGGATCTTGTGCCTCCTGATCCACCACCCCCAATGGGACCCTTTTACATCCATGATGTGGGACCCCCAAGATGGGGGTGTCCCACAACAGCCAAAGTCATCTCCCCGCACAGGCACTGTCCCAGTTCCTGATCCTGCTTGTGTAGGAGTGGTGGGGGATTTGGACAATCGGTGGGTCCCCACAATCCCTCATTGAGGCCTGAGCCCTGGAGCTGGTGTGGGTGGGGCAGGAAGGTCCCTCATTAACAGGTTCTCTCTCGCTATACCCCACTCCCGGTGGGTACAGGATGAGGGGCAGCAGCTCCTGTTCCTTCAGGCCATCTACCCCGCATGTCTGGCTGCACGGGAGAGAGGGGAGGACACGCTGGAGCCGCGCTGCTGCAAGGCGGCTGTGGTGAAGAGGATCGTGGTGAGTGAGACACGCCATACGGCAGCTGGAGGGAGGGGGAGAATTGTGGGCCTGGGGGGCAGCTGAGAGTGGGGGACAAGGAATCTCATGGTCCCAGCTCAGTCGTCGGGATGGGGCTGAATGGGGGCAGTTTTGACAGGGAGGAGGAGAGAAGGGGATTGGGAGTGAGCTGGGCAGGAATCCGAGAAGGGGGACAAGTCGGATGGGCAGGAAGGAATTGGAGGAGCGGGAGGTGGTGGGGGATCCTGCTGGCCATGTGGGGCACTGGCGGTGTCATCTCCTCACTGGGAGGCGTCAGTCGGGCGTGAATCTCACACGCTCCTTTGTCTCTTTCACGTCTCACAGGAGCTCATCGAGGAGCTTCCCGATGACTCGTCACCCAGCGCCGTCCTCGCCCACTCCCTGGCTGCAGTGGGCTACCTCTGGTACTGAGACAGCCCCACCCCCCCACCCTGCCGGCTCCCCTCACCCCAGTGCTGCTCAGGCCCAAGGCTGGGAGTCACCGTCACTGTCCCTCCCAAGTCACCTCCCAAGAGTGGCGCCTCTGGCAGAGATGGTGGGGTGGGGAGGGTCACTCTCTCCTGGCAGGGCTCTTCTTTTCACTCCCATAACATGACAGGGGCCTTGGGGAGGGGCTCATTCCCGGGCTCCGGTACAGGAGGGGCAGCAGGCTCCAGGGAACAGCAGCTATTCCTGTCCTGCCACTGTCTGTCTGGGACACCTTGGCCTTGTCATTCCCTAGCAAAGTGCCTCAGTTTCCATTCTCGCCAGACTGTGCCTCTATCCCTGTGGCTTGGTGTCTGTCTTGGCGACAGTCCCACCCAGTACTGCACAGTCTAATACCAGCTCCTCTCTCTTGCCAGCACCATGAAACCTGCCCTGGAGCCAGCCCTAGAGACCCACCTCTTGCGAGCTGCCCTTCACTCCGTCTTCACCCTAGGCACGGAGAAGGACACCACCGGCATCCAGGTACTTTCTCCTCCATCCTCCTCCTCTTCCAGAGTAGTCCTTGGTCCCTACTCCCTTGATTCGCTGGAGCTCCAGATTTAGGGGTGGGGTAGTGGAGATGGAACAAGCTGCAGGCTTGGATCCTTCCCTCCAGCAGGGAAGAGATTACGCCTCCCTGGGGGATTGCTTTCTTTCTTTCTTTCTTTCTTTCTTTCTTTCTTTCTTTCTTTCTTTCTTTCTTTCTTTCTTTCTTTCTTTCTTTCTTTCTTTCTTTCATAAGCCGTGTTTTTGCCCAGAAGCCCAGCTTCCATCCATATCAACTTGGCTGTTTCCCACTCTTCTGCCTACAAGGCCCTCTGCAGAGATCTGCTAAGCTCATGGATTAAAGGTCCAGGGGTCATCAATTCTTGCAAATTGCCTGCAGTGGGATGTGAAGGAGAGAGGCTGGGAGATGTGTTTGGGAGTCTCCCCAGTGCTTCCCAGAGACCCCTCTTCCCATCCTGTGGCAGGTGTAGGCCCAGGTTCCCTAAGTCTGACCCATGCTTTGCAGACTCTGCACAAAGTCATCGCAGAGGTCCTGGATGCCATGCTGGGGAACCTGCTGGCAGAGTCCCCAGACACAGACAGGCTCCACTTCATCTTGGAGGTGAGCCCCATTTCACCGTAACTCTTTGGGGGACTGGAAAGGAGAGACTGGAAGATCCATTTTCTACTCTGTCCTCCTAGCTGGGTCCCCAGTTGGCCGTCCTTGCTTGGGGAAGTCAGTACAATGTAGTGTCAGGTCCTTCCTTCTTGAGGAACAGAGGAAGGAGCTGGGATCCAAGCCAGAGCTCTGCCTGGTTCTGCTGAGCACTAAGCACAGGGCTCCTGGCTGTCTTGGGGAGTGAGAGTCGGAAAATCCACCCTTCCCCCTCCCCTCCAACACACAGAGCCCATGAGATTGGGGAGCTAGTTCTCAGAGAAGAGGCACATGCTCCTTCCTAGAGAAACAGGAGGGCCCCAGGGAATCAGCCCTTCCCCCTGATCTGCTCTGAAATTCCTGGGGGGATTGTGCTCTCAGTCACTCCCTACATCCCCCCAAGGATTTGCGTAGCAGGGAAGGGCCGAGGGTTCAGTCTTCTTTCTGGTGAACTGTTCAGGAATCAGGAATTCTGGGAGGATGGGACCAGCCCCGACCCCGAACATTGTCCCAATCTAGAGAGATGCGGAGAAGTTGTGACCTGAAGGGTACAAGCTGCATCCTGGGGGAAAGAATCCCCTTCTAAAGCTCTGCCATCAAGGACTCAGATATTCCCCCCTGCGCAGAATGTCTCAGGCCCCTGGGGCTGGAGGCGTGGCGGGCTCATTTGTAAAGCAGGAGCAGCTGGCCACTGAGTCTGACCTGCCTCCTTTCCCCACAGCATGTCAACCTCTGGGTCGTGTCCAGGGTGTCCCAGGAGCGAGCCAGGGCTATCAGGAGCAGCACAGCCCTGCTGAGATACACAGTCACCCTCCCTGAGTTTGACGTAAGTGAGCTCCGAGCCCAGCTTGCTGGCTCCAGGCGGAGGTGGGCTGGCTCCAGCGGGCTGCAGGATCTGCTGCTGCTGCCGGGGCTGTGGCTTCGGAGGGTTCTTCATGGGGAGGCAGAGTCAGAGCAGGATTGAGCTAGGCTTGAGTCAAGTTCTTCTTGTCCTGGTTCAGTGTTGTCCCTGGGCCTTTAAGGGGACCATGCTCCAGCCCCTGCTTGGCATCCCGGGCTCCCTTGGCAGCAGAGCAAATGAAGGCTCGATCTCAAGCTCCTCTCCCCCGGCATCTCCTGCAGAGGGGCTAAGGGGAAGGAGCCCTCTGGCCCAGGGCAGACAGGGAGCTGAGAGGAAAATGCTGATGGAGTCCCCTCTGCTCTCCCTTCCATTAGATCTCAGCTGAGTTCCCTCGGATGGGGCACCATGTGGCCCAGCTGGCTCTATTTGTCAGCGATCCAGACAAGAACATCAGCCGGCAGGCCAGGGAGGGGACTTACCGGCTCTACCAATTGCTGCTCCAACAGAGGGGTAAGGAACCCAGCTGGGACACGGAACTCAATAGAGGACTGAGAGTGACCACAGGTTGATAATGGGACCCCAGACCATTTCTCTCAGACTGACCCCAGCTGGAGAACAAGTCTCTCTCTTCCTCTGTTCTTCTCCACTCCACTGTGCAGCCACCAATGGGATTGGAAGGACACAGAAACTGCAACCAGAATGAGGAGAAAAGTCTCTCTCTCTCTCTTTCTTCCAGGCCTCACCATACATGAGGTGGAAGATCTCTGGTGCTACGACTGGCACCAGGACAGCAGGCTGTTGGGCTACAAGAATACAGCCAGAGTGGGGGAGGTAAGGGCACTGTGCCAGGGCATGACACAGCTCAGGGAGTGTAGCTGGCTGGGTTCCCTGCAGTGGATGCCTCCTGGAGACAGGAAAAGAGCCCGCTCCTTATTTCCAGTTCAGAGTTCCTCATCCAGCAACCAGTGGGACACGCTGGTGCCAAAGGTCCCACACTGGGACTGGGCCATGAGTCTCCTTGTTCTTGTCAGGCTGCAGGTTGGATTCCCCTTGAAGAAACCAAGGAGTTGCAGAGGCCATAGCCAGCAACTAGAGAAATCGCTTAGCTCGGGGAAGAGACCCTTGGTCTGTCAGCTCCAACCCCCTCCACACGCACACTCTTCTAGCCGCTGAGGTGAAGGAGATCTCTCTGCTGGAAGCAAGACAGGGTCCCCTGTCATCTCTGTGCCCTGCACAGCAGATTGGGCCTGCTCACACACATTAGAGATCCATTTCCAGCCCATCCTGGCCCCTGCCATAAATTGCCTTCCCGAAAGAGCCACTGGAGGCTTTGGTCCCTCAGCATCTGCGACCTTTTAATAAAGGGGCTTCCCTGAGCCCTGGGACCCTGAAAGTCTCCTGGGGAATGAACTGCCTTGGCCACAGCAGCTCTCTTCCCCACTCTTTGGGGAATGAGATGCCATTGTACCTCCAGGACATGGAGGCTGGCTCTGGGCAATCTGTTCGAGCCTCATGTCCTCTTGGTTTTAGGTCTTTGGAAAATTCTTCTCCGTCGGGCAGAGAAGATCCTTCGTGCAGACAGCTTTGCTGGCCATCTATGACCCCCTGCTGCGTGTCAGCCAGGCTGGGCTGGTGCTCGTCTACTCCCTCCTGGGGGAAGCCCAGCAACTGATGGGGGACACGGTAAGCAGCTGCAATCGACTCAGAAGCTTGGCGTGGGGCCCAGGGCCTCCTTCCCATCCTCTCGCCATGCGCTGGCCTGGTAGCAAGGAGCCTAATGTGGACTTCTGGACTTCATGGACTTCTGTTCTTAGGATGTGGTGCTCTGCTATCACTCCTGGGAAGGACAGGAGAGTCCCCTAAGTGCCCTCTGGGAACCTTTCCTGCCCCACAGAGCTGCACCCATTTCCCCATGGTCTAGTGTCCATGTCACCCCAGCCACCATCGAGAGTTGCTCCCATCCCTGGCAGCCTGGGAGGCCAAGGACTGACTGGTGATGGTGACTGACTGAGGCACATGGGCGTGGGAAGCTGGTCTTGCTGCTGGTAAGGCTGGACCCGCTCTCGAGAGATTGGGAGGATTCAGTTGGCAGGGGCTGCTGACCTGCCCCATTCAACAAGGCTGCCATCCTGTGGTTTCAGCTTTTGTCACTGGGGTGTCTTGGGGAAAGGTCTCAAGCTCTCCCCATCCCACTTCACTGCTGCCAGAATCCCTCCCGCCCCCCACCACCCTTCTAGAGCCCCCTCCCTGCCCTACCTGGGTGGGGATGGAGGTAGGGGTGGAAGAGAGGGTTCTCCGAACTTGAGCGGTGTCCCCAGGTGGGTTGGAGGTGGAACAGCTGTCATGGGCACTGATGGGGAGGTGGCAGGAGCTCACCCGACAAGGAGGGGGGTTGGCACTGGAGGTCACTAGAGAGGACAGCAAGCCTCCATCCTGGGGGTCAGGAGGGTGAATCTACCACTCAGACATGAGCAGCTGCTGGGTGGAAATGATGGTGCTGGTTCCAGGTGCTCTTCATCCTCCCTGATTTCTGGGGAGTGTCTCAGTCTCTGACATGTTCTCGTTCCCCTGCAGCACGAGGATGTCACAGCCAAGGTCATGTGCCAGCTTCACATCATCCGGCACTTGCACCAGATGCCCGAGGCGCTGCAAGGACTGTGGCTCATCTGACGCTCTTCAAGGTTCCCCTCCCTGTTCAGCAAGTCCCACTCCCTGCTGCAGGTACTGCTCTGTCTCACTGTAAATGCCAGGCTAGTGGAAGCGGAAATGGAGGCCCTGGCATTCGCAGAAACTCTCTCCCCTCTCTGTGGAGCTGTGTCCTTCCCTTGGCCCCCCAAATTCCTTCATCTGGGGCAGGAGCTCTTTCCCTCACACCCATATCCCTCCCCTCTTTCCTTGATCTCACCCCCATCCCATTCCCCGTGCTCCCAGGCAGAGATCTTCCTGCCCCATATGGCGCAGAAGGACCTTTGGGTCAGGGCTACAGACTGCGTGCCCAACTGAAGCTCAGGAAGCTCCACATTTGAAGAGGTGAGGATGGGACAGAGGCTCAGGGCTAGCTTCATCTCCTGCCCTTTATTCTTCCTTTAGCCCTTCTCTGGGCTCTCCGAGTCTGAGATAAAGAGGAGCCTCCTCCCCCCGTGTCTTCTAGGCCCTGGGGTGTGCGACAGCCTCCCAGATGGGTGCAGTCAGAAGCTGAACCACCTTAGGAGCAGTGGGGACAGGTCCCTTGTCCAAGGAAGCCAAGCAGTGATAGTTCTCAAAGAGGCTGAGAAGGAAGACCCCGCTCCCTCTTGGAGGTAAGAGCCATTGACTTCTTTGGGCATCTGGGTTTCTTGGGGGAGAAATGGGATCCCTGCTGCATAGCCTGGCTGGGAGCTTCCCCCATCCCTGGGACAGAGACATCTCCATCAATGTGCCAACCTTGTTTTTTTCCAAGCAAGAGGCTCCCCAGAGAACTCCTCCTCAAACCTCTTCTCCTGGCAGGGTTTCTGGGAGGAGGCTCCCGTCCCTCAGTCTCCAACTCCATCATGCAGTCTCTTTCACCTAACATCTCTGCCCTCCAGCTCCACTTCCCGCAGTAGGACAAACGGACCTTCAGCTCCTAGAGAACAGACTCTGACCTCCTTCTGATCAGCAATGGGGTTTCCCCATCCCCTCAGCAAACCTGTCAGCCGGGCTGGACCAGATTTGAAGGAGGAGGTATCTAACAGGTTGGCCTGGCCAATGGCTGCCTAGCCTGGGGCTAGGCCAAATTGATGATCAAGTGAGCCCCACCTGAGAGGAAACAAGGGAAAACAGCATCAAAAGTCCAGAAGCAGAGTGAGCTGTTCAGTAGACGGCCTTGGGCCAAACTCTGGAGTCCAGGGTAGGACTGGCTTCTCTCACTGTCCCTAAGGAAAGGGACATAGAAGACCAGAGAAACCCAAGAAGGGCAACCTGAACCGAAATCAGGCTGAGGTAGAACTCCCCATGAGGGTGGAAGACCTTGTTTCTGTTCAAGACATTTTGGGACTTTGTTTGCAAGCAGCACAACCCAGGAAGGAGTGGAGTAAAGGACAGTCACCTGGTTGGAGGGCTGAGTTCCCAGCCAACAAACTGCAAGAGTGAGTATGAGCGGGGTTGCTAGCCCAGAGAGAAAGCGGTGACACGAGGCCTGGCCAGCATCTAGCGGTGAGTGAACTCTGGTACACACCCAAAGTGGCCGTGTCTAGAGCCCTGTGTAGGCTCTTCTGTGGGAAGTCCCCATGGGTCAGTGGGGCCGGAATCTCTCCTGCTCCTTTGGTCTCTGGGCTTCCCACGAGATGTCTGGTGAACTGCCCTTGGACTCTGGGCCCAGCACCGCTCAGAAATTATTCGCTACCTTCAGAGAGACAGGGCACAGCTCAGCCTGTTGGGTAGGCTGGAGAATCACACTTCACTCGAACACACAACACTGAGGTGGTTTGGGAAGCATAGTAACAAAGAAGAGATTTAAGTGATACTAAGCAAGAGAAAGAGACAAATTTCAAAGAGAGAAACAAAACACAACACACTTTGTAGTGACTAAAACTGAATCTTAACAAGTCACAATCTTTGCCTTAGCAGTTTCCAGACTAACATCTCAGCTTTCCTAACAGATCTTCTTTGATGTCTCTGTAGGGTAGAAAACTTCTCTGTCGAATCCGCTGATTTGATTGCTTCGTCTTCTGGTTTCAGACCCTCTGTTCTCCTTCTGGGCTGCCTGGACCCTGATTGTAACATCTCTCTGGCCCAGCCTCTTACACAGATGTGTGCTGCAGCCAGCCCAGTGCAGGGAGCAGTGGGGACAGATGATCTCCTCCTGTCAGACCAAGCAACAGGGGTCCCATTGAGGCTTAGATGGAAGATCCCAGGCATCTCCTGGAGGTAAGACCCGTCCACTCTTCTGGGCACTTGGGGCTGTTGCAAGAAAGAGGGGGCTCCTGTTCCATAGCCTATTTGTCCTCATGACTGTGTTTCTTTCTTCTCAGAGGATGCGCCCGGGACCCTGGAGACTGTTTTGTGCAGGAGGTTTGAGCGGGGAGAGATCACTCACTGTCCTGACCCCTGGGTCATTAACCCGGGTCTGCAGGGTTCCTGGGAGCAGCCACCCTCCAGCACGCCACCTGGAAGCCTACGAAAAACTGCTTACCTAGGACTGACGAAGTCCAGACCCAGTTTGAGGCTCCTATTGGCAGAGTCCCAGAGCAGCTAATTGGCCCCCGGGACCTCCTTAAACCAGCAGCAGGAACAAGAAGCTGTCTGAACAGCTGAGCTCCTCCCCGGCTCTGGATCGTGTGTTGGCTTTTCCTGCTCCCACCCCCCAGGCTTGATTTCCTGGCATCCTGACTCGGGGTGACTCATCTGACTTGAGGTGCTGAACACAATTTAGTCTTTTGCTTCTGCCCTTCCAGTGTCCTGACCCAGCTGACTCTCGACTCCTGTCTCGTGAGTGTGGACTCTGCCTCTGACCACTAGGTCTGGCTGCCCATGACCCAGCAATGACACTGACTTTTCTACAATTCCTCCAATGCCCTTTTCTGCTCTCCAGCTCTGTTCTCCCAGCAAGACACACCGATGCCTTGGCTCCCAGAGTCCTTCTTGCCTGCTAGTCAAGGGCTCATGGGGAGTGTTTGTCTTGCCCCCTCCCCCACCACAGCTGCTTGTCCTCGGGGACTCTCCCTAGCGCAGAGGAGAATCCGTCCTGGCAGCAATTCAGAAAGTCACAGAGGGATGGTCTGCTCAGCTCCCTCTGCAATGCCACTGCCCAAGAGCATTACGAGTGGGTGCCCAGTGACTGCGCCGGCAGCTCCTTGAGACACTCCTGGGGGGCAGGGTAGTCGTGTTTCACGATGACCGCGGGAAGCCATGCGAAGAGTGCGGCATTGAGGAGACTCTCCTGCTGTCCCAAACGGTTTCTGTTCTCCTGCACGGTCAGACCATGGGGCCAGGTTGCAGAATGGGGAAGAGCTGGTTGGTGATGAGTTGGAGGATTCACCATACAGGTGGTAGCAGCTGCAGATCCTGGAGTCCCTGTGGTCGGGTTACCATGCGTCCGGAGTTTCCCGGACATGTCCGGCTTTTTGGGTTTTAAATTGCCCGCAGGGAGGAATTTGTAAAACTCTCCAAAGGGCTGGGATTTCCCTCCCAATGCAGCATTCTGGGGGCGGAGGAGGAGCTGCGCGCTCTGTGGGGGAGCACAGCACTGTGTCTGGCTCCGCACCCCAGACACACTGCTCTGAGCAGCAGGGTACGGGGGGGCTGGAGAAGGGGCATGGAGTCCCAAAGGACAGTCAGGAGACAGGGAGCAGGAGGGGTTGGATGGATGAGAGGTTCTGGGGGGAGCCTGTCAGGGGGTGGGCATATGAAGAAGGGTCGGGGGAGTCAAGGGACAGGGAGCGGGAGGGGTTGGACGGGGCGGAGGTTCGGGGGGGAGTCAGGGGCAGGAAGCAGGGGGGATTAGATGGGTTGGGGATTCTGCGGGGGCAGTCAGGGGACAGGGAGTGGTTGGATGGGTGTGGGAGAGCCAGGGGTCTGTCAGGGGGCGGGGGTGCGGATAGGGGGTGGGGCAGTCAGGGGACAGGTAGGGCATGGAGTTCAAGGGGGGCAGTTAGGGTGGAGGGGTCTAAGGAGGGGGCAGTTGGAGAAAGGGAGAAGGAAGACTTAAATAAAGGGCAGGGTCCTGGGAGGGGGTGATCAGGGGACAAGGAGCAGGGGGGGTTGGATGGGACGGCGGTTCTGTGGGGGGCAGTCAGGGGGCAGGAAGTCGGAGGGAGTAGATAGGTGGCAGGGCTACCACTCCTCCCCCGCCCTCGGAGTGTCCTCTTTTTTGAAAGTTCAAATATGGTAACCCTAACCTATGGGCCAAGCCTCCACTCCTGAGAGGTCAGGCGAACCTCCCCCTGTTCTCAGGGAGTCTTTGGCTTTCGCGGCTGGGCCTGCCTGCCGAGACAGAGGACTCAGTGTTTCCATTAGGCTGCTCAGTTGCAAATGCAGCCACCCAAAGAGGTAAAGAATAGAAGCGAAAGAGCAAAGCTGGACCCTCCACTGAGCTCCTGCAATCAAGTGAGCACAGCCTGGGAGAGACGAGAGAAAGCTTCAAGGTAGCTGGTGGCTGCACAAAGCCAGGGGAGGAGAAATAAATAGTTCATGATGAATCCTACGGGCTTTGTCTTGTGTGGTGAAGGGTTTAAAATGGGTCTAGTTACTATCACATTCAACTTTACAATCGCTGTGTCTGATTGAAGGGCAGGTCTAGAAAGGTCAGAGGTTGCTCGAGGAGCTTCAAGTCTCAGATTCTGTCCCTATTGCCTGCTTTGACCAGCTGATCTCAACCCAACACCGCCCTCAGGTGGTCGCAGTGGTGAGCTTTTCCCTCTTTTTCTGGATTCACCGCGGGCATGGGGACAGGATACATGTGGCCAAGGAAATGGAGAGGCATGGGGGTCACTTGCAGAGGCAGGCAGAGAACTTGCAGAGTTGCCTGTTCATGCAGTTCCTATGGGGGAAGCACGGTAGGGTACCGTGCACTCCGGGGCACCATTTCCAATTTTGGTGGTGGCGGGGAGGATAATTTCACCATGATTCCAGGGGCTACTTAGGCACCTGAAAACTCTAGTGTTTTGACAGATAACTTAGCAATGAGCTGACAGGAACACTTGCCAGACTGCTTTCTGGGGAAGACAGCTAGAAGAATGGATCCAGGGAATGGTTCTGTAGCTCTGAGCTGTTTGGACACTTTCAGGGAACATTCCCGATGCAAGACAGAGATCCCCAAAGTTATCCTGGGTAACCCTGATAGACTTATGGAAAACTAGCAGATCCCACATCTCTGCTGTCACTTTGCACGGACAAACTCAGACTGTCCGAACCTGTTCATGTATTTTACCTGCTTTAACCTCTCAAGAACTTTCACGTATAAAAGAAAGAAAATTAAATAAATGACATAGGTACACCGATAAAGGGCCGTAGTGTAAAGCCGATCTCAGAGTTGTCCCATTGAAATGGAATTATTCACAGCAGTAATTAAAGTTAAATATGCACGTAAGTGTTTCCAGGCCCAAGATTAAGGCCATAGCTTATGAGAGGTGCAGATGCAAGAAGAGAAGAGCTGTGCAAAAACTGAAATGCCACTTGGAACCTGGCCCAAACAATGCATCATGAAAAATAAACTCATCTTGTTATACAGTAACAGAGCTGGTTCAAAAGGGTTTTACACTGACAATGCAACCTTTGAACTAAAAATGCCACTTTGGATTACATTGATCATTTGAAAAAAGTTACCTCTTTAAAAAAAAACATTTGGGATTTCTCTGCCCACTTGAGAGAGAACATGGAGTTTTTCCCACCAAAACGAAACAAAAATTTGATCATTAAAAACATTTCCAAATAAGTTGGAAGAATATCGGGGGGGAGTGGTTTCTTCTTCAATTTTCATGACCCTCTCCACCCTCCCTATTTTTGACCAGTTCTAATTGTGAATAAATGTCTGTCTATACATGAATGATAAATATGTCTGCTACTGAAACATTTACAAACAATGGCTCTCATCAGGAGCACTGAGGTCACATTACGCAGAGAAACATCCAGGCCGGCAGGGTTCACATTCTCCAAGACATAAACCGCCCCAGGACGGGAATGTCCCACACAACACAGCATGACTGGCCCGTGTTGGTTAGGTGCATGTTTTGCTGTTGCTGGCAAATTGTGCTTTTCTGATGGTGGGGGGAGTTATATTTGAAAGGAGTTCTTCATCCTCTCCCACTCTCATCCAGGGGTGCCGGAACAGGGGAGACCAGGGCCCACCACTTTTTACTGGCCATAAGTGCGAGCGACTGGATGATGGGGGAGAGAAGGGAGTGGGGAGGGCAGTGTTTTGGGGGCAAGAGGAGGCATGAAGTGGGAGCTCAGGGAGAAAGGCAGTGGGAGGGGGGCCTCAGGGAAAAGGGCAGTTTGAGGGGGCAGGACCTTGAGGAGAAGGGGTGGCACAGGGGGTGGGCCACAGTTTTTGTGCCAGCAGCCCCCCCACACACACTTTTAGGAAGCTTTTGCCCATCCTGCCCTCATTCCAAATTAATTTGTTGCAGTAAGAAAACTTTGAGCAACAAGGGGACTTAGAGACCCACAATATAACCGCCAAAATCCTCACCCGCCCCTCGAGCTGGGCAAACAGAATTTTTTGGTCACTGGCAATTCCAAAAAAGGGATGGAAAAAAACCAGTTTCAGGTTGAACAAAACTAACATTTTTCCAAATTTTTGATGAACCAAAAAGCTTTAAAAAAAAAAAAAGACCCAGGAACATTTCAAGGGTTATAACTTTTTGAATTTTTAAAATAAAAGTGAAGGACATTTTTAAATAAAAAATAGTTTCAAACTGAAAAATCAAAATGGTTTGTTTGGAAAGTGTCTAAATGAAATGCTTTGACTTTTTAAGAACTGGGGGGAGGGTCTGGACGTGAACAATTCAGCAGACCGGATACGAATTCGCAAACAGGTCTCCTTCCCCATTCTCCAGGGCTGGGTCTCGATTCCTGTTTCTGGTTCCCTGGGCCTGGTCCCCGTCCCTGTCACACACTGCGGGGAGCTCAGATTCCTGGGAATCCTGCGGACTTCCAGGCTACTGGGAGGGATGAGTCAGCAGCTTCCTGAAGACGAGTTGGGAATAGGCAAACACTTTCCCTCTACCTTTCCAAAACCCACATAGGTACAGTAAGACTAGCACCCCCACCACTGCCACCACTCCATGCACCATGAGACGATTCCAGGACACTGGCTCTGAAACAAAAGAGAGAGAAAGGCCCCATGACTAAGGGACTCCGTTAAATCATCCCACTGCTGCCATGAGAATCCCAGAAGATGAAGACGTTCCTGGGGTACAGTAAGAGCTGAGTTGGGTCGAGTGCATATGGGCAGCACTCAGAGCAGCGGGAATGAGATCTCCAGGCTCATTATCCCCATCGGCCAACCTGACGGAGGGAGAAAGGTGAGCCCGGCAAAGCAGCCCCTGTTCCAGACTCTGGGAACTGGGATTTTTAAGATGCTCCAAGATGGGGTCCCTCAGGTTCTTAAGGTTAGAGGGGACGGTTAGGATCATCTCCTCCAGCGTCTCCTGAAGCGTGGGGAAGGGCTAGCCATGGTGGGAAGGGTGGCGTTTGAAGATGTATAGAGGAAAATGGGGGCTGGGGTCACTAACACATTGCTGATGGGTAAGGGGCACGATTGGTTTCTTTGCCTTGAGGAGGGGTCTCAGCTTTTAAAAGTTTTGGGAAGAATAATTTAGTCTGAGCCCTGGCATAACCCAGGCCAGAGAACGTCGCCGACTGATTCCTGCACCCAGTCCAGTGATTTATGGCACTGACTTGGCATTGAGAAGGATTTTATCGTAGGCTTACATCTAGCTGCAGAAGAGAAAGGGCATTAGAAGGTGAAAGACCCCAGAAGTGGCTCTGGTTTTCTACTCAAAATAACCACCCGGGGCTGATTTTCCCCAGCCCAGCACCTTGCAGTCATGCACCCAGCGCCTACTGAGTTCGGTGTGCAGGCAGGCTCCCAAATCCAGACAGTGGCACATCACATCCGCTTTGCCCTGGTGTCAGGGACTGCCCTGAGCGCCCACCCTGCAAACACTTACGCACCTGAGCCCTCCCACTGCGATCCAAGGCTACTCCTACAGATGGAGTTAAACATGTGGTTAAAGCATTTGCAGAGGTTCCAGAGAGCTGAGGCTCCATGTACAAGGAACTATACTTCAGTTATTCCAATCTTGGGTTTATGAGTTGCTCCTGCCCGCCCCCTCCCTTCACTGCTGAGTCTCCCACCCAGTGGAATTCTCCAAGGAACTTCCCACTCCGAGACCCTACACACTGTGTCCAGCGCTAGCTGTCCCTCTGGCCCAATCCCATGCTCCAGGACATAGTCTGAACGCCACCGAGGTCAGTAATTAATTCCCCACCTGCATTTACAGCATGGTAAAACTAGCCATGTATGTTACAGCGGGTTCTTGCTTTTCCTGGAAGCATCAGATATTGTCCCCTGGGCTGGACCAGACAGGACAGCAGCCTGAAATGCCCTGCGGCATTGGCTTGAACTCAGACTGACCCTGTGGAAAACGGGCTCAGCCACCTGGACAATTAGGTAATCTTGGCGAGCTGTGAGATTTCAAACAAGTTGTATTTGAGTTTGGCTTGGCAATCCTGGGTCAGGGACTGACGTGAGGGGTTGGGAGACAATAAAGGGAAAGGGTCTGAGAAAGGGCGTCCCTTACAATAAATCGTTCAACCAGTCACTGTTGAAGTGAGATGCTTGACAGATGCTCACAGACAGGCTCTCCCACCAACTAAGAATTTGGACACTCTGGCTCCCTGCTGGGGCCACCTTTGCTATTCACTTGCAAACAGGGTGGATAAAAATCAATGATTTAAAAAAAAAATCAAAAAAATTGGATTTTTTTGATAAAATGGTTTTTGCCCCTCAAAAAGCTATCTAAAGTTAGTTTTAATTAAGATACATTCTCGCTCAAAGATCTCTCATCATGGAATAGGGATGATAAATTCTAATTCTATAGTATGAGACAATATATTCATGTAATGTTTAAGAAAAGTTTTGTAAATGAGTTCCGATACTTCGTGGATGAAGGACCCAATCTTATGGGGTTCCACAGGCTTCTGTATAGATTGTGTAGGTTAATCTTTCTATCTACCCAATGGGATTCAGTGCTCAGTCTAGAAGATACCATCAGAGATGCTTAGTTTTGCAGTTCTCAAACTGTGGATTTGTGTCTCCAGAGGTAACATGCTTGTTAACAGCAAAAATGTTTTCAAATAAATAAATAAATAAATATGGAGAGGTGATATACAGCCTGGCAAGAAAATCCTCCAAATATTAACAATTAACCTGTTGAATTGGAGATATTTATGAAGTCATTGGGAGGGGAACTATCTGCTTCAATAACCTTGGGTAAATGAAATAACCAAACAATCATTCATTTTCTGAGATAGCTGTAAAACTCATCTGAAAAGTTTTCAGAATAAATCACCCTTTAAAAATGTATAGTGTGTACCTTCTAAAAATGAAACCTACATCTATCTCTGAGTTGTGAAGAACATGTATTAAGGTTATAACAACCAACAAGAATACACTTTTATGTAGAAATCCATGATTAAATCGAGTCGTCCTGACTAGTGATTTAAATCAATTTGATTTAAAATCAAATCCACCCTGTTTTTGCTGACCAACAGGCAGTTCTGCTCCCCAGGCCCTTCCGGGGTGTCACTGCCCCAAACTCAGCTGTTAGAAAACCAGGAAATGCTCAGCTGAGATCTTCCCCATGTAACACTAGGAAAGAATCTTAGCACTACAGCGGAAAACGAACGACAGAGCTCTGCTAACCAGGAGGAGCTCATTTATAGGTGCCGGTTCCCCCTTCAGGTGGTCTTGTTCCTGAAGGTACCTCTCCCCTTGACAACCCTTCACTCCCCACCCATTGCACTTCATGCAATTCTGCTGCAGGGCAGCACAACGGGAAGCGTGCAATGCAATTATTCTCATGTCCTTCCATCCATTCTTGGTCCTGTAAGGACACTGAAGTGCCAGGCCTTCAGCAGCTGCAGTGAGAGCGAGAGGGTCTCACACTCTTGTGCATCAGGCCACGTTTATAGAGCCCTGTGCGAGTACAACATTTGTTTCTGCACACGATCCACGGCTACGAAGCGGATCTCTGCAGATTTGCAGGGCGCTGCCCATTTATACCTGGATTTAGGAGCCGAACTCTGGGCATTATTTTGCAAAACCTGCTCAAGACTTTTAGAGCTTTTTCGTAGCAAACCATGCGTTTTTTAAACCCCTGACATTCCATGACTGAGCAAAACATCTCCAGGAACATCAACAATGCTGGCTCGAAGAGAGGTAGGACTCTTCTTAAACAAAAAGATTTTAAACGAACAACTTGCTACCAAAAAGTTTGAGATATTTGCTGTGGCAGAACAAAGGGGGTTTTGATCTAAAAGAATGTGACCCCAAGCTTCTTACAATTCGTTCTACAGGCATGGGGCTTGTGCATTTTCTGCTGGGGCTTGTCCGGACAAAGAGCCAGAGCTCAGCCCTAACAATCAACCAGGAGAGCGGAGTCAGAGGTGAGGAAGGCCTGGGAAGATCCTGAGACAGGGAATGAAGGGGTGTCACATCCACCTGCTCCTTCCTGTAGGTAGATCACAGAAAGATCTAGAGGTGAGTGCTGGGGTTTCCCTGCCATGAGTGGGCAGCGTGCAATTAACAAGGGCTGCTTCTCATACTCACACCTCCCCCCCCCATCACGCCATGCACACCTCTCACGCCGGCACCAGATCTGATTTCATCTCATGCATTTACACAGCACATCTCTGCAAGCAGATTATAACCCCCAGGGTCCATAACTCCAGTTAACTCTGCAGTGAGGACATGCTCCCCCCAGCCCCAAGACCTTAAAACCCAAGGTCGACTCCCCCTGCTCGAGAAGACACACGCTTCAACCCTGCCCCACCCCGCAGCCCCAGTTCCCTAACCTGGGGCTTGCCAGGGGATTCTCTGCTTGTGATCAAGTGGGGCTGGCTGGATGCAAGGCGCTGGCCAATCCTCTCTGTCTCCAGCTGCTAAACTGCATTCAAAGAAAGTTTACAAAATAATCCCTCCCCCCTCCTCTGTGTGTTCTTTCCACGCGCTCTTCCCTCCGTCCCTATTCTCTGCGCCTCTCAGTCTCGCCTGCTCAGCCAGCAGCTGGGGATTTGCAAATCAATAAATAAAAATAAAAAAACTGGACAAAAAAGCCCCAAATATTTTCTGTAAAATCGACATGGGCAGGACCACCAGTGCTGGACCTGGCGGGGCCGCCCCCCCCCACCCGGCTTGAAGCGGTTTCCATCTTATCCAGGGTTTACAGTTTGGCTCAGTGGCTCTCTGCCCCCTCACTGTACAAATGGTTCCAGCGCCCCTGGGCGGGACAGGGCCTGAAGAAAGGGGCATGCGGAGGTGTTGGGAACACATGGGCCCTGCAGCTGCCCCCCCGCCATGCCCCCCCCCGCCCGCCCCAGCTCTACCTTCTCTAACCCCCAGACAACACACCTCCCCCTCCCCTTTTCTGCTTAGGACTCCAGCCCCACTGAACGGTCCAGACGGGAGATGGAATCTCTTCCCTGAAGTGCCATCCAAAAACCCAGAGGGGCGGGCTGGAAGGAAGAGCCCCAGAAACACCCCGACCCACGGCATGGCAGAGGCACAAAAGGAACGGGCGAGATCGGCGGCAACTTCACCAAAAGCTAAGGCCAGCCCCCCGTCACCTGACTCTACGAAAGCGCAGTAAGCTGGTGGTGTAAACGGGGCATGGGCAGTTCCACCAGACGATCAACAGAGCCGGTTAGAGATTCATTTAACAACTCCGGAATGGCTTTGCAATGGGAGGAGAGTTTTCCGAGCCATGCTTTGCTTCCTGAGGCGGTCAAGATTTGAGCTTTACTAGAGGATTGTACAGGATTCAGGCATTCTCTAGTTCCTCCTTTGTCAGCCCCTTGCCCTAACACCCTGCCTGCCCTGGGTGCTCAGCTGAGCTCTCCCTCGCTGCACGGTGCAAAACCAGAACTATCCCATTACTCTCCCCTGCTGTGTCTCTCTCCCTCTCTCCCCTCAGGCCAGGCTGCTGCTGCCCCAGGGGAGCTCACTGGGGTCGGGGGTGTCTCTGTGCTGGGTCCCCGGGGCTGTTGCAGACGCTTCCTCCTGCTGGGGCTGGAGGCCCTGTTCAAGCTCCCCTTGGAGAGAAGCGCGCTGTGTTCACAGGAGCAGGACCAGCCCCGCAAACCGACCGCCCGGCTGTCCCAGAGGTTCCCGAGCCCAGCGCTCACCCCCAGCCCAGCCGCATCCAGCAGCTTCTCCCTGCGCCAAGGCACCGCAGCCCGTGGGGCATCTTCAGGGCAGCGGAGCTCCAGGTACTGCCGCTTCTCTGCCCAGGAAAGGGATGGGGAGAGGCTGATGCTGACCCTGTGGGGCTGAGCTGAGCAGCAGCAAGTGCAGCCAGTCCCTGTGGGGATCCCCGATGGCTCCCTGGCTCCAGGTGCTGTTTGGGAGGCAGGGAAGGGGCCCTACAGCCAGGCAGGCTGCACAGCTGCACGCCCCATAGGTGCTGGGGCTGGTGCTGGTAGGGAGGTATGGGGAGGTGGGGATTTCACAGCAACTTTAACTAATACACTGAAATGTTTCCATCAACATTTTGTGCTAGGGAAAATTGGGTGTTCGATTAAAGACAATTTTTTGTGGAAAGTGTCATTTTAACAGGAAAAAATCAATTTTTTGTTGGAAAATTCAAAAACCAAAAATGGTTTGGATGATGTGGGGTTTTTTGTTTTGTTTCTTCCCCAATTTGGGACTAACTGTTTTCCGGTGCTGGTAGAAGGTTTTGGCGGGGTTGGCCATTCTTGGCAGAAGTTTTTCATGATCTTGCTCTCCTGGATGGGGAGAAAAGCTTGAAAAGGTGACCCCCCCCAAAAAAGGCTCCAACACCAGGAGCTGGAGAACAGAACCCAAACTTGTTGGCTTAAAACCAACGAGACTTTAAAAACAATCGTTTTTCAGGGGGGCTCTGACTTTTGATTTTTTTTTTTTTTGGTCACTTGCAATTGGCCACGTGGGATAGAACCAGCTTGGGCAGGATCCAGATGTTAGCCCATCTAGAGAGGCCTGGCAGTGGCTCATACACAGCGGCTGTGGGAGTTAGGGACAGGAGAGTGATTTTCTGAAATTACACCTAGCAAGGGAAGGAGCCGGGGAAATGCAGTATACCCTGAGGAATCAGGGACACTCAGGGGGAGGCCACAATGACGCTGTTCAGGAGTTTTGCTCTGACATGCTCAGCCCTCGTGGAACAGAGCCCCCGGCCTTCCCCTCCACGGGCACTGACTTATTTTTCCCCGTAGATGCTCCACCCCTGTTCGGCCCTTAGCCCCTACTCTTGTTCCACCTCTTTCCCAGGGCACCAACTCCTCACCACGCTCTTCACCCTTGTATCTCTCCAAAGCCAGCCAGCCAGAGTGGGGTGGCACCTCCTCCCACCCCACAACGACCCCTTGCTGCAACTGTCATGAGTAAGTATCGGGGAATGAACCCCTCTGCTAGGGATCTCCCAGGCCGGGATCTCGGTGTCTGGGGGTGGGGGGGATTTGCTGGGGGGTGTCTCTGTTTTGTGCTCTCCCAGCTCCGCTCTTCTTTCTCTGTTAATCCTCCTGGGGTGGAAGCCACCTTCCAGCTCTCCGCTGACCTGCCTGTGCCCCTCTCCTCTCTCTGCCAGGCCTCTGCCTTCACTGGGAGCTCTCGCTGGGGTGGGGCTGCTGCGGACTCTGCTCTGAGCTCTGCCTGCGTATGGGGGAGCTGCACTGGAGCCCCTGGAGGGGTCAGGGACCGCAGGGAGAGCCAGCATCTTGCAGGGTTTCCTATTTCACACCGATCTCTGCACCATTGCTGCACCCAGGGCCCACTGCGCTGGGAGAACCATTGAGGGCCTGACTCTGGGGGGTGGCTTTGCCAGGAGCTGTGTCCTCCAAGAATCGGCCCAGAGATGTCTGGAAACTAGGCCACGGTCTGAGATTGACCTGCTTATTCTGATACCTGTTGCTCCCAGGCTTCCCCCAGCTGCTCTTGGCCAGCGGATGCAGCTCTTTGTCCCCATCTAGTGGCCACATCCCAGCTTTTCGCTCCCTCTTGCTTTTCTGTCAGTGAGCTCAGCAGTAGGCAAGGCGCTGTAGAAGACACTGTGAGGGGAGGAGAATTAAATTCATGGAGGTGTTGCCGGCACCCAGTGCCAGAGGCGAACAACAGCAGGGGGGGTTTGTTACCCGGTATGCGTCACTTAATAATCACAACGGGGTGGAGAAGCAGAAAAGTTTATTTGCAGCTGCAAACAAGGTACAGGGGGAATAGAATTTTAAATTTTGCACATTAGAGCAGGTCATTACACACACTTTTATATTCCTTAATGCGACTGCACTACACATTAGGTAATTAAAACTTTGCACAAATATTTTGCTTTTTTTATATGGTTTACAACAATGTTTATTTTTTGCAACTTTTAACAAGCATTTTTAGCAACTTAAACGACCAGCACATCTTGTTTGGCCTTGTAGCTGTTTTTTTTATTATTTTTAACTTGGCGTTAGCAAACTTTACACTATGAGGCATTATATGCGGCTGCTACATTGTTTTAAAAGCAAAAGAGCTTACTCAAACCAGCCAGGCCTGAATTTTATTAAGGGGGATTGAGAAGAAGCTCTTAGGGCTTTAGCAGGGAGACTTTTTTGACCTTTATGGCCTTTTATTTTTTTACTTTAACTAGTGGCCATGTCCTGGGGTTTTTAACATTTTTTTTTTGAGACTATTTATTTTTATTGCTTGAGTTTTTTTATTTTTATTTACTTACTAGCGGGCTATGCATAAAATTAAGATTTTTAAAACTATGCAAAATAAGCATTTTTACCAGGACTATATATAACATAGTAAATATAACATGATTCATACAGGAAAAAAAACTTAAATAATAGGCTAAATAACTTATTTAGCTACGGGGAAAGGCTTCAACTAGAAAATAGAGAGCTTAGCTAATTTTCTCTGGTTTGCTGATGAATGCTCTTTGCTAGCTGCTTTAGGCGTTGGAAATCAGCTTTTACGGACGGCTCTGCATCTGTTATATTAAAGCAACACATGCTTGCAAACTCCTGGCATAGGTGACCATGGCGTAGAAGTAAATAGTCTACAGCCAGCCTGTTCTGTAGCATGCCCTGACGTACTTCCCCCAACTCATGTGAGAGTTGGGCCAGGACGGCTGAGGTTAAATTAATGGCCTTTGCCACTGTGCAGGCAAGGTGCTCTACTGCGTGGTAATTATGCACCACAAGCCCAGGGATACTAACGAAAGAAAAGGCCAGAGCTGCTGCCTTAGTCTCTGAGAATAAGGTTCTCTGAGAACGACGTTGCGTTCACTGCACTCTGGGCCAGTGCCAGCCAGGTATCTACGGGTACAATGCTTGAAACAGCAGTACCGGTTAGGCACATGGCTAAGAGGGGGAATAAAATATACTTTTTTATTTATTTTTTTGCTTTTTTGGTGGGCTGCTGTTTAAATAGTAATTTTAGTCTAAGATCTTCACTGGAGGGGGCTGAATGCACGGTCTACCTTTCAGCCGGGGGGCGGGAGGGGGGGGGGGGGTTGACACGTCTTTCAGCTGGGTATAATGAATCTAATTCTTGTGTCCCTCGGCATTTGCTGCCGTGTGGGAGACCAACAGGACCCTTCCACTTTTTCTGGAGGGGCTCGTCTTTCCAGGTACGTACAAGCACTGAATCACCAGGCTGCAGGGAGTGGATGGGTGAGTCCAAGGGTAGAGGCTGGGAATCCTTAGCATACCTGTGAAGAGACAAAGAACAGCAGACAGGGAACACATATACTGAGAGAGAAACTTGTTTTTTAATTTTTACTTTTTTTTTTGACATAAGCGGTGTACTATTTATAGGCCGTGTTTTTTTAAACATAATTTTAAAGGGACTGAGCTTTAATTTACCCTTTGGGAGAGCACGGCTGCGGAGCAGAACTAGGGGCAGGGCATCAGGCCACAGTAGGGAGGCCTCCTGGCATACTTTCGAGAGATGTTGCTTAAGGGTCTGATTGATCCACTTCACTACCCCACTGGCTTGAGGTCTCCAGGGTGTATGGAGTTTTCAGGGAATCTGTACGGTGTCTGAGATGCTTTGGACGATTTTTGACGTGAAGTGTGTTTTATTGTCAGATTTTATTCACTGGGGAAGTCCAAAGGGAGGAATAATCTTTTTAACAAACTTGAGAGCCACTGTCCTGGCAGTGCAATTGAGACATGGAAAGGTTTCTGACCATCTGCTGAATCCATTTACTATGACAAGGAGATACTTGAACTTTTGGGTCCGGGGAAACTTAGCAAAGTCTATTTGCCACACCCGTCCGGGGCCTGGAGTGGGTTCCAGGGCCGCTGGTGGTACTGGGTGTCCTGATTGGGGGTTATTCTTTTGACAGACTAGGCATTTTGTTTGTACTTGGGCAGCTAGGGCTCCGAGTCTGGAGGTTATGAAGTACTTTTTTATTACTTGGATAAGTGCCTCCCTGCCAGCATGAGTGGTTTGATGTAATTTTTGTAATACTGGCAGAATTAGGCCCTTTGGTAAGAGGACTTTCCCTTCTGGGGAATGAAGCCATCCCTCCTTTTCCTGGAGACCAAGTTTGTCAGCTAGCTGTTTCTCCTCCCCAGAATACTGAGGGGTCGGGAGCTTCCCCACTGATGGGATAAGGGCATGCATATAGGTGTTTTTAGTCTGAGGGAACAGCAGGGTGGCAGCATGCTTTGCCTCTTTATCTGCCCTGGCATTACCCCTGGTCACATCTTGATCCTCCCTCTGATGGGCCTTATAGTGTCCCACTGCCACTTCCAAAGGGAGTTGCACTGCCTCTAGAAGCCGGAGGATTTGGGGCCCGTACTTGACTGGGGAGCCTTGGGCTGTCAGCATTCCCCTCTGCTTCCACAGGCCAGCAGGAGCATGCAGCACCCCAAAAGCATATTTGGAATCAGTGAAAATATTGACCTGTTTTTTTTTGGACAGTTCGAGTGCACGGGTCAGGGCCACTAGCTCAGCCAACTGGGCAGAGGTCCCAGCGGGCAAACTTTCAGCTTCCACGGTGTCACTGAGGGTTACAATAGCATAACCCGCCGTTTTTTGCTCATTTATTACCATGCTGCTACTATCAGTGTACCACTCATAATCTGCATTTGGGAGGGGCACATCCTTCAAGTCCGGGTGGCTAGAATATTGGGCATCTATGATTTTTAAACAGTCATGTTTCTGTTTCTCAGTTTTTGGTAAGAGGGTGGCAGGGTTAAGGGATGGACAAGGCTGCAGCGTGACCTCAGGGTTCTCTAAGAGCTTTGCTTGGTATCTTGCCATACGCGCTTGTGTGAGCCAGAGGCCGCCCTTAACATCCAGTAAAGCGCGTACCATGTGTGGTGTAAAAACCTGTATTGTTCCCCCTAGTGTCAGTTTCTCTGCTTGTGCCAGGGTCAGGGCGGTGGCTGCCACTGCCCACAGGCACGCTGGCCAGCCCTTGGCTACTTGGTCCAGTTATTTCGAAAAATATGCCACCGGACGTTTTCATGCTCCTAGCAGCTGTGTGAGTACTTCCAGGGCCACCTCCTTTCGTTCATGTACATACAACTGAAATGGCTTGGAGAGATCTGGCAGACCTAGAGCCGGGGCTTCCATTAGCTTTTTTTTTAGGATTTTAAATGCCCTGTCAGCCTCTGGGGTCCAATGAAAGGGGTCATGGTCTGCTCCTTTTACACAGTCGTACAGGGGTCTAGCCTATAGTTCAAACTCTGGGATTTATATTCTACAGAAGCCTGCCATCCCCAGAAATGCTCTGAGCCGCTTGCGATTACTCGGGATAGGAACTTGGCATATGGCTTTTATTTTTTTATTTGAAAGCTGGCGTTCCCCCTGCTGTATGTAGAACCCGAGGTACTGTACCTGCGGGAGAGCAATCTGAGCCTTACTTCGTGCTACCCGATATCCTTGGAGTCCCACAAAATTCAGGAGACTAAAAAATCTATTTCTTCATTTCCCACCCGCATTTTTACTCGGGGTTCCGGGGGTAGGATGATCTGTTTCCCCTGACACCCTTATTTTTGTTTTTTTATCGCCATCATAGAGGTACTTCCCCTTTTCTTTTTGTTGGGCACTTATTTTTTTAGTGTCCCTCTTGCCGACACAGGGCACACTGATTGCGCCCCAGTCGTCTTTTTCGCGGGCCTGGACGTCCGTGGCCACGGCCCCCTTTTTTTTGTTTACTTTTCTTCGTGCCTGCCTGCACTGCCGCTACCATTAATTTTACTTGCTTTTTTTTTTTTTACTTCTTTTAAACTATGCACTTGATTTGCTGCTTCTAAAATCTGTGCCATGGTCATACTTATCAAATCCTCCTTTTTCTGTAGCTTTCTCTTAATGTCGGGGGCTGCCCTGCTTGTAAATAGTTTTTTAATAATTGCCTCAGTTTGTGGATTATTAGGATCTGCATTGGTATACTGTTGGATCGTGTTTCGAATGTGCTGCAAAAAAGCTCCAGGGCTTTCCTTTGGATCCTGCACTACCTTCTATGGTTTAGTTTAATTATTCTGTCTGACAGCTGCATGACGGAGTCTATACAGTAGCAGCTCCTTATAGAAGGTGTGGTGGGTCATAGCCTGATTGTCATTTGGGTCCCACCTAGGATTTTTTATAGGAACTTGATTATCTGGGATCGGGACATTGTTACGGTCTTGGTCATATCGCCTTTTCGCTTTTTTCCTTGCTTTAGCTATGACCTGTTCTTGTTTAACCTCAGTCAATAATGTTTGCTGAAGGACATTACAATCATCCCAGCCTGGCTTGTAGCTGCTAAGACATCCCTCAAAGACCGATACCAACTTGCTTGGGTTGATAGAAAATTCTCCAGCCTGTGCTTTGAAAGCGGCCAGGTCCATAGGATTAAAAGATGCATGAGTATAGACCTGCATGGTAAGAGCTTGTCCTTTCTATTGCATTAGGGGCGATTTTAGTCTTGGTAAGTAACGGGTATAATCCAGCAGATGGAGCCTGAACCCCACTATGAGCTTCACTAAGAATCTTACTTTGAGCCTCGCTCTGTGTGGGTGTAGGGGCCGAAGGAGACACCGGATCTGCCATTACATTTGGGGTGGGGATCTGGGGACTGACATTAATTGCTACAGGGCCAATCGGGGTTAAATTACAGCATTGTAAAATATCAGTATGAGACTATAAGGTTATAAACAAGTAAGCATACGAATGCTTATTCTACTTCCCCGTTCGCTGACAGAACAGGAGTAACTGGAGGATTGTATTATGATTTAGTGATCCTCCGGGAGGCCACTGTTCTTGGTCCTCTAATTGGTACTGAGGCCAGTCAACTGTACAAAATCGCTTTAATTTACCCTTAGTCATTGGATCTGATCCAAATATCTTCCAATTTACTAAAATACACTCTAGGGGCGTGCATCGTACCGTACCTCTCGTGCTCTGTTCCTGTCCGATACCTACAGGGTAACTGTGGGCGTCCCCAGGTTCCAACAGAGCATATAATCCGGATTTCAAAAGGTTCCTACCTTATCCAAGGGACCGGTTCCCCAACATCGCCCGCAGCTGCTCCTCCCCTATATCCAAGGAACAGGTTCCTCACCGTCTCCCACAGCTGCTTCTCCACTATGTGAGTGTCTTGCACCGTCGTTCCCTCCGGGGTTGATCAAACTCCTTCTCCTCTGAGGCCCCCAATGAACTCACCGGTGTGTGCTGGGCGTCGGTTGTCGCTGCAATCCTCGACTTCCAGAAGGGATCTGGGCAAGGCTAAATTGCATCCTCGTCACCCCACGTTGGGACTCCAAAAGCTGTTGCCGGCACCCAGTGCCAGAGGAGAACAACAGCGGGGGGGGGTTCGTTACCCGGTGTGCGTCACTCAATAATCACAACGGGGTGGGGAAGCAGAAAAGTTTATTTGCAGCTGCAAACAAGGTACAGGGAGAATAGAATCTCAAATCCTGCACATCAGAGCAGGTCATTACACACATTTATATTCCTCAATGCTACTGCACTACACATCAGCCAATCAAAACTTTGCACAAATACTCTGCCTTTCTTATATGGGTTAGGACAATGTTTATTTCCTGCAACCTCTAACAAGCATTCCTAGCAACTTAAAGAACCAGCACATCCTGTCTGGCCTTGTAGCTCTCTCTCCTATTATCTTTAACTTGGCGTCAGCAAACCTTACACTATGGGGCATTGTCTGCATCTGCAACATTGTTTTAAGAGCAAAAGAGCTTACTCAAACCAGCCAGGCCTGAATTCTATTAAGGGGGGTTGAGAAGAAGCCCTTAGGCCTTTAGCAGGGAGACCTCTTCGACCCTTATGGCCTTCCATCTCCTCAACTTAACTAGTGGCCATGCCCTGGGGTCTCCAACAGAGGTAAATGGAAAAGGGGATGTAACCAAAGGTAGATGGGGCCAGACTAACCTGAGCTCTTTCTTTGAGCTGAGAACTGGTTGTTTAGAGAAGGGAAATGCAGCAGATCTAATATACTTGGACTTCAGTAAAGCATTTGATACGGTATCACGTGGGAAATTCTTAGCTAAATTAGAGAAGACGGGGATCAGTACAAGAATTGTAAGGCGGGTAAGGAACCAATTAAAGGGGAGAAGTCTGGAAACTCAACTGTGGGATCGGAGGGAGGTTCCTAATGGAGTTCTTCAAGGATCTGTTTTGGGATCCATCTTCATTAATCTCTTTATTAATGGTGTTAACCCAAAAAGTAGGAGAGTGATAACAAAACTTACTGATGATTAAAAAGCTGGGAAACATGGTCTGTCCAGAGGGGGTAGAATATTATACAGGAAGATCTGGATGACCTTGAAGACTGGAGTACCAGAAGAAGGATGACATTTAAAGGTACCAGGTGCAAAATCCTGCCCTTAGGGTCTAATAAGAAGAATTTCTTCTTGATGCTGGGGCTCATCAGTTGGAGGCGACAGAGGAGGGGCGAGACCTTGATGTGTTGGTCGATTATACGGTGACTGAGCCACCCATGTGATGTGGCCATGAAAAAGGCAAATGTGATGCTAGGATACATCAGCTGAGGCACTTCCAGTCGAGACAAAGAAGTACGAAAGTACATGGCCCTGGAGAGCCCTCCTCTAGAATCCTGTGTATGATTCTGATCATTCGAGAAAGATGAATTCAGAGTGAAACAGGTACAGAGAAGAGTTCTCAGGATGATCAGGGAATGGAGGGCCTGTCTCACGAGAGAAGGCTGGGAGAGCTGGGCTGGTTTAGTCTAGCAAAACAAAGGCTGAGAGGGGATCTGATGGCTCTCCATAAATACATCGGGGTAAACACCAGGGAGGGTGGAGAGCTGTTCTAGCTAAAGGACAATGTAGGCCCAAGAACAAAGGCAAATCAACTGGCCAAGAACAAGTTCAGGCTGGGAGATTAGAAAGTTTCTAACCATTTGAGGAGGGAGGTTCTGGAACAGCCTCCCAATAGGGGCAAACTTTATTAGTTGTAAGAGAGCATTGGACACATTTGAGTGTGACTGTATGAGAGGGTTGCTTGTGGGATGGGGGTGGACTGGGCAACCCTGAGGGTCTTGTCTGGTATATGTCTTATGGTCCCAAGTCTCTTGCTTCAGCTGGTCACATGCAGGGGTCAGGAAGAGATGTTCCTCGCCAGTGTATTCTGGGTTCGGCGGAGTGTGTGTAAGGTGGGTAAGGAACAGAAAGGAAGCCCTGCTGGAGCTGCGAATGGGTTTGGCTGGTGTGGGGTTGCAATTGGCGTGTTACTAATGAACGGTGAAGCCTTGAGTTATGGAGCTCACTCGAAGTGAGTGCCAAGGAAACCCGCACACCGCCCCGCTGTGTATCCTGTATCTGCCACAGAAGGAGTGAAGAGAATCAAGAGAGCTGTCTGGGGTGACCTAAGGCCAGAACCGCAGGGGGCTCTGGGGTGGCAAAGGAATATTGACAAAACTGGGCTAGCAGGGAGCTGCTGGTCGGGATGAGGGGCATGAGATCTTTGTCTACAGTGAAATGGTTGTCCAATTCGGTTCCTAGTTTGATGTTTTTGCCTTCATCCCTCCACCTGCATGAGCAGCACAAACCTCTGTGCACTTGGCCTCTAACCCAGCCGCAGGGCTCTGTGCTTGTAGATTTCAACCATGCTTCGTACTTTGCTGTGAATATCACATTGCAGCTGCCAATGGGAGATGCTGCCAGGGATTTCTATGGAGCAGCAGATAGCCCAAAAGCCAGGGCTCCGACGGAGCCCCAACACGACCCTGACAGCAGCGACATGGAGGAGATGGAGGTGGAGGAGATGGGAGAATGGGAGGGCGAGGAGATGGATGTGGATTAGAACATCTCGGATTTGAGAAGTGCTGGGTGTGCATATGGCACCATACAATGCACCCACACGAGAGGGGCTTCCTCACCTCTCACTGTTTACAGAGCTAGGCATCTCAGGGGTTCTCTTATATATATTTTATTATTCCTTTCTTCTTTGCACTTACACACTTTGAGCAGATTTAGGAATGAATAAATGTTCCGTTTCCAGTGGTGCCAACAGCTCTGGGATTCGGACACGATACGGGAACAGTAGGGTAACGTGCATCAAATCTCTTCAATCCAGACAGCGTGATCAGCATGGGCAGCAGGTGTCATGGGGCTGTGGGCACTGAGGTTGCAGTGCCCCGGGGCTGGGGTCTCGCCCCCCGACCTCTGCCATCCAGTGCTGGGGCTGTGGGCTGTGGTGAGGGTGCTTTGGGCTCCTGCGGGGGAGAGGTAGGTAGAAGGGGAGGGAGGGGGGCAGAAGGGGAGTGGCGGGACCTCAGGCACAAGGGGAAGGGCCAAGGGCTACGCTTCCTGGGTGGCCAACTCACTGGCAGCCAGTGCTGATCGCAGAGTAGACAAATGATCGTCAGGCTTTGTGCTGACCAGGTCTAAGTCAGAGCAGCCTTGGGGCTGCTCTAATGTACATTCTGCTCCACATAGGCCCGGGTAAGCTGAGAATAGCTGTACTACAATGCCTTCTGGCCATGGGAAGCAGGGCAGTTGAGGCCTTTCCACCAGCCAGGGAAGCCTCTATCTGCAGGTATCCTCTGAGGGTATTGACCCTGTGACATTGCACTTCATAAGCTTTATAAAAATGTTTAAGTGTGAATACGATGTAACTGGAATATGCTTTATGCAAAAGGTCTCTATAAGTTTTGTAATGAGACCTTACAAATCTACTGAGTGTGTTCATCCTATTTGGATGAATGTGTCATTCTTGTATCTGAAATTAGGAATATGAGATATCACTCTGAGGTCCTACTGTAGTTATGCAAAGTGTGGGCCATTAATGGTGGCTTAGAATCTTGATGGCTCCCATTAGCTAGGACAACTGACTGTAGATGGCTCTGTTCACCTGCAAGCCTTCACCGCATACGTGTGGGCCAGTCCTGAAAGAATGGAGGGGGGCTCACAGGACATGTGAACATGTCACATGATACTTGAATCCGTCTTTAACCTGGTGCTTTTCCATTTAGAAGGAGGAGTGGAAACCCAGAGAGACCGTGAGAGGATTCCCGCCTTGTGCCAAAGATATCAAAGGGAGTGGAACAGAACAAAGGGGGCTGCCAGTCACAAGAAATCCCCGAGTTACCACCTGAGCTGGAACAAGGCTGTACCAGGGGAAAGGATTGGGCCCAGACTGGAGGGAGTCCAGTCTGGGAAAGAAGCTTATTGGAACATCTCTCAGGGTGAGATTTATCAGTATTCCGTTTCTTAATGTATTAGGCTTAGACTTACGTGTTTTGTTTTATTTTTCCTGGTAACTTATTTGTTCTGTCTGTTATTACTTGAAACCATTTAAATCCTACTTTTTATATTTAATGAAATCACTTTTGTTTATTAATTAACCCAGAGTAAGTGATTAATACCTGGGGGAGCAAACAGCTGGGCATCTCTCCCTATCAGTGTTATAGAGGGTGGACAATTTGAGTTTACCCTGTATAAACTTTATACAGAGTAAAACGGATTTATTTGGGGTTTGGATCCCATTGGGAGCTAGTTGCTGGAGACAGGTGACCTGTTGAGCAGTTTTGGGTTAAAGTCTGCAGCGTTGGGGGTGTGGCCCAGACCTGGGTCTGTGTTTGCAGCTGGCAAGCATGTCTGGCTCAACAAGACAGGGTTCTGGAGTCCCAAGCTGGAAGGGAAAATGGGCTCAGAGGCAAATTCAGCACGTCAGGTGACAGGGCATTGCAGGTGTTCTCCTCACCCTGGTCGAATGCCTTGTGTGGGTTGTACCTGGGGGGTGCAGGGGTGGAATGAGCCGGGGACGTCTGCCCGTTTGAGTGATCCATAGCAGGCATACGAGGCACTTTTGGGGGAGCCTTGTCCAGGCCTGCCATGGGTCAGCTCTCTCAAACCACCACCCCTGGCAGCGCAAGCCTGACCTTCCAGCCCCCTGCAGGCCTCGCTCTCTGTGTACAGGTTAGCGATCGACACTCCCAAAACCTCTGAGCGTCCCTCGGGAGTGCTCAGCCCGTTCCCCGGAGCACATGCAGAACTGTGACTCTAATCCCACAGGCGCGGTCCACAGCAGCTTGTAAGATTCAATTCAGGCCAACCACTCTATTGAGAACACAGCAATTAGATTCACAGAAAACAGGAATGAGTTTATTATCAAAGAACAGAGATGCAAGCGAGAGTGAATAAATACTGGTAACACCCATTGTTTCATGTTCTGTGTGTATATAAATCTCCCCATTGTATTTTCCACTGAATGCATCCGATGAAGTGAGCTGGAGCTCACGAAAGCTTATGCTCAAATAAATTGGTTAGTCTCTAAGGTGCCACAAGTCCTCCTTTTCTTTTTGCAAATACTGGAAAGTAATGGTAACATAGGATTTTGTTTTCTAACACTTTCTAGAGCCGGGGTTCTCACAAATTTTTGGCAGCCTCAGAATGAGGCTCTGACAATACTTAACTAACTGTAGGAAAAACAAACAAATAAATTACATGTGCATATTTACATAGGGATTTTTTGCAGACTCAATAATAAATATAAGGTACAGTTGTGTCTTATCTTTACTGGACCTAAACACAGAACAAACCAGTGCTTTGCACAGTCTTGTCTTTTTTGTTGTTCTTTTGCTTTTTTGGTCAAAGGTGGACGGCTGTACAACAATTCTGAACTAAATTTAAAAATGCTTTACATAATAGAAAGGATAATGACTAATAACGAAAGAATGTATCTGCCAATATGTCCAAAGTTTCTTTCACACAAAAAAAAACCATAGTCAACATAGCCCAGTAATAATAATGATAACAGTAACAACAAAATCTGAGCCGTTGCTGTTGTCTTTTCAGCTTGGTTTTTGCATCATTTAATAGCTTGCGCCTCTGAAGCTCACCGTAGTAATTTGGTTCAACTTCCCTTGCACAAGTGCTGAAGGGACGTTGCACGACATACATTTCAATTTGATGAATTTCTCTCTCACACTGCAACTTGTTCAGAAATGGAATCAGATGGCTTCGGAAACACAGGAAACTGCCTTTCCCCCTGGTGCTGAAGTGTTTCTTTTTCTTTCTATGTTTTGCTTTTCTTAGCAGAAGGTCCCAGAGGAGCCACCTGCTGTCACATTCAAGGTCATTTTCTGGCACTAGATTACCTGAAATACTTTCTGATACCCAGTCACATTTTAACTTTTTCACCTCCCTCCCCACCCCCATGAACAATCGCAACCTACCCAAACACCACGCAGTGAGATGGCCCATAGCCACTTACAGAGCTACAATAACATGAGATGTAAACACAGTGGTTAGAGGTCTATAAAATCATGAGTAGTGCAGAGAAAGTGACTAAGGAAAAGCTATTTACTTGTTCCCATAACACAAGAATTAGGGGCCACCAAATGAAATTAATGGGCACCAGGTTTAAAACAAATAAAAGGAAGTTCTTCCTCACACAGCGCACAGTCAACCTGTGGAACTCCTTGCCTGAGGAGGTTGTGAAGGCTAGGACTATAACAGGGTTTAAAAGAGAACTGGATAAATTCATGGAAGTTAAGTCCATGAATGGCTATTAGCTAGGATGGGTAAGGAATGGTGTCCCTAGCCTCTGTTTGTCAGAGGGTGGAGATGGATGGCGGGAGACAGATCACTTGATCATTGCCTGTTAGGTTCACTCCCTCTGGGACACCTGGCGTTGGCCGCTGTTGGCAGACAGGATACTGGGCTGGATGGACCTTTGCTCTGACCCAGTATGGCCGTTCTTATGTTCTTAGCCAAAGAATACACTTTGTGACTTGAAAGAAAACCACACCTATGTAGCTCAGCTCTGCCGGCATGGTACTATTTAAAAGGGAGCACGCATGAGGATTTATGGCATTTAGAAGACACCTTTAATACTTAACATCTGAGCGATTGTTGGGGCACTTTGGAGGCTCTTGTGGCTGCAAAATAATCAGCTGGTGGCTGCATTTGAGAAATGCTGTTCTGGAGTCTAAATGAACAAGGCCTTCCCTTAGCCACATGCTGGGGAAATGAGGTAAGACTCCTTCTCATGAGATCACTCCCTCTCAGCTGCAGAGAAAAGCTTGACAACGTAACCCTGAGTTTAAAAGGTTCAAAAGCAGATGGCACATACGGAGTTTAAACGAGACACACTTATTGCTTGAGGGCCCCACTGCCTGATTTTGAGATCTTGGCTTGTTCAGGTAGGTGTGAGTTGTATAAGTGTCACTTCTAGGAGTCTCATTTTGAGCCCCTTTCGAGTGCGGTCTCTTTTCCCATCTGTCAAGGTTTCTTCCCCACTTTGAACTCTAAGGTACAAATGTGGGGACCTGCATGAAAACCTCCTAAGCTTACTTTACCAGCTTAGGTTAAAACTTCCCCAAGGTACAAACTATTTGACCCTTGGACTTCCACTGCCACCACCAAACGTTTAACCGGCTTTCTGGGAAAGTGTTGTTTGGAAACGTCTTTCCCCCCAAAATCCTCCCCAAAACCTTGCACCCCACTTCCTGGGGAACGTTTGGTAAAAATCCTCACCAATTTGCATAGGTGACCACAGACCCAAGCCCTTGGATCTTAGAACAATGACAAAAGCATTCAGTTCTTGAAAAGAAACATTTTAATAGAAGAAACAGTAAAAAGAAAAGGATCACCTCTGTAAGATCAGGACGGTAAATACCTTACAGGGTAATTAGATTCAAAACATAGAGAATCCCTCTAGGCAAAACCTTAGGTTACAAAAAGACACACGGACAGGAATATTCATTCTATTCAGCTCAACATATTTTATCAGCCATTTAAAGAAATCATAAGCTAACGCATATCTAGCTAGATTACTTACTAAGTTCTAAGACTCCATTCCTGTTCTGTCCCTGGCAAAAGCCTCACCCAGACAGACACAGACCCCTTTGATGTTCTCCCTCTTTCCAGCTTTTGAAAGTATCTTGTCTCCTCATTGGTCATTTTGGTCAGGTGCCAGCGAGGTTATCCTAGCTTCTTAACCCTTTACAGGTGAAAGGATTTTTCCTCTGGCCAGGAGGGATTTTAAAGGTGTGTACCCTTCCCTTTATATTTATGACACCATCACATACACCTCAGGTTTGCTACAGATCCACCGTCTTCCCATGTAGCACCGTGAGCTGCTGACCCCTTTCTCGTCGTTCAGATACGCGCAGTCACCTCCTCCTCTTAAGTGAAACCTGCCACACAGAAGCCAGGGAGCTGCAGTCAGGCAGAGGCTGGGCATTTCACACCAGTCCCAGCCAGGGGAGCCGTTCTCCACAGTGCAGGCCTGAGTGCGGAGCAGCTACTCTCCCAGCCCCTCAGGAGCAGAGCTCAGGACAGCAGGGGCTTTGCAGAACCGCTGCCTGTTCCTGACTCTCTATGCTGAGCAGCCCACAGGGGTGCTGAAGAATGGACAGTCCCCAGCAGGACAGAGAGAATTTGTTAGACTGATTGTCAAAAGGGACCGGCCCTCTAACAAGAGGGGCAGACCATCACCAGAACCAGACGACTGAGCAGGAAAAGCGGGGGACAGGAAGGATCTCGCCTCCTTGAAACACATGGAGCAGAACCAAGATGACACTGAAAGAAGAAATTGCATTCAGGGGTTTCCTTCTCCGTTGATCTATAACTCTTGAGCTTTCCATTGGGCATGGGGGAAAAAGAGAGTGTTGAAGAAGTTCCTTTGTGAAAGCATGTGTTCCTTGTTTGTAACCCTCACGTAAGTCTCCCAGAGTTCATCTGGTGTGGAGGGTGGAGCTCTAGGGACAACATGCCTCTCGGGAGATTTGGGAGGGTTCAGCACTGGTTTTGGATCCTACAGCAGCTGATCTGCAGGGTCCCACATCCTAAGGAGCATACCAGACAGGGAGTCTGTACCCCAGGAGAATGCCACAGAGGCTCGAACTCAGGACAGTGTCTGGTAGCTCTTCAGACCCAGTGAGGCTGGAAGCAGGTGGGATCCAAAGGTTGGGTCCAATACAGCAGAATGGGGACTGTCCATTGGGGAGCCCTGACCCAGCGCCAAAAGAGCCTGATTTTTCAAAGTACTGAAGTAACCCAGACCAGAGAAGTGGGGGGGGGTCTCCATCCCCCTCTAATGGCTGGCCTGCAAAAGAGCTTTATCAACCGGGGGGGAGTTTCAGTTAAAGAAGTGGATTCTTTCGCTCCTATGGCAGAGGCTCATGCTTCTACTGCTGAAGTCCCAGGGTTCAAGCAGCGCTGGTTTTGTGATCACACTTGGAGCCCACTGAAACCCATCGCGGGGTGTTGGGCAGCCATCACTACTGTACCCCGTTCCCGTGGGAGCCCCAGGCGTCCAGCACCTGTGAACCGCAGGCTCCTTTAACATCGGTGCCTTGTTGCGGATTCAGAGGCCTCACCAGCCAAGTCACTCAAACCTGCCGGCTGCAATCCCCAGCGGGACCTGCACCTGCCATGCAGTGCTCGGCATGCTGCCCTCTCTAGCAGCCACTGTTAACCTGAGCTCCCTGCTGCCTCCTTTCCCCAGGGGGGGTCAGACACCCCAGGGACCTTGCTGAAGAGGGCTGGGGGAGAACAGCGAGTGTCCCAGCTGAAATCCCAGCGCGCTGCGAGGGCATCTCTGGCTATGGCGGGCTCTGTCTCCGGCCCAGCACCGTGCTGCGGGGAGGAGCCGAGAGTTCAGGGACACGCCGGCTCCCATCGGTCTCCGATACACGCAGGACGCGAACGGACCAGGGTCGTGTCTGGTGGTTTCACTAGCACTGAATGGTGGATCTACCTGAGCTCAAACCGCTCAGACACCAGAATCCCCAAGCCCAGGGAATTAGTCCAGAGGGGTGAGAGAGACTCACAGGTGGTTGAATTTGGTGCCATTGGCCCATTTCCAGGGCTGACCCTGCTCCCTCCAGAGGCCGATCCAGTGGTCATAGACACCCTTATGGCGCAGCAGGAACGCCTTAACGAAAGCTGAGGGACAGCAGGTATCATCCCCACCTCCCCTGCTCCCCGCCACCGCCCCTCCAGGGCTCTGTGCTGCAGAGAATCCCAGTCACATATTGAAGGGTGCTCAGTTTATTTTCAGGGGGGATTTTCCCCTCCCTCTTGCAAAGCACAAGATCCCCCGGGCAGTCTTAACCCTCCCACCGCACACAGCAGCCCCACCCCAGTGCTCCCAGTCACCCACACCCCAAGTCCCCCTGAGCTGGGGGCAGCTGTTGGGTCTGAGCTCTCTGCAGAGACGTCTCTTCTCACAGAGCAGCCACCGCTCACCCCAGCAAGGCAGGAGGAGGGAGGGAGGCAAGCTGAAGTGGGAGGGGTCAATGTGAAAGGATCCCCTCCTCCCCCGCCTCCTCAGCTGGCTGCTCCTTTCCCATCCCCACAACAGGAGCACTGACTGGGTTCTCAGTCCCACTCCAGCAGCCAGCAGGCCAGGAGATGCTTGAGCCAGCCCTGCCCTAGACAGAAGCTGTCTCCCTATTTGGGGAGGGGGGCAGCGGAGAATGGGCAATCCCTGTGATCACACACAGACAGTAGGGCCCTGGGCCCAGCCAGGGCTGGCGTTCAGCGGCTGGAAGTTCATTCACTCCGGCCTCCCAGCACGGGAGGGCTCACAGCTGCTCCTCACCCCACGGGGCAGAGCCCAGGTCCTGCTGCAGCAGCCATCCCTGTGCCCAGATTAGTGTCTGGCAACTCGAGAGTCTCTCACCGTTTCCTGCTCACTGTCGATCCCAGCCAGGGAGGCACCCGGGGCAGAGCAGCGGCTTCGGCTGTCGGTCCAGCTCCCTTCCGTCTCTGAGAAATAGTAGCATTTCCCTCGGTATCCCATCCAGCCGTCCGGGCACGAGGGGCTCGCAGGGGGGCACAGATCAGCTGATGAAAGCTGAGAGGTCAGCGCTGAGAATGAGACAGTCACATGGAGGGTAAGAATTGCAACGAGAATTGGGCATTTGACTGGTACAAAAATTGGTCAACTGACCAGTCAAATCTGTCAAAGAGTGGTCAGATATTTTAAAATACCAATTTATCAGAATTGGTTACCTCCCGCCAGGAAGAAAAAAGAGCAAGACGTCATTGTCTCCAGTAGGTTTAGCTTTCGATAGATATGGATCTACCTAATTTTTTAAAAAATGTACTTCACTGAGTTATTTTAGCTCAGAAAAAAAAGGCAAAACAATGAAACCAAGTTCTGGAAAACACCAGTGAGGCTCCAAGACGCAATCCGAAAGGCAGGCTGCCTCCTACCCCCAGGGCTCTCGCTGGAGCATTTCACTGCGGCCAAACAGGCAGTCAATTGACCGGCTTGCCAAGCCCATTGGGACCCCCAGCTGGGGCTGGTCCACTGCAATCAGATGCAGGGGGACGGAGACGTTTGTCACTGTAAATTTGCCTGGCAAGAAGGATTCCAGGGACACTCCCAGCCTGCGAGGCACTGACACAGCTCAGAGCATTTCACCCCAGGCACAAGATCAACAGCTGGACGTTCAACCTAGCAACAAACAGCAGGTGAACAACTGAGAAGAATGTGGGAACTTTCACTCAGGGACATGAAAGCCACAAGGGGGCGCCAGAAACCACAGCCACGGGAAGTGACCTGTTGCACTGTGGGACAGGAATGATGGAACTTAATTCACCTCCTACCTGCAGACTTTTCTCTCCCCAAACACAGCAGCAAGAAAGGCACTTTCTGGAAGCCCTCATGGCAGTGTAACCCTTTCAGAGCCATGAAAGAGCAGCAGTGGGGTCACCCATAAGTGACACCAAAGAGGATTTGAAAGGCCTGTCTAGTTGAGAGGAGTTGGACTCAAACCCCTCCAGATGTTTTCGAGCACGTCACTTTTGTTTGCACCACAGTAACTCGGTAGCTGGTTTTCAAGCCTTCCCATGTGGCTGGCGCTCAGCGAGGAACAGACACTCTAAGTTGGGAAGAGTTAGGAAACGTGGCAGCGGTGATCAGAAAGCGAGCATGTGTTCACCTCACTCACAAGGCATGTCTGACCCTGTAGATTTCACTGTCCAGTGCACGGTAGCCCACACCCCTGCCCTACTGAACTGAGCAGAGAAGTCAGTGACTAACAGTTGATGGCACAGGCTGTCTCCACCATCCATCTCCAGCTCAGATGCCACATGTTCTGCAGAGCTCCCTGCACCTGCAGGTGTGTAACCAACCCTAAGCTCACAGATTCCCACCTTACACAGTGAGAGCCAATGCTGCCCATTTCAACAGCCTGCCATTACAGCAGGGAGCTGGGATTCAGGGCCCATCTATATCAGAGCAATCTGCACCAGTATAATCACAGTGTTGCAGTGACATCCGGGCAAGCACCTCCTGGAGATGCGCTGGAGCAGTGCGGCTCGCTCTGGTAACTTCCTGCAGCGAACTGCACCAAGGCAAGCTCCTTTGTGCACCAGTGCAGTGCGTCTGCTTTAGCGGTTTGCACCAATTCAACTGCACGGATGTCATGACATCGGCACAGAGGATTCCTAATGCAGACAGACCTGGATTCAATCCCCTCTGCCAGCTGCTAAACCCTCCTGGGGCCCAGTGATCAGATCCCAGGGCAGTAGAGAAATCCCATCCCCGACAGTCTCCAGCACGCCCTGCGCCAGACGACGGGGGGATACAGCAGGGTTCATGTTCACCGCAAACAGACGCCCTCTGCACAAGCACACGCTGTCTGTGCAGCCCGGGGGTGTGAATGGTGCTAAGGGACCCTTCATGGCCAAGCTCAGCGATTGGGGGGTTTCCACACTGCGCTGGTGGAGGGGTCTAGACTTAATTCTACGGCTCATTTCAATAACACGGCAGCACCTGCCGCCCGGCCACAGGCGTGACCTGAAGATCCAGGAAGGCCAAGCTGGTAACCTCAGAGCAACACAGGGAAGGCAAAGGGCTCAGGGATGCGCTGCACCCTGTCCCATTGGACACCCCGGTCAGGGACTGTTTCATGGCGCATGGCAAAGGCGACTTGGGTCCAAAGTGCTCAGAGATGGGCTGGGGGGGCTAATGTCAGTCAGATCGTCCTGACACAGAGAGTGCCCAGGTGCAGGGGTCTGGGAGGGAGCAGGAGGAGGGTCGGGGAGGAACATCCCCCAGGAATCCTCTGTCCAAGGGGCAGAAGCCGGACAGGCCGGGAGGAGAGAGGGACCGTGGTAGGTCACGGGGGAATGGGATGCACAGAGTTCGTAGATGGAGGGGAAGGGAGCGGGGCGGAAGCTGGGAACTCACCTGCCAGAGCAATGATGGCAGCGATCAAAGCAGACGATACAACTGTCAGTGCAACCACAACTCTAGGGGTTGGACTTTTCTTGCAGTTACAAGGAGGGTCTGAAACAGACAGACCCATCAGGCAGGGCTGGGAGGACACGTCTCACTGACAGCACCGGGGCTGGAGCTGCCCTGGAACATGCACCGTTCTGTTGATTGCTCCTTCAGTCAGACACTCTGGGAGGGGAGCCCAGAGGGTCAGGCAGACCCCCCCACCAAGGGCAGATGGAGGGTCCATGGCTCCCTAGAGCTACCCTGGGGCTGTTACCAAGATCCGGCTCTGGTTGGGTAGCAGGGCCGCAGAGCAGCAGCAGGGCCATGGTAAGAGCAGCAGCTGTGGGGAACTACAGACCCTCCCCCTGCTCTGGGCAGGGAGCCTGAGGGGAGGGATACGGACCAGGGCTGCTCTCGGCCCCCCACCCCAGGCAAGTGGAGGGTCATCCACGGCTCCCTGCAACTGTCTGCACTGCAGCTGCCAGCCAGAGGTGGGGTGGGGGGACCTCAGGGAGAAGAGGAGGGGGAGGGGCAGGGCCAGTGACAAAAAGTGGGAGGGCCACGCCCCCTTTCAGCACTCCAGGCAGTCTCAGTGTCTCTCTCCAGCCTGCCCCCAGGCAGAGATGCCCCATTACCTGGGTTCCCTCCAGGCTCCAGGTGTCCATTGCCATTAACACACAACTCCTACAGCGGCTCTTCGCTCTCAGCAACCCAGCTGCTGGCCCCATTGTCCCTCTCAGAGACACTCAGGCCACAGACGCTGCTGCAGGTGCTGGGCTGGGGTCAGCTCCTCTCGGTCTGAGTGGGTCCGATTTGGCAGCAGCAAAGCCGAGGCAGAGGTCCTGGCCCTGGCTCCCCGTCCCTGCTCCAGACTCTCCAGCCGATGTGAACCCGAGACAGACCAAGCAGGACAGGTCAGGGGTGGGGGAGGCCATTTGTGGTTTCTCGTTGCCTGCCCAGTATGCAGTATGCCAGAGGTGGTGCCATGATGATTAAAACCCCTTAACTCCTATCGGCCCCTCCGCCCCCAGGGCCGCAGAGACCTGATCTCCTACAGGCCCCGCCCACCAGTGACAGGCACCCAGCTGGGGGGTGGGGGAGAAGACCCTCCTCACACACACAATCCTCCTAGAAGTAAGTGTGAGTAGGGATATCATAAGGGGAGGGGGCTGGGGCTCGAAACAGCCCTTTCCCTGGCCCAGCCCCCTCCTGGCAGGGCGGGACTTGAACCAGTGTCCTGCGCTCCTCTGCCCGACCCTTCCTTTCCCTTCCCGGGGGGGCTCTCGAACCCCCCCCCGTCCTTCGGCCCGGGGCCCGCCCTCCGAATCGCCCCCTTTTGGCCCAGAATCCACCTCCCTTCGGCCAAGAACTGACCCTGCCACAGCGCTGCCCTCCCCATGCGGTCCCCAGCCACCGCCCGAGCCCCCCATTTGGAGCCCCACCCCCATGCGGTTCCTAGACACCCGCCCGAGCTCCGCCCCCATTCCAGCCCCACTCTCCCTATTTGGAGCCCCGACCCCCATTCAGTCCCCAGCCCCGAGCCCTTCCCCTCCCGGCCACCGCCCCATTCGGGCCCACTGTGCCCCCTCGCCCCAGCCCGGCTGTGACTGTAACCAGCCCGCAAACCCCGCCACGCAGAGAGCGAGCCACCGCGGAGCAGCCAGCAGCACCCACCCTCCCTCCCAAGCCCTGGGTGGCTCTTTCAGGGACCCCTGGGACCGGGAGCGTCTCACCCACAGGAATAGCGCCCAGCGGCGCAGCCGTGGGGAAGGAGGTGAGGTCCCGCGCACCAGCCAGGCCGACTTGCAGCCGCATCCTGCCATGTGAGTTCACAGCCACAGCACGACCTCAGCCACAGCTGAAACGCCAGTGCCCGATTTCCTCACGACAGCGGCCGATGCACATGCCCCCTGCCCTCAGCCCCGCCTCCATTTAACCCGGCTCCCCCTTCTCTATTGCATTAAACAAGGTGCACAAGTACTCCTTTTCTTTTTGCAAATACAGACTAACAGGGCTGCTACTCTGAAACCTGTCATGGTGCAAGGTACTGAATTTAGCCGTATGGAGTGGAAATCTATCAACTTCATGAAAAAACTCATACAGATACAGACAGACATCATCTTCCTTTCCAAATGCAAACAGATGGACATCATACCAAAAGGACTGAAGGTAAAAACTCCATTACAACCTACATACCACACAGACTATGCTGACAGCCTGTGCCACACGCTCTCAAAGAAACTGCGGAACCACCTGATCAACATCCTCTACAGCAAACAGGGAAAGATTAAGAATGAGCTCTCAAAGCTGGATACTCTCATAAAAAACCAACCTTCCACACAAACTTCCTCATGGCTGGACTTTACAAAAACTAGACAAGCCATTTACAACACACACTTTGCTTCTCTACAAAAGAAAAAGGACACTAAACTCTCTAAACTACTACATGCCACAAGGGGCCACAACAGTGGTTCCCTTAACCCACCCAGCAATATTGTTAATGTATCCAACTATACTCTTAGCCCAGCAGAAGAATCTGTCCTATCTCGGGGCCTCTCCTTCTGCCCCTCCACCCCCACGAACATGATACAATTCTGTGGTGACCTAGAATCCTATTTTCAACGTCTCCCACTCAAGGAATATTTCCAAAACACCTCTGAACAACATACTAACCCACAGAGACCTTGCTACCAACACTACAAAAAGAAGGATTCTAGGTGAACTCCTCCTGAAGGTTGAAACAACAGACTGGACTTCTACAGACGTGCATGGGCTGAAATAGTGGAAAAGCAGCATCCCTTGCCCCATAACCTCAGCCGTGCAGAACACAACGCCATCCACAGCCTCAGAAACAGCTCAGACATCATAATCAAAAAGGCTGACAAAGGAGGTGCTGTTGTCATCATGAATAGGTCAGAATATGAACAAGAGGCTGCTTGGCAGCTCTCCAACACCACTGTCTACAAGCCATTACCCTCTGATCCCACTGAGGGTTACCAAAAGAAACTACAGCATTTGCTCAAGAAGCTCCCTGAAAAAGCACAAGAACAAATCAGCACAGACACACCCCTGGAACCCCGACCTGGGGTATTCTATCTGCTACCCAAGATCCTTAAACCTGGAAATCCTGGGCGCCCCATCATCTCAAGCATTGGCACCCTGACAGCGAGATTGTCTGGCTATGTAGACTCCCTCCTCAGGCCCTATGCTACCAGCACTCCCAGCTATCTTCCAGACACCACTGACTTCCTGAGGAAACTACAATCCATCGGTGATCTTCCTGAAAACACCATCCTGGCCACTATGGATGTAGAAGCTCTCAACACCAACATTCCACACAAAGATGGACTACAAGCCGTCAAGAACAGTATCCCCGATAATATCACGGCAAACATGCTGGCTGAACTTTGTGACTTTGTCCTCACCCATAACTCTTTCACATTTGGGACAATGTATACCTTCAAATCAGCAGCACTGCTATGGGTACCCGCATGGCCCCACAGTATGCCAACATTTTTATGGCTGACTTAGAACAACGCTTCCTCAGCTCTCGTCCCCTAAAGCCCCTACTCTACTTACGCTATATTGTTGACATCTTCATCATCTGGACCCATGGAAAAGAAGCTCCCTGGTGGCAGACAGCTGGGTGCGTTTCCCTTCCGTGTTGCTGACCTGCCCAGCTGAGCGGGGCTGCAGCCGCGGGACCCTCTCCCCGAGCCTGGCGGCTCCCAGCGGGGCAGCCCGTCCCCTCGCTGCTCCCTCTGCCTGCCCACCGGGGTCACTCTGAGCCCGCTCCCCGGGCGGGGGGGGGGGCTCTGGCTCCAGGGGACATGAGCCTGGGCGAGCTGCGAGCCGGGCTCCAGGCGCCGGCTGCCCACGGAGCGATTGGGGGCTGGGGGTCTCCTCCAGCAGGTGAGGAGGGGCTGGTGTTGTGCACGGATCGGGGAGAGGGCGAGCAGGGAGGTGCCGGGTTGGCGGGGGAGAAGAGTTGGGTGGGTGCATCGATCACACTGGGGAACGCGGGGTCTATTGGGGAGGGGGCTGTGTGCTGACCAGATGGGGGAGGAGGTTCGGGTGGGGTTATTGGGGAGTGGGCTGTGCACTGACCAGATGGGAGCGGGGGCAGGTGGGGTCTATTGGGGAGGGCGCTGTGCGCTGATCAGGTGGGGGTATTGGGGAGGGGATGGGGCGGGGTCTATTGGGGTGGGGGCTGTCTGCTGACCAGATGGGGGAGGGAGTCGCGCGGGGTCTATTGGGGAGGGGGCTGTGCACGGACCAGATGAAAGGAGGGTTAAGGGGGGCAAAATAGGCGGGTAACCTGCAGGAGCTGAAGTTGCCTCCCGAGACAAGAGCTCTGCTGCTGGGCAGCAAATCACGAGCGCGGATCGTTTTGGGGTGGAAGGGAAAGTGATTTTTCTCTGCAGTGAGAGAAGACGTCTCCGTTGGTCCCCAGGGCAGACTTCGTTTCTTTGTCTTTTAACTGATGGGCCAAAGTGTCCTAACGCCCCCTCTGAACTGCCATCCCAGCAGCGCCGCGTGTCTCAGCCCGCCGTGTGGGGGGGGTCTGGGGCTGACCCTCACTTGGGGTCCCAAGCAAGCACTGAGGACGAGGCGCTGAAGGACGGGATCTTACTGGAGAGCAGCTGAAGAGATTTTATTCTAGCAAAGCGCCAGCTCTCTGCCTAAAGCACCGATCTCCTGCCTGCTCTGAAATCCACCCGCTGACTTGGAGCCTTGACAGTTTGTGTGCCTCGGGGGGGGGGGGGGGGCACAGGGCCATTTGGACAAGGGATTTCTGAGATCCCCTCCTCCCCCTAACAAAACCCCCAACCAGCTAAAGTTGATCTGCTTTCCATACAGCCAAGGCTGCTCAGATCACTGCAGCAGGGTTTTAAATGCATCCGATGAAGTGAGCTGTAGCTCAGGAAAGCTTATGCTCAGATAAATTTATTAGTCTCTGAGGTGCCACAAGTCCTCCTGTTCTTTTTTTAGATGGCTGAGAGTTCTCCAGCAGAGTGCAGGGCGACCCCCAGCCCTTTGGGGGAGATCAAATGACCACGTTATGAACCACTTTGATTCTAGGTTTGCCTGCTGCTCAGCCGGTGTGAGACTCAGACGCCAAGCAGATCACACTGTGCCCGTGCAGGGAGAGAGGGGAAGGAGCTTGAAAGCTAGTTATGGGTGCCTGTCACGGGTAGGCGGGGCATGTAGCAGATCAGGTCTCTGAGGCCCTGTTTGTCAACCATTCAGTTTTCTTCAAGTTGCAAGGAGAGAGGCTTGTAGACGGCCTGGAGAAGAAATCGCTTTGCATGAGGATTCTGTCGATGTTGAAGCCGAGGGGTGTTTTCTGCAAAGGGAGGAGGTGGGAAGGAACCTGCTTTACGGCTCAGGCTCTGTCTGCACTTAAAACACGATAGAATCATAGAATCATAGAATATCAGGGTTGGAAGGGACCCCGAAGGTCATCTAGTCCAACCCCCTGCTCAAAGCAGGACCAATTTCCAGTTAAATCATCCCAGCCAGGGCTTTGTCAAGCCTGACCTTAAAAACCTCTAAGGAAGGAGATTCTACCACCTCCCTAGGTAACGCATTCCAGTGTTTCACCACCCTCTTAGTGAAAAAGTTTTTCCTAATATCCAATCTAAACCTCCCCCACTGCAACTTGAGACCATTACTCCTCGTTCTGTCATCTGCTACCATTGAGAACAGTCTAGAGCCATCCTCTTTGGAACCCCCTTTCAGGTAGTTGAAAGCAGCTATCAAATCCCCCCTCATTCTTCTCTTCTGCAGGCTAAACAATCCCAGCTCCCTCAGCCTCTCCTCATAACTCATGTGTTCCAGTCCCCTAATCATTTTTGTTGCCCTTCACTGGACTCTCTCCAATTTATCCATATCCTTCTTGAAGTGTGGGGCCCAAAACTGGACACAGTACTCCAGATGAGGCCTCACCAATGTCGAATAGAGGGGAACGATCACGTCCCTCGATCTGCTGGCTATGCCCCTACTGATACATCCCAAAATGCCATTGGCCTTCTTGGCAACAAGGGCACACTGCTGACTCATATCCAGCTTCTCGTCCACTGTCACCCCTAGGTCCTTTTCCGCAGAACTGCTGCCTAGCCATTCGGTCCCTAGTCTGTAGCTGTGCATTGGGTTCTTCCGTCCTAAGTGCAGGACCCTGCACTTATCCTTATTGAACCTCATCAGATTTCTTTTGGCCCAATCCTCCAATTTGTCTAGATAGCTGCTGCAGCCCTTTAGTACAGACACTTCCCACAGCAACGGGACTCCGAGTCCAGCGCTCTAGGCCTCGCTGCCTCCATTAGTACAGAAAAGGGTGAGAAAAATGATGAGGGACGTGGAGCAGCTTCTGTGTGAGGAGAGATTAATAAGACTGGGACTTTTCACCTTGGAAAAGAGATGACTAATGGGGGATAAGATAGAGGTGTAAAAAATCATGACTGATGTGGAGAAAGTAAATCAGGAAGTGTTGTTTACTCTTTCTCATAACACAAGAACCAGGGGTCACCCAATGAAATTAATAGGCAGCGGGTTTAAAAGAAACAAAAGGAAGTATTTCTACACACAATGGAGAGTCAACCTGTGGAACTCCTTGCCAGAGGATGTTGTGAAGGCCAAGACTATAACAGGGTTCAAAAAAGAACTAGATAATTTCATGGAGGACAGGTCCCTCAACTGCTATTAGCTAGCATGGGCAGGGATGGTTTCCCTAGTCTATATTTTCAAGAAGCTGGGAATGGGTGACGGGGGATGGATCACTTGATTACCAGAGCTCCTGTGATTCTGGGTTGTTTTTTTTTTAAATCTCTCCACAATTTTGGTTGCAATTGAAACTTCTAGTTAAAGCGATCAGTGTGGGGGGAGGGCGGGGGCTGGACTCTCTGTTGCCTTGCACTTTGTTTGTGTCACCTTTACACTGATGCAAAGTGAGCATGAAATACCAAAAGAACTGCAGACACTAATGTAAATGACACACACCAGGATCAGGGTATGGCTGGATTGGGGCCAGAACTCTTCCCTCACCCACCCATCACGGCACAAGGAGTTTGATCCTGGGCCTCATGCCAACTGCCCATAAGGGGCATCTTAGAAATTCTTCGGTTGCACAAAGCTGGTGTGTCTCCCTATGTCACCTGCCTCCTCCCAATCTTTAGTCTGGGGACTTGGTGTGGTAGCAAAGAGAGTGTGGTGCATAATGCTGGCTCAGAACTGCTGCCACGACAGCCAGTGTAACTTAGAGCAGCCTCAACGGTGCTCTACGTTTTATGTCAGGTGCTATTTCAGGCACCAGCCAGCCAAATCTTGGGGGAACAAAAGGGTGACTTCAAGCCCCCTTTTCTCATCCCTCTCTGCTGAGCCAAGTGAAAACTTGGCACTGCTGAGAATTCAGACCCAGGCATAAGGCAATGGAGAACGCCAATCTTTCTTCTGCTGTGAAGAGTTGGAAAAACTCAAAGCCCAGATGGCACCGTTATTAAGCCCATTATTTTTTTCTCTTTGCTATTTAAAAATAATGAGATGCAAAACCAATATGAGTGCAGCAGTAATGTTGTGCGGTTCGGACACACAAGTTAAGTTTCCTATGACAACACGAACTTGATCAACTTGCATGTCTGGAGCATATTTTTCCTCTTCCTGTTGTTCTTGTTGTATTTCAAAATTTACCACCCAGGGTTCTTTGTGGCATGTAATGCGGCTTGTATTAAAAACGCCACAAACGCAAACTTACAGGAATGGGCCAGAACTTGACAGCTTACAGGAGTGGCCGCTACAGGGATCGGGGCTGAGTTTAGAGGGCACAATTTTCAAAAGCACCAAAGTGACTTAAGTGGACTTGGGAATTTTACCTCTAGTCTTCCTTATGAATTAATTTTTTATTTTTTTTTTTTCTTAAAGGGAGCTGTAGCCTGTTTTCCACAGGGTCAGTCTGAGTTCAAGCCAATGCCGTAGGGCATTTCAGGCTGCTGTCCTGTCTGGTCCAGCCCAGGAGACAATATCTGATGCTTCCAGGAAAAGCAAGAACCGCTGTAACATACATGGCTAGTTTTACCATGCTGTAAATGCAGGTGGGGAATTCATTATTGACCTCCGTGGCATTCAGACTATGTCCTGAAGCATGGGATTGGGCCAGAGGGACAGCTAGCTCTGGACACAGTGTCTAGGGTCTCAGAGTGGGAAGTTCCTTGGAGAATTCCACTGGGTGGGAGACTCAGCTGTGAAGGGAGGGGGCGAGCAGGAGCATCTCATAAACCCAAGATTGGAATAACTGAAGTAATGTTCCTTTTACATGGAGCCTCAGCTCTCTGGAACCTCTGCAAATGCTTTAGCCACGTGTTTAACTCCATCCATAGGAGTAGCCTTGGATCGCAGTGGAAGGGCTCAGGTGCGTAAGTGTTTGCAGGATGGGCGCTCAGGGCAGTCCCTGATGCCAGGGCAAAGTGGATGTGAAGTGCCACTGTCTGGATTTGGGAGCCTGCCTGCACACCAAATTCACTAGGTGGTGGGTGCATGACTGCAAGGCGCTGGGCTGGGGAAAATCAGCCCCGGGTGGTTATTTTGAGTAGAAAACCAGAGCCATTTCTGGGGTCTTTCAGCTTCTAATGCCCTTTCCCTTCTGCAACTGGATTTAAGCCTATGATAAAATCCTTCTCAATGCCAAGTCAGTGTCATAAATCACTGGAGTGGGTGCAGGAATCAGTAGGCGACGTTCTCTGGCCTGGGTTATGCCAGGGCTCAGACTAAATTATTCTTCCCAAAACTTTTAAAAGCTGAGCCCCCTCCTCAAGGCAAAGAAACCAATCGTGCCCCTCACCTGTCAGCAATGTGCTAGCGACCCCACCCCACATTTTCATGGATACATCTTCAAACCCCACCCTTCCCACCACGGCTAGCCTTTCCCCAGGCTTCAGAAGACGCTGGAGGAGATGATCCTAACCGTTCCCTCTAACCTTAAGAGCTGAGGGACCCCATCCTGGAGCATCTTAAAAATCACGGTTCCCAGACTCTGTAACGGGGCTGCTTTGCCGGGCTCACCTTTCTCCCTCCGTCAGGTTGGCCGATGGGGATAATGAGCCTGGAGATCTCATTCCCGCTGTTCTGAGTGGTGCCCATGTGCACACGACCCAACTCAGCTCTTCCTGTATCCCAGGAATGTCTTCATCTTCTGGGATCCTCATGGCAGCAGTGGGATGATTTAACGAAGTCCCTTAGTCATGGGGCCTTTCTCTCTCTTTTGTTTCAGAGCCAGTGTCCTGGAATCGTCTCCTGGTGCGTGGAGTGGTGGCAGCGGTGGGGGTGCTAGTCTTACTGTACCGATGTGGGTTTTGGAAAGGTAGAGGGAAAGTGTTTGCCTACTCGCGACTCGTCTTCAGGAAGCTGCTGACTCATCCCTCCCCGCAGCCTGGAAGTCGGCAGGATTCCCAGGAATCTGAGCTCCCCGCAGTGTGTGACAGGGACGGGGACCAGGCCCAGGGAACCAGAAACAGGAATCGAAACTCAGCCCTGGATAATGGGGAAGGAGACCTGTTTGCGAATTCGTATCCGGTCTGCTGAATTGTTCACGTCCAGACCCTCCCCACAGTTCTAAAAAAGTCGAAGCATTTCGTTTAGACGCTTTCCAAACAAACCATTTAGATTTTTCAGTTTGAAACATTTTTTTGTTTAAAAATGTCCTTCAATTTTATTTTAAAGATTCAAAAAGTTACAACCCTTGAAATGTCCCTGGGTCTTTTTTTTTTTTTTTTAAAGCTTTTTGGTTCATCAAAAATTTGGAAAAATGTTAGTTTTGTTCAACCTGAAACCGGTTTTTTTCCAACTCTTTTTTGGAATTGCCAGCTACCAAAAAATTCTGTTTGCCCAGCTCGAGGGGCAGGTGAGGATTTTGGCAGTTATATTGTGGGTCTCTAAGTCTCCTTGTTGCTCAAAGTTTTCTTACTGCAACAAATTAATTTGGGATGAGGGCAGGATGGGCAAAAGCTTCCTAAAAGTGTGTGTGGGGGGGCTGCTGGCACCCAAACTGTGGCCCAGCCCCTGTGCCACCCTTTCTCCTCGAGGTCCTGCCCCCTCAAACCGCTCCTTTCCCTGAGGCCCCCCCTCACACCGCCTTTTTCCCTGAGCTCCCACTTCATGCCGCCCCTTGCCCCCAAAACACTGCCCCCGCTCACTCCCTTCTCTCCCCCATCATCCAGTCACTCACACTTATGGCCAGTAAAAAGTGGTGGGCCCTGGTCTCCCCTGTTCCGGGACCCCTAGATGAGAGTGGGAGAGGATGAAGAACTCATTTCAAATATAACTCCCCCCCCCCACCTTAAAACAGCACAATTTGCCAGCAACAGCAAAACATGCACCTAACCAACCCGGGCCAGTCACACTGTGTTGTGTGTGACATTCCCGTCCTGGGGCGGTTTATGTCTTGGAGAATGTGAACCCTGCAGGCCTGGGTGTTTCTCTGCGTAATGTGACCTCAGTGCTCCTGATGAGAGCCGTTGTTTGTAAAAGTTTCAGTAGCGGACATATTTATCATTCATGTACAGACAGACATTTATCATTCATGGACATACAGACAGACATAGCGAGGGTGGAGAGGTTCATGAAAGTTGAAGAAGAAACCACTCTCCCCCCCATATTCTTCAAACTTATTTGGAAATGTTTTTAATGATCAAATTTTTGTTTCATTTTGGTGGGAAAAACTCCACATTCTCTCTCAAGTGGGCAGAGAAATCCAAAATGTTTTTTTTAAAGAGGTAACTTTTTTCAAATGATCAATGTAATCCAAAGTGGCATTTTTAGTTCAAAGGTTGCATTGTCAGTGTAAAACCCTTTTGAACCAGCTCTGTTACTGTATAACAAGATGAGTTTATTTTTCATGATGCATTGTTTGGGCCAGGTTCCAAGTGGCATTTCAGTTTTTGCACAGCTCTTCTCTTCTTGCATCTGCACCTCTCATAACCTGTGGCCTTAATCTTGGGCCTGGAAACACTTACGTTCATGTTTAACTTTAATTACTGCTGTGAATAATTCCATTTCAATGGGACAACTCTGAGGTCGGGTTTACGCTACAGCCCTATATCGGTGTAACTATGTCGTTTATTTAATTTTCTTTCTTTTATATGTGAAAGTTCTTGAGAGGTTAAAGCAGGTAAAATACATGAACAGGTTCGGACAGTCCGAGTTTGTCAGTGCAAAGTGACAGCAGAGATGTGGTATCTGCTAGTTTTCCATAAGTCTCTCAGGGTTACCCAGGATAACTTTGGGGATCTCAGTCTTGCATCGGGAATGTTCCCTGAAAGTGTCCAAACAGTTTAGAGCTACAGAACCATTTCCTGGATCCATTCTTTTAGCTGTCTTCCCCGGAAAGCAGTCTGGCAAGAGTTCCTGTCAGCTCATTGCTAAGTTATCTGTCAAAACAGTAGAGTTTTCACGTGCCTAAGTAGCCCCTGGAATCATGGTGAAATTATCCTCCCTGCCACCACCAAAATTGGAAATCGTACCCGGGAGTGCACGGTACCCTACCGTGCTTCCCCCATAGGAACTGCATGAACAGGCAACTCTGCAAGTTCTCTGCATGCCTCTGCAAGTGACCCCCATGCCTCTCCATTGCCTTGGCCACATGTATCCTGTCCCCATGCGGGCGGTGAATCCAGAAAAAGAGGGAAAGAGCTCACCACTGCGACCACCTGAGGGAGCTGTTGGGTTGAGATCAGCTGGTCAAAGCAGGCAGTAGGGACAGAATCTGAGACTTGAAGCTCCTTGAGTGACCTCTGCCCTTCCTAGACCTGCCCTTCAATCAGACACAGTGATTGTAAAGTTGAATGTGATAGTAACTAGACCCATTTGAAACCCTTCACCACACAAGACAAAGCCCGTAGGATTCATCATGAACTATTTATTTCTCCTCCCCTGGCTCCCTGCAGCCACCAGCCACCTTGGAGCTTTCTCTATCTCTCCCAGGCTGGGCTCACTTGATTGCAGGAGATCAGCGGAGGGTCCAGCTTTGCTCTTTCGCTTCCATTCTTCACGTCTTTGGGTGGCTGCATTGGCAACTGAGCAGCCTAATGGAAACACTGAGTCCTCTGTCTCGGCAGGCAGGCCCAGCCGCCAAAGCCAAAGACTCCCTGAGAACAGGGGGAGGTTCGCCTGAACTCTCAGGAGTGGAGGCTGGGCCCATAGGGTAGGGTTACCATATTTGAACTTTCAAAAAAGAGGACACTCTGAGGGTGGGGGGGGAGTGGTAGCCCTGCCACCTATCTACTCCCTCCCACTTCCTGCCCCCTGACTGCCCCCCACACAACCGCCAACCCATCCAACCACCCCTGCTCCTTGTCCCCTGATCGCCCCCTCCCAGGACCCTGCCCTCTATCTAAGCCTTCCTTCTCCCTGTCTCCAACTGCCCCCTCCTTAGACCCCTCCACCCTAACTGCCCCCCTAGAACTCCAGCCCCTACCTGTCCCCTGAGTGCCCTTCCCCCTATCCGCACTCCCACCCCCTGACAGACCCCTGGCTCTCCCACACCCATCCAACCACTCCCTGTCCCCTGACTGCCCCCGCAGAACCCCCAACCCATCCAATCCCCCTGCTCCCTGACCCTGACTCCCCCGCATACCTCCGCCCTGTCCAACCCCCCCGCTCCCTGTCCCTTGACTCCCCCGACCCCTCTTCATATGCCCACCCCCGACAGGCTCCCTCCAGAACCCCTCATCCATCCAACCCCTCCTGCTCCCTGTCCACTGACTGTCCCTTGGGACCCCATGCCCCTTCTCCAGCCCCCCCGGCCCCCGTACCCTGCTGCTCAGAGCAGTGTGTCTGGGGTGCGGAGCCAGACACAGTGCCGTGCTCCCACACAGAGTGCGCAGCTCCCCCTCCGCCCCCAGAGTGCTGCATTGGGAGGGAAATCCCGGCCCTTTGGAGAGTTTTACCAATTCCTCCCTGAGGGCAATTTAAAACCCAAAAAGCCGGACATGTCCGGGAAACTCCGGACGCATGGTAACCCGACCACAGGGACTCCAGGATCTGCAGCTGCTGCCACCTGTATGGTGAATCCTTGGACTCGTCACCAAACAGCTCTTCCCCATTCTGCAGCCTGGCCCCATGGTCTGACCGTGCAGGAGAACAGAAACCCTTTGGGACAGCAGGAGAGTCTTCTCAGTGCTGCACTCTTTGCATGGCTTCCCGCGGTCATCGTGAAACACGACTACCCTGCCCCCAGGAGTCTCTCAAGGAGCTGCCGGCACAGTCACTGGGCACCCACTCATAATGCTCTCGGGCAGTGGCATTGCAGAGGGAGCTGAGCAGACCGTCCCTTCTGTGACTTCCTGAATTGCTGCCAGGACGGATTCTCCTCTGCGCTAGGGAGAGTCCCCGAGGACAAGCAGCTGTGGTGGGGGAGGGGGCAAGACAAGCACTCCCCCTGAGCCCTTGACGAGCAGGTAAGCAGGACTCTGGGAGCCAAGGCATCGGTGTGTCTTGCTGGGAGAGCAGAGCTGGAGAGCAGAAAAGGGCTTTGGAGGAATTGTAGAAAAGTCATTGTCATGGCCGGGTCATGGGCAGCCAGACCTAGTGGTCAGAGGCAGAGTCCACACTCACAAGACAGGAGTCGAGAGTCAGCTGGGTCAGGACACTGGAACAGCAGAAGCAAAAGACCAAATTGTGTTCAGAATCTCAAGTCAGATGAGTCACCCTGAGTCCAGATGCCAGGAAATCAAGCCTGGGGAGTGGGAGCAGGAACAGCCAACACACGGTCCAGAGCCGGGGAGGATCTCGGCTGTTCAGACAGCTTCTTCTTCCTGCTGCTGGTTTAAGGAGGTCCCGGGGGCCGATTAGCTGCTCTGGGACTCTGCCAATAGGAGCCTCAAACTGGGTCTGGACTTCGTCAGTCCTAGGTAAGCAGTTTTTCGTAGGCTTCCAGGTGGCGTGCTGGAGGGTGGCTGCTCCCAGGAACCCTGCAGACCCGGGTTAATGACCCATGGGTCAGGACAGAGAGTGATCTCTCCCTGCTCAAACCTCCTGCACGAAACAGTCTCCAGGGTCCCGGGCGCATCCTCTGAGAAGAAAAAAACACAGTCATGAGGACAAATAGGCTATGGAACAGGAGCCCCCTCTTTCTTGCAACAGCCCCAAGTGCCCAGAAGAGTGGACGGTTCTTACCTCCAGGAGATGCCTGGGATCTTCCATCTAAGCCTCAATGGGACCCTGTTGCTTGGTCCGACAGAAGGAGATCATCTGTCCCCACTGCTCCCTGCGCTGGGCTGGCTGCAGCACACATCTGTGTAAGAGGCTGGGCCAGAGAAATGTTACAATCAGGGTCCAGGCAGCCCAGAAGGAGAACAGAGGGTCTGAAACCAGAAGACGAAGCAATCAAATCAGCGGATTCGACAGAGACGTTTTCTACCCTACAGGGACATCAAAGAAGGTCTGTTGGGAAAGCTGAGATGTTAGTCTGGAAACTGCTAAGGCAAAGATTGTGACTTGTTAAGATTCAGTTTTAGTCACTACAAAGTGTGTTGTGTTTTGTTTCTCTCTTTGAAATTTGTCTCTTTCTCTTGCTTAGTATCACTTAAATCTCTTCTTTGTTACTATACTTCCCAAACCACCTCAGTGTTGTGTGTTCGAGTGAAGTGTGATTCTCCAGCCTACCCAACAGGCTGAGCTGTGCCCTGTCTCTCTGAAGGTAGCGAATAATTTCTGAGCGGTGCTGGGCCCAGAGTCCAAGGGCAGTTTACCAGACATCTTGTGGGAAGCCCAAAGAGACCAAAGGAGCAGGAGAGATTCTGGCCCCACTGACCAATGGGAAATTCCCACAGAAGAGCCTACCCAGGGCTCTAGACACGGCCACTTTGGGTGTGTACCAGAGTTCACTCACCGCTAGATGCTGGCCAGGCCTCGTGTCATTGCTCTCTCGCTGGGCTAGCAACCCTGCTCATACTCACTCTTGCAGTTTGTTGGCTGGGAACTCAGCCCTCCAACCAGGTGACTGTCCTTTACTCCACTCCTTCCTGGGTCGTGCTCCTTGCAAACAAAGTCCCAAAATGTCTTGAACAGAAACAAGGCCTTCCACCCTCGTGGGGAGTTCTTCCTCAGCCTGATTTCGGTTCGGCCTGACCTTCTTGGGTTTCTATGGTCTTCTATGTCCCCTTCCTTAGGGACGGTGAGAGAAGCCAGTCCTACCCTGGACTCCAGGGTTTGGCCCAAGGCTATCTCCTGAACAGCTCGCTCTGCTTCTGGACTTTTGCTGCTGTTTTCCCTTGTTTCCTCTCAGGTGGGGCTCACTTGATCATCAATTTGGCCTAGCCCCAGGCTAGGCAGCCATAGGCCAAGCCACCCTGTTAGATACCCTCCTCCTTCAAATCCGGTCCAGCCCGGCTGACAGGTTTGCTGAGGGGATGGTGAAACCCCATTGCTGATCAGAAGGAGGTCAGAGTCTGTTCCCTACGAGCTGAAGGTCCGTTTGTCCTGCTGCGGCAAGTGGAGCTGGAGAGCGGAGATGTTAGGTGAAAGAGACTTCATGATGGAGTTGGAGACTGAGGGACAGGAGCCTCCTCCCAGAAACGCTCCCAGGAGAAGAGGTTTGAGGAGGAGTTCTCTGGGGAGCCTCCTGCTTGGAAAAAAACAAGGGTGGCACACTGATGAAGATGTCTCTGTCCCAGGGATGGGGGAAGCTCCCAGCCAGGCTATGCAGCAGGGATCCCATTTCTCCCCCAAGAAACCCACTTTGCCCAAAGAAGTCAATGACTCTTACCTCCAAGAGGGAGTGGGCTCTTCCCTCTAGGCCTCTTTGAGAACTACTACTGCTTGGCTTCCTAGGACAAGGGACCTGTCCCCACTGCTCCCTGAGGTGCTTCAGCTTCTGACTGCACCAATCTGGGAGGCTGTCACACACCCCAGGGCCTAGAAGACATGCGGGGAGGAGGCTCCTCTTCATGTCAGACTCTGAGAGCCCAGAGAAGGGCCAAAGGAAGAATAAAGGGCAGGAGATGAAGCTAGCCCTGAGCCTCTGTCCCATCCTCACCTCCTCAAAGGTGGAGCTTCCTGAGCTTCAGTTGGGCAGACAGTCTGTAGCCCTGACGCAAAGGTCCTTCTGCGCCATATGGGGCAGGAAGATCTCTGCCTGGGAGCACGGGAAATGGAATGGGGGTGAGATCAAGGAAAGAGGGGAGGGATATGGGTGTGAGGGAAAGAGCTCCTGCCCCAGATGAAGGTATCTGGGGGGCCGCGGGAAGGACACAGCTCCACAGAGAGGGGAGAGAGTTCCTATGAGTGCCAGGGGCCTCCATTTCTGCTTCCACTAGTCCCCCATTTATAGTGAGACACAGCAGTACCTGCAGCAGGGAGCGGGACTTGCTGAACAGGGAGGGGAACCTTGAAGAGCATCAGATGAGCCACAGCCCTTGCAGCGCCTCGGGCATCTGGCGCAAGTGCCGAATCATGTGAAGCTGGCCCATGACCTTGGCTGTGACATCCTCATGCTGCAGGGGAACGAGAACATGTCAGAGACTGAGACACTCCCCAGGAATCAGGGAGGATGAAGGGCACCTGGAACCAGCACCATCATTTCCACGCAGCAGCTGCTCATGTCTGAGTGGTAGATTCACCCTCCTGACCCCCAGGATGGAGGCTTGCTGTCCTCTCTAGTGACCTTCAGTGCCAACCCCCCTCCTTGTAGGGTGAGCTCCTGCCACTTCCCCATCAGTGCCCCTGACAGCTGTTCCACCTCCAACCCACCTGGGGACACCGCTCAAGTTCGGAGGACCCTCTCTTCCACCCCTACCTCCATCCCCACCCAGGTAGGGCAGGGAGGGGGCTCTAGAAGGGTGGCGGGGGGTGGGAGGGATTCTGGCAGCAGTGAAGTGGAATGGGGAGAGCTTGAGACCTTTCCCCAAGACACCCCAGTGACAAAACCTGAAACCACAGGATGGCAGCCCTGGTGAATGGAGCAGGTCAGCAGCCGCTGACGACTGAATCCTCCCAATCTCTCGAGAGCGGGTCCAGCCCTACCAGCAGCAAGACCAGCTTCCCACGCCCATGTGCCTCAGTCAGTCACCATCACCAGTCAGTCCTTGGCCTCCCAGGATGCCAGGGATGGGAGCAACTCTCGATGGTGGCTGGGGTGACATGGACACTAGGCCATGGGGAAATGGGTGCAGCTCTGTGGGGCAGGAAAGGTTCCCAGAGGGCACTTAGGGGACTCTCCTGTCCTTCCCAGGAGTGATAGCAGAGCACCACATCCTAAGAACAGAAGTCCATGAAGGCCAGAAGTCCCCACTAGGCTCCTTGCTACCAGGCCAGCAAATGGCGAGAGGATGGGAATCATAGAATCATAGAATCATAGAATATCAGGGTTGGAAGGGACCCCAGAAGGTCATCTAGTCCAACCCCCTGCTCAAAGCAGGACCAATTCCCAGTTAAATCATCCCAGCCAGGGCTTTGTCAAGCCTGACCTTAAAAACCTCTAAGGAAGGAGATTCTACCACCTCCCTAGGTAACGCATTCCAGTGTTTCACCACCCTCTTAGTGAAAAAGTTTTTCCTAATATCCAATCTAAACCTCCCCCACTGCAACTTGAGACCATTACTCCTCGTTCTGTCATCTGCTACCATTGAGAACAGTCTAGAGCCATCCTCTTTGGAACCCCCTTTCAGGTAGTTGAAAGCAGCTATCAAATCCCCCCTCATTCTTCTCTTCTGCAGGCTAAACAATCCCAGCTCCCTAAGCCTCTCCTCATAACTCAATGAGGAATGAGGCCCTGGGTCCCACCCCAAGCTTCTGAGTCGATTGCAGCTGCTTACCGTGTCCCCCATCAGTTGCTGGGCTTCCCCCAGGAAGGAGTAGACCAGCACCAGCCCAGCCTGGCTGACACGCAGCAGGGGGTCGTGGATGGCCAGCAATGCTGTCTGTACGAAGGATCTTCTCTGCCCGACGGAGAAGAATTTTTCAAAGACCTAAAACCAAGAGGACATGAGGCTCGAGTAGATTGCCCAGAGCCAGCCTCCAAGTCCTGGCGGTACAATGGCGTCTAGTGCCCCAAAGGGCGGGGAAGAGAGCTGCTGTGGCCAAGGCAGTTCATTCCCCAGGAGGCTTTCATAGAATCATAGAATAGAATCATAGAATCATAGAATCATAGAATATCAGGGTTGGAAGGGACCCCAGAAGGTCATCTAGTCCAACCCCCTGCTCAAAGCAGGACCAATTCCCAGTTAAATCATCCCAGCCAGGGCTTTGTCAAGCCTGACCTTAAAAACCTCTAAGGAAGGAGATTCTACCACCTCCCTAGGTAACGCATTCCAGTGTTTCACCACCCTCTTAGTGAAAAAGTTTTTCCTAATATCCAAATTTCAGGGTCCCAGGGCTCAGGGAAGCCCCTTTATTAAAAGGTCGCAGATGCTGAGGGACCAAAGCCTCCAGTGGCTCTTTCGGGAAGGCAATTTATGGCAGGGGCCAGGATGGGCTGGAAATGGATCTCTAATGTGTGTGAGCAGGCCCACTCTGCTGTGCAGGGCACAGAGACGACAGGGGACTCTGTCTTGCTTCCAGCAGAGAGATCTCCTGCACCTCAGCGGCTAGAGGAGTGTGCGTGTGTTGTTGAGGGGAGGAGGGGGTTGGAGCTGACAGACCAAAGGTCTCTTCCCCGCAGCTTAGTGATTTCTCTCCTCGCTGGGAATGGCCTCTGCAGCTCCTTGGTTTCTTCAAGGGGAATCCAACCTGCAGCCTGACAAGAACAAGGAGACTCCTGGCCCAGTCCCAGTGTGGGACCTTTGGCACCAGCGTGTCCCACTGGTTGCTGGATGAGGAACTGTGAGCTGGAAATAAGGAGCAGGCTCTTTTCCTGTCTTCAGGAGGCCTCCACTGCAGGGAACCCAGCCAGCTACACTCCCTGAGCTGTGTCATGCCCTGGCACAGTGCCCTTACCTCCCCCACTCTGGCTGTATTCTTGTAGCCTAAGAGCCTTCTGTCCTGGTGCCAGTCATAGCACCAGAGATCCTCCACGTCATGTATGGTCAGACCTGGAAGAGAGAGAGAGAGAGAGAGCGACTTTTCTCCTCATTCTGGTTGCAGTTTCTGTGTCCTTCCAATCCCATTGGTGGCTCCACAGTGGAGTGGAGAAGAACAGAGGCAGAGATAGACTTGTCCTCCGGCTGGGGTCAGTCTGAGAGAAATGGTCTAGGGTCCCATTATCAACATATGGTCACTCTCAGTCCCCTATTGGGTTCCGTGTCCCAGCTGGGTTCCTTACCCTTCTGTTGGAGCAGCAGTTGGTAGAGCCGGTAAGTCCCCTCCCTGGCCTGCCGGCTGATGTCCTTGTCTGGATCGCTGACAAATAGAGCCAGCTGGGCCACATGGCGACCCATCTGAGGGAACTCGGCTGAGATCTAATGGAAGGGAGAGCAGAGGGGACTCCATCAGCATTTTCCTCTCAGCTCCCTGTCTGCCCTGGGCCAGAGGGCTCCTTCCCCTTAGCCCCTCTACAGGAGATGCTGGGGGAGAGGAGCTTGAGATCGAACCTTCATTTGCTCTGCTGCCAAGGGAGCCCGGGATGCCAAGCAGGGGCTGGAGCATGGTCCCCTTAAAGGCCCAGGGTCAACACTGAACCAGGACAAGAAGAACTTGACTCAAGCTAGCTCAGTCCTGCTCTGACTCTGCCTCCCCATGAAGAACCCTCCTAAGCCACAGCCCCGGGAGCAGCAGCAGATCCTGCAGCCCACTGGAGCCAGCCCGCCTCCGCCTGGAGCCAGCAAGCTGGGCTCGGAGCTCACTTACGTCAAACTCAGGGAGAGTGACTGTGTATCTCAGCAGGGCTGTGCTGCTCCTGATGGCCCTGGCTCGCTCCTGCGACACCCTGGACACGACCCAGAGGTTGACATGCTGTGGGGAAAGGAGGCAGATCAGACTCAGTGGCCAGCTGCTCCTGCTTTACAAATGAGCCCGCCACGCCTCCAGCCCCAGGGGCCTGAGACATTCTGCGCAGGGGGAAATAGCTGAGTCCTTGATGGCAGAGCTTTAGAAGGGGATTCTTTCCCCCAGGATGCAGCTTGTACCCTTCAGGTCACAACTTCTCCGCATCTCTCTAGATTGGGACAATCTAGGGGCTGGTCCCATCCTCCCAGAATTCCTGATTCCTGAACAGTTCACCAGAAAGAAGACTGAACCCTCGGCCCTTCCCTGCTATGCAAATCCTTGGGGGGAAGTAGGGAGTGACTGAGAGCACAATCCCCCCAGGAATTTCAGAGCAGATCAGAGGGAAGGGCTGATTCCCTGGGGCCCTCCTGTTTCTCTAGGAAGGAGCATGTGCCTCTTCTCTGAGAAGTAGCTCCCTAATCTCATGGGCTCTGTGTGTTGGAGGGGAGGGGGAAGGGTGGATTTTCAGACTCTCTCTCCCCAAGACAGCCAGGAGCCCTGTGCTTAGTGCTCAGCAGAACCAGGCAGAGCTCTGGCTTGGAGTCCCAGCTCCTTCCTCTGTTCCTCAAGAAGGAAGGACCTGACACTACATTGCACTGACCCACCAACCAAGGACGGCCCACTGGGGACCAGCTAGGAGGACAGAGTAGAAAATGGATCTTCCAGTCTCTCCTTACCAGTCCCCCAAAGAGTTACGGTGAAATGGGGCTCACCTCCAAGATGAAGTGGAGCCTGTCTGTGTCTGGGGACTCTGCCAGCAGGTTCCCCAGCATGGCATCCAGGACCTCTGGGATGACTTTGTGCAGAGTCTGCAAAGCATGGGTCAGACTTAGGGAACCTGGGCCTACACCTGCCACAGGATGGGAAGAGGGGTCTCTGGGAAGCACTGGGGAGACTCCCAAACACATCTCCTGGCCTCTCTCCTTCACATCCCACTGCAGGCAATTTGCAAGAATTGATGACCCCTGGACCTTTAATCCATGAGCTTAGCAGGTCTCTGCAGAGGGCCTTGTAGGCAGAAGAGTAGGAAACAGCCAAGTTGCTATGGATGGAACCTGGGCTTCTGGGCCAAACACGGCTTAAGAAAGAAAGAAAGAAAGAAAGAAAGAAAGAAAGAAAGAAAGAAAGAAAGAAAGAAAGAAAGAAAGAAAGAAAGAAAGAAAGAAAGAAAGAAAGAAAAATCCCCCAGGGAGGGGTAATCTCTTCCCTGCTGGAGGGAAGGATCCAAGCCTGCAGCTTGTTCCATCTCCACTACCCCACCCCTAAATCTGGAGCTCCAGCGAATCAAGGGAGTAGGGACCAAGGACTACTCTGGAAGAGGAGGAGGATGGAGGAGAAAGTACCTGGATGCCGGTGGTGTCCTTCTCCGTGCCTAGGGTGAAGACGGAGTGAAGGGCAGCTCGCAAGAGGTGGGTCTCTAGGGCTGGCTCCAGGGCAGGTTTCATGGTGCTGGCAAGAGAGAGGAGCTGGTATTAGACTGTGCAGTACTGGGTGGGACTGCCGCCAAGACAGACACCAAGCCACAGGGATAGAGGCACAGTCTGGCGAGAATGGAAACTGAGGCACTTTGCTAGGGAATGACAAGGCCAAGGTGTCCCAGACAGACAGTGGCAGGACAGGAATAGCTGCTGTTCCCTGGAGCCTGCTGCCCCTCCTGTACCGGAGCCCGGGAATGAGCCCCTCCCCAAGGCCCCTGTCATGTTATGGGAGTGAAAAGAAGAGCCCTGCCAGGAGAGAGTGACCCTCCCCACCCCACCATCTCTGCCAGAGGCGCCACTCTTGGGAGGTGACTTGGGAGGGACAGTGACAGTGACTCCCAGCCTTGGGCCTGAGCAGCACTGGGGTGAGGGGAGCCGGCAGGGTGGGGGGGTGGGGCTGTCTCAGTACCAGAGGTAGCCCACTGCAGCCAGGGAGTGGGCGAGGACGGCGCTGGGTGACGAGTCATCGGGAAGCTCCTCGATGAGCTCCTGTGAGACGTGAAAGAGACAAAGGAGCGTGTGAGATTCAGGCCCGACTGACGCCTCCCAGTGAGGAGATGACACAGCCAGTGCCCCACATGGCCAGCAGGATCCCCCACCACCTCCCGCTCCTCCAATTCCTTCCTGCCCATCCGACTTGTCCCCCTTCTCGGATTCCTGCCCAGCTCACTCCCAATCCCCTTCTCTCCTCCTCCCTGTCAAAACTGCCTCCATTCAGCCCCATCCCGACGACTGAGCTGGGACCATGAGATTCCTTGTCCCCCACTCTCAGCTGCCCCCCAGCCCCAAAATTCTCCCCCTCCCTCCAGCTGCCGTATGGCGTGTCTCACTCACCACGATCCTCTTCACCACAGCCGCCTTGCAGCAGCGCGGCTCCAGCGTGTCCTCCCCTCTCTCCCGTGCAGCCAGACATGCGGGGTAGATGGCCTGAAGGAACAGGAGCTGCTGCCCCTCATCCTGTACCCACCGGGAGTGGGGTATAGCGAGAGAGAACCTGTTAATGAGGGACCTTCCTGCCCCACCCACACCAGCTCCAGGGCTCAGGCCTCAATGGGGGATTGTGGGGACCCACCTATTGTCCAAATCCCCCACCACTCCTACACAAGCAGGATCAGGAACTGGGACAGTGCCTGTGGGGGGAGATGACTTTGGCTGTTGTGGGACACCCCCATCTTGGGGGTCCCACATTATGGATGTAAAAGGGTCCCATTGGGGGTGGTGGATCAGGAGGCACAAGACCCTCGGCAGGGGGTGGGGATCCTGGGAAGGGACAGGGCAATCTTGGTTCCAGCCCAGTGGGGAACATTTGTACCTTATCTCTGCACTGGAGCTGCTCTCGGATGACCTTGAGAGCAGCTTCATCTTTGGCCACGTCCACCCCTTCCTCCTGCTCCGAATCCAGGGGGGTCCCTGCACCAGGGAGGGAAGGACAGGGGCGTGGTGGGCAGAGCAGGATTCAAGACCCCCCTTCCCACCTCAGGCACCCAGGGCAGATGGGGCCCCAAACTTCCCTCTCAGGGATGCCTTCAGCCCCCAACAGCTGCAGAAGCCCAGAGCAGAGCCCCCCTCCACTGGCCAGGACTCCAGGGGAGGTGCCGATTCCCCCGGCCCTGGAGCAGCAAGGACCAAAGTGGCAGCAGCTCTTCATGCCCCCACCCCCAGGTCCCCGTGCGGAAGGGGCAGCTGTGTGATGGCTGCTGCTGTCCGTGGGGTTCGCGGGGCTCAGGCCAGACACCTGGGCTGGGACCCCCCCCCCCCCGTATCCCTGGGAGAGCATCTGGGCCCAGGGTGTTCACATCCCGTCCTCAGCCCTCCCGGAGCCCAGCCCGGCTCCTCACCTGGAACAAAGCAGTGGCCTCCATCGGCCTGGCTGCTGCCAGATGCCCAGGTGCTGCCACTGTCCCATGCTGAGCTGCCCGTGCTGGGACAGGGACCTTCCCCCTCCTGGCCTGCAGGGGCTGGAAGGTCCTCAGAGACCGGGCAGGGCGATGCCTCCTGATGGGAACGAGGTCTGGGCTCCTGGGGCCGCTGCTGCCCACACAACAAGCCCCAGAGCCACCCTGCCCGGCGCCCCTCCTGGGATGGGTCCTGTCTGCGAAACCGCAGCCTGGGCCAGCTCCATTGGGGCCTAGTCGGGGCCTCTCCCAGCTCGGCGCCTGCGCCGGGAGCCGGGGTCCTTTTCCAGAAGGCCGGGCACTTCCGCCGTCTGGCCTGGATGGGACCTGCTTCCCCGCCAGCAGGGATGCAGGGGTTGCTCTGCCCCTTGGGAAGACGGCAGCTGCTTCCCTCAGGCTCTGGGGCCACCTGCAGAGCCTTCCTCCGCAACATCCGCAGGAGCCTGGCCATCCTGGAACCGAGCGGGGAGCAGGGGTGAGACTGGGCTCAAGGCAGCCTTTCACTCCTGGGCCTTTTCCGTCCCTCCTCCTCCCTGCTCCAGCCACAGCCGCCCCCTCTGCCCGCACAGGAGTGCAGGGAGTGCCATCTACACACACGGGCAGGAGTTCATTGCATGATCCGCTCCCAACGTTCCCCCTCGTAATCCCTGCTGCTGCAATAGCCAGGAAGTCTCATCCTTTTCCAGCAATGAGGTCAGTCCCAAAGACCATCGGTTACTCTGGAGAAGCAGTCCCCTCCTGTCGTCCCAGGCCACTCTCCCACCCAGGCTAGAGAAGGAACAGAAGCCAGGAGTCCGGACTTCTCCTGGGAAATCATTCCTCACATCAAAGTCACAAAGGCCCTCGGCACAGGAAGCACAGAGCCCTCCTCATTCCCCATTGATTTCCAGGCTCAGCAGCTCACAGGGTCTGGCTCACCTCAGAGACTCTCAGCCTGGGGAAGGGTTGGGAGGGAAGGGCTGGGAGGGGAAGGGCTGGGAAGCCCCATTGCTGGAACCTTTCCAAACACACTGGAGACGGCTCTGGAGAAGCCCCTGCCTGGCCTAAGAGTGAGGGGCTCTTGGGGGCTGTTTGCAAATGAAATCCCCCTTTGGAGATAGTCTCTCCCCCAGACAGAGAGGGGAACACACCGAGGAACCCGAATGCCACTCACGTGCTCTCAGTGATGGTACAATGGATGGCGGATGTTCAGGGTCAGCAGACGTCCCTCACCCTCCTCCTCACTCTCCAAGCCCAAGGCAGGCTGGAGAGGGTGGTGACCTCAGGAGTTACCCTGCCCAGCCAGCAGGCAGGGTGATGACACGAGGGCGATCGACTGGCTGTGAAAACAAGAGTCTGTCTTATTGCCAAGGGACGGAGAAACTCAGCCAGCAGCAGGGGGTGCAGAACACGGCCCTAGGGCGTAGGTGACAGCGCCTCCAGGATCCTGACATCCCAGCATTTTACTCACCTTCCTGGAGCCTCCCAAACCCACTGGGCTGTAGCCATGGGACCCCAACCCTACTGACGGCAAACGGGCCTCAGCTGCGACCACAGGGTCACACCGAGTGTCAGAGCCATGGATGGACCCCTTCACTGACCACTGCCGCACACTCCCTCCCACAGCTGGCAATTGCAACCAGGCCCTAATGTCTGGTCCCCCTGCCTTTGAGAGAGAGTGTCACTCCTGCTTCCATTGCTGCCTCTTGATCTGTGGGACTTTGGGCAAGTTGCTCCCCCTCTCTATGGCTCTCTGGGACTCACATTCCTGAATGGGCTTTATAAAAGACAATGGTTAAAGTTTGGCCCCAACTAGTTCTTGTTTCTCGAGACTATCCATTTTAGCAAAGTTTAGAGTTCTTGACATTCAACACCTGGAAACATCCCTTTCTCCTTCGCAGATGGCCTTAACATCCCTTATCTCACCCAGGCTTCCTGCTGCCTGGAGTTAGAGAATTGACCCTGTTCCCATTGGACCTACCCAAGGTGTCACACAGCGAAGCGGTGACGGAGCCAGAAAGAGAAGACAACTGTCCTGATTCCTGTTCTAACTAACAGACAACAACCCCCCAGAGGCGGATAAGGCCCAGGAAATAAGGGGTGAACATTTTCATGGAAACCTTTTTCTGTCAGAAAATCCATTCAAACGAAACCACTTTGTTTCTTGAAATCATAACAAGTAGGATGAAAATTCTTTGCAAAAATATCTGTTTGCAAAACAAGAGCATCTCCTGTCCGTCACAGTGCATTCAACTGTCTCGTCATACACAAAGGGGAGACACTATGCTCTAGAAAATTGGATGAGATGCTTCACTCTGAGCTAAGTAGTTGCTGCTTTTCACAAATTCAAAACAATAAAATACAAATCAAATTGAATATTAGGTTATAATCTGATATGGCTCAGTGTGATAGGACACCCCCTAGTCTGCACTGCTCCGAGTGACACTGTTCAGTGGATCCCCAGCATCCACCCATGGTGAGGTAGGTGGGAGAGGATTGTTATTCATTCTTGACAGAAGGAGAAACGAAGGCTGAGAAAGGAGCAGGGACTTGTCTTAGCTGATGCAGCCAGTCAGTAGCAGAATTACTCTCAAATGAGCTACAGACCAACAATTGTTCATAGTAATTATTCAGCAATTATTTCAGAAGAACTGGAATGTTCGAGAGGATCATGAACTGCTCCGAGACAATGAATGGAGAGCAGCATCCACATTGGTCAAACGTATAACTGATTGCGACTTATTTGCTTGGTCATAAAAGAGAACAACAAAGACCAGAGTTTCCTCCCTGTCAATAGCCCCCTCCTCAGCCAATCAAGGTTGAGACTTTGAGGGGTGGGAGGCTAAGGGTTCTCATTAAATAGCCCAAAGAATGGCCCCGGTCACCACCGAGGGGATCACTCTCGGAGCACTAGTCCAGTCTCACCTCTCTGTGAGGGCCTCCCACAACCCCCCCAGACCCCGCTCCACACACAGAGCTCCTGGTGGTGGGAGGAGAGCAGAGGAAAAGGACAAAGGAAGCAAGAAGAGAAAGGTAGGAGGGACAGAGGAAAAGGGAAAACAAAAAGGAGAAACCCCAATGTCCCCAGTAATTCTAAGGGACAAAATCCTAGGTCGGAAATAAAATACTGCCCCCACAATCTAATGTTTTCCTTTCCTAAAAATCAGCCAGCACCTGATGGATCAGACTGAACAGGTTCCAAACCTCTCCGAGGCTCTTACCTTCTATACAGGGACGTCTGTTTTCGAGCAAATCCACTAAAAGAAAAGGAGAAAACTCCAAAGAGGGTCCTCCTTGCGCTCACGTACGTGCAAGTGAATGCTCTCTCAGTCCTCCAGGAGAGACCTCGAGAAGGAGACGTGCTGAAGCAAAGCCACAGGGATCTCCGAGCTTGCCCCTGTCCTGCACCCCTGTCCTGCCTGGCTGATGTCAAGTTCTCTCTGTGAGGTCATCGCCTCCCCACCACCTTTGTCCAATAGGCTGAGGTCCTGCCAAAGGCTCTTGTGATGTCACTGCCACACCCACCACTCCCCTGCAGTGCTGATGTCCTGCCCCTGTCCAGCTACATTGGATGTTTCAGCCGCTTCCCCTGGATCACCCCACTCAATGTCACTTCCTTGTGGGGTGACACCGACTACATAGTAGAACACAAAAGTTCTTCCCCAGGCCGCAATTAGGTTTTCACAAGTTAGTTGACTTTATGGCCAGAAGGAACCATTCGAGCATTTAATCTGATCCCCTGCGTATCCTAAGGCCTCCTGTATGTCAGAAGAGCTGGGCTTTTCTTTTACTCAAACATTTTCCAGAAAGGCATCTAGTCTTTATTCGAAGAGATCAAGAGATGGAGAAGCCATCATTTCTCTTGGTACTTTGTGCCAATGACAAACCACCTGTTAGGATATAGATATTCAGGCCTGTCTGTAAAGGCCTATACTCTAAGAATTTAGGTGTATTCTTATCACTTGGCTAGTGATAGAGGTATAAAAGAAAGAATCAAAATCACTGTCTGCTGGTGTAAGGGCCTTCTCTTACTGTGACAGTCTGAGGCCCTGTTCTTCGGCTAAGGCCTTTGGCTAAGCAGCAGAGGCAGCCATAAGCTGGGAAGCGAAGGGTCACATCCTCACATTCCAAACTAGTCACATTGAAATAAGGTGCTATTGGGCTGTTAGGCACTATCAGGACAGGACTGTATTCCTATCACCTCCAGAGAAAGGGAAGTGCCTAGAAAATGTGAAAGGAAACTTAGTTTGATAGCATCCTGTCTGGCAAGAACTCACTTATCAATAGCTGGGATGTGAAATCCTCACTTCTGTATTGTTTTGTCATTATAGTTCCCACTTTGCTGTTGTTTGTCTGTATAATCTCTGTCTGGTTCTGTGATTGTTCCTGTCTGCTGTATAATTAATTTTGCTAGGTGTAAACTAATTGAGGTGGTGGGATATAATTGGTTACATAATCATGTTACAATATGTTAGGATTGGTTAGTTAAATTTCAGGAAAATGATTGGTTAAGGTATAGCTAAGCAGAACTCAAGTTTTACTATATAATCTGTAGTCAATGGGGGGTGTGGGTGTGGGTGGGGGTGGGCATGTGGGTGTGTGAGATGGGAACAGGGAATGGGGGTAAGAAAATTGGAATCATGTTTTGCTAAAGGGGGAGATGGGAACAGGGAATGGGGGTAAGAAAATTGGAATCATGTTTTGCTAAAGGGGGAAATGGGAACAGGGAATGGGAGTAAGGAAGTTGGAATCATGCTTGGCTAAGGGCAGGAATCGGAACAGGGACATAGGTGTAAGGCTCTGTGGTGTCAGAGCTGGGAAGGAGGATACTAAGGAAGGAAACTGGAATCATGCTTGCTGGAAGTTCACCCCAATAAACATCGAATTGTTTGCACCTTTGGACTTCGGGTATTGTTGCTCTCTGTTCATGTGAGAAGGACCAGGGAAGTAAGTGGGTGAAGGAATAAGCCCCCTAACACCACCCTCTTACAAATCTGGGTCTTATTGTCATTATCCTTTTTCTGATTTCTGCTTCCATCCATGGGGTTTTGTCATGCCTTTCTCTGAGACATAAAAGAGCCCTTTTATACTCAACATTTTCTCTCCATGAAGTCAAGCAACTCACTTCTCATTCTTCTCTTGTATATACTAAGCAGATTGAGCTTTTTCAATGTCTCATAATAGGGCATCATCCCCATCACTCAGTTATGAATCTTTTCTGCACCCTCTCCAATTGTTTTAACATAATATTCAAAATGTGGACACAAGAACTGGATTCAACATTCCAACATCAGTCTCACCAATGCTCTTTCACTTCCCTTTCCATCCTCACTACTCTATCCAGCCAAGAATGGCTTTAACCTTTTTTAACACAGTTTCACATTGACAGCTCATGTTGAACAGCTTGTCCACTATGACCCCAAAATCCTTTTCAGGGTCACTGCTTTCCAGCGGATTGTCCCCAATTCTGTAGGGTGCCGCCTGACTCCTTTGTTACTGGAGGTATGGGGTTGCATTTGGCTTTATTAAAACCTAATTCTTTAGTAAGTATTTTAGAAGAACTAGCCCATTAGAGAGAGAATCGTGAATTACTCCAAGACAATGAATGGAGAAAAGCGGCAAGAGCAATCAAATACATGTTTGGTTACGCCCTATTTCCTTGGTCTTAAAAGAGGGTCACAAGGACCTGAGCCTCCTCCCTCACAATAGCCCCAAACTCCCCCAATCAGCATTGAGACTCTGAGAAGCAGAAAGCTTAGAGTTCTCACCAGATGTCCCGGGTCACCACCGGAGGGAGTCACTCTTAGAGCATTATTCCAGCCACATGTCTTTGGGAGGGCCTCCCGCAATGAGAGTTGGAGTGCAACCCCTCCTCCCCCCCTCCGTCCCCAACTCCACACGCACAGACAGGTCCTGGTGGTGAAAGGAAAGCAGGGGAAAAGGACAAAGATGCAAGAGAAGACGAGAAAGGAGGGAGAGACAGGAAAAGGGAAAACAAAAAGGAGAAACCCCAATGTCCCCAGTAATTCTAAGGGACAAAGTCTTAGGTCGGAAATAAAATGCTGCCCCCGCAATCTAGTGTTTTCCATTCCTAAAAATCAGCCGACACCTGATGGATCAGACTGAACAGGTTCCAAACCTCTCCGAGGCTCTTACCTTCTATACAGGGACGTCTGTTTTCGAGCAAAACCACTAAAAGAAAAGGAGAAAACTCCGAAGAGGGTCCTCCTTGCGCTCACGAATGTGAAAGTGAATGCTCTCTCAGTCCTCTAGGAGAGACCTCGAGAAGGAGACGTGCTGAAGCAAAGCCACAGGGATCTCCGAGGTGGCCCCTGTCCTGCACCCCTGTCCTGCCTGGCTGATGTCAAGATCTCTCTGTGAGGTCATCGCCTCCCTACCACCTTTGTCCAATAGGCTGAGGTCCTGCCAAAGGCCCTTGTGATGTCACTGCCACACCCACCCCGCCCCTGCAGTGCTGATGTCCTGCCCCTGTCCAGCCACATTGGATGTTTGAGCTGCTTCCCCTGGATCACCCCTCTCAATGAGCGTTCATTGTGGGCTCAAGCCGAACACAGTAAAACATCAGAGGCTTCTCCCCATGCTACGCTCATTTTTCATCAATTAGCAGACTTTATGGACAGAAGAGACCATTAGAGCGTGTCATCTGACCCCCTGCATATCACATGCTTTCTGTAGAGCATAGGAGCTAATTTTTGACTACACACGTTCCAGAAAGGCATCTAGTCTTCATTAGAAGACATCAAGAGGTGGGGAATTCCCACCACTTCCCTTTCTAGTTTCTTCCTTTGGTGATTCGTCCTCACTGTTGAATATGTGTGCCCTCTTTCTAATACGAATTGGTCTCTTTTGAGTTTCCATCCACTGGGTCTTGTTATGCTTTTCTCTGATAGATTAATGAGCCCTTTAATACCCAATATTTTCTCTCCATGAAGTCACTTCAACACTTCAATGATGTCACCACCCAATCTTTTTTATAATCTAAACAGGCTGAGCTCTTTCAATAGCTCACTAGCATCTGCCAGGAAGGGAGTCCCCACAGAGGGACACCATAATCTCCCAGGGAGGGAAAAGGCTCTCACTGCCATTTCTTAACCTCATGGGGTGTTCTCCTGCTCTGCCAACCCCACCCCTTTTTCAGTATCTCCAGGTGCCTGAGGGAGCAGGAACCAGAGGCCATCCTGCAGCTGGGACAGAGATGGAGGTTGATGACCTACCTGCCCGTGGTGACCATGGTGCAGGACAGCCCTCAGGACATGCGAATGCAGCTCCAGATCTGGGAGCAGCTTCCCTTTGCTGGCACGAGACCTTGCAGGTTGCGGTGGGTGAGACAGGCACTAACTTTTGGAAACCCTCAGTGGGATCAGAGGGTAATGGTTTGTAGAAAGTGGTGTTGGAGAGCTTTACAAAAACTAGACAAGAACGGTGCATGTTGCAGGGCAGCTCCAGCCCCGGTGCTGTCAGTGAGATGTGTCCTCCCAGCCCTGCCTGACGGGTCTTTCTGTTTCAGACCCTCCTTGAAACTGCAAGAAAAGTCCAACCTGTAGAGTTGTGGTTGCAGTGATAGTTGTATGGTCTGCGTTGATTGCTGCCATCATTGCTCTGGCAGGTGAGTTCCCAGCTTCCGCCCCGCTCCCTTCCCCTCCATCTATGATCTCCGCGCATCCCATTCCCCCGTGACCTGCCACACTCACTCTCTCCTCCCGGACTGTCCGGCTTCTGCCCCTGGGGCAGAGGATTCCTGGGGGATCTTTCTCCCAGACCCCTGCACCTGGGCACTCTCTGTGTCAGGACGATCTGACTGACATTAGCCCCCCCAGCCCATCTCTGAGCACTTTGGACCCAAGTCACCTTTGCCACGCGCCATGAAGCAGTCCCTGACCAGGGTGTCCAGTGGGACAGGATGCAGCGCAACCCTGAGCCCTTTGCCTTCCCTGTGTTGCTCTGAGGTTACCAGCTTGGCCTTCCTGGATCTTCAGGTCACGCCTGTGGCTGGGCGGCAGGTGCTGCCGTGTTATTGAAATGAGCCATAGAATTAAGTCAAGACCCCTCCACCAGCGCAGTGTGGAAACCCCCCAATCGCTGAGCTTGGCCATGAAGGGTCCCTTAGCACCATTCACTCCCCGGGGCTGCCCAGACAGCATGTGCTCATGCAGAGGGCGTCTGTTTGCGGTGAACATGAACCCTGTTGTATCCCCCCGTTGTCAGGGGCAGGGCGTGCTGGGGACTGTCGGGGGTGGGATTTCTCTATTGTCCTGGGATCTGATCACTGGGCCCCAGGAGGGTTTAGCAGCTGGCAGAGGGGATTGAATCCAGGTCTGTCTGCATTAGGAATCCTCTGTGCCGATGTCATGACATCCGTGCAGTTGAATTGGTGCAAACCGCTAAAGCAGACGCACTGCACTGGTGCACAAAGCAGCTTGCCTTGGTGCAGTTCGCTGCAGGAAGTTACCAGAGCGAGCCGCACTGCTCCAGCGCATCTCCAGGAGGTGCTTGCCCGGATGTCACTGCAACACTGTGATTATACTGGTGCAGATTGCTCTGATATAGATGGGCCCTGAATCCCAGCTCCCTGCTGTAATGGCAGGCTGTTGAAATGGGCAGCATTGGCTCTCACTGTGTAAGGTGGGAATCTGTGAGCTTAGGGTTGGTTACACACCTGCAGGTGCAGGGAGCTCTGCAGAACATGTGGCATCTGAGCTGGAGATGGATGGTGGAGACAGCCTGTGCCATCAACTGTTAGTCACTGACTTCTCTGCTCAGTTCAGTAGGGCAGGGGTGTGGGCTACCGTGCACTGGACAGTGAAATCTACAGGGTCAGACATGTCTTGTGAGTGAGGTGAACACATGCTCGCTTTCTGATCACCGCTGCCACGTTTCCTAACTCTTCCCAACTTAGAGTGTCTGTTCCTCGCTGAGCGCCAGCCACATGGGAAGGCTTGAAAACCAGCTACCGAGTTACTGTAGTGCAAACAAAAGTGACGTGCTCGAAAACATCTGGAGGGGTTTGAGTTCAACTCCTCTCAACTAGACAGGCCTTTCAAATCCTCTTTGGTGTCACTTATGGGTGACCCCACTGCTGCTCTTTCATGGCTCTGAAAGGGTTACACTGCCATGAGGGCTTCCAGAAAGTGCCTTTCTTGCTGCTGTGTTTGGGGAGAGAAAAGTCTGCAGGTAGGAGGTGAATTAAGTTCCATCATTCCTGGCCCACAGTGCAACAGGTCACTTCCCGTGGCTGTGGTTTCTGGCGCCCCCTTGTGGCTTTCATGTCCCTGAGTGAAAGTTCCCACATTCTTCTCAGTTGTTCACCTGCTGTTTGTTGCTAGGTTGAACGTCCAGCTGTTGATCTTGTGCCTGGGGTGAAATGCTCTGAGCTGTGTCAGTCCCTCCCAGGCTGGGAGTGTCCCTGGAATCCTTCTTGCCAGGCAAATTTACAGTGACAAACGTCTCCGTCCCCCTGCATCTGATTGCAGTGGACCAGCCCCAGCTGGGGGTCCCAATGGGCTTGGCAAGCCGGTCAATTGACTGCCTGTTTGGCCGCAGTCAAATGCTCCAGCGAGAGCCCTGGGGGTAGGAGGCAGCCTGCCTTTCGGATTGCGTCTTGGAGCCTCACTGGTGTTTTCAAGAACTTGGTTTCATTGTTTTGCCTTTTTTTTCTGAGCTAAAATAACTCAGTGAAGTACATTTTTTAAAAAATTAGGTAGATCCATATCTATCGAAAGCTAAACCTACTGGAGACAATGACGTCTTGCTCTTTTTTCTTCCTGGCGGGAGGTAACCAATTCTGATAAATTGGTATTTTAAAATATCTGACCACTCTTTGACAGATTTGACTGGTCAGTTGACCAATTTTTGTACCAGTCAAATGCCCAATTCTCGTTGCAATTCTTACCCTCCATGTGACTGTCTCATTCTCAGCGCTGACCTCTCAGCTTTCATCAGCTGATCTGTGCCCCCCTGCGAGCCCCTCGTGCCCGGACGGCTGGATGGGATACCGAGGGAAATGCTACTATTTCTCAGAGACGGAAGGGAGCTGGACCGACAGCCGAAGCCGCTGCTCTGCCCCGGGTGCCTCCCTGGCTGGGATCGACAGTGAGCAGGAAACGGTGAGAGACTCTCGAGTTGCCAGACACTAATCTGGGCACAGGGATGGCTGCTGCAGCAGGACCTGGGCTCTGCCCCGTGGGGTGAGGAGCAGCTGTGAGCCCTCCCGTGCTGGGAGGCCGGAGTGAATGAACTTCCAGCCGCTGAACGCCAGCCCTGGCTGGGCCCAGGGCCCTACTGTCTGTGTGTGATCACAGGGATTGCCCATTCTCCGCTGCTCCCCTCCCCAAATAGGGAGACAGCTTCTGTCTAGGGCAGGGCTGGCTCAAGCATCTCCTGGCCTGCTGGCTGCTGGAGTGGGACTGAGAACCCAGCCAGTGCTCCTGTTGTGGGGATGGGAAAGGAGCAGCCAGCTGAGGAGGCGGGGGAGGAGGGGATCCTTTCACATTGACCCCTCCCACTTCAGCTTGCCTCCCTCCCTCCTCCTGCCTTGCTGGGGTGAGCGGTGGCTGCTCTGTGAGAAGAGACGTCTCTGCAGAGAGCTCAGACCCAACAGCTGCCCCCAGCTCAGGGGGACTTGGGGTGTGGGTGACTGGGAGCACTGGGGTGGGGCTGCTGTGTGCGGTGGGAGGGTTAAGACTGCCCGGGGGATCTTGTGCTTTGCAAGAGGGAGGGGAAAATCCCCCCTGAAAATAAACTGAGCACCCTTCAATATGTGACTGGGATTCTCTGCAGCACAGAGCCCTGGAGGGGCGGTGGGGGGGAGCAGGGGAGGTGGGGATGATACCTGCTGTCCCTCAGCTTTCGTTAAGGCGTTCCTGCTGCGCCATAAGGGTGTCTATGACCACTGGATCGGCCTCTGGAGGGAGCAGGGTCAGCCCTGGAAATGGGCCAATGGCACCAAATTCAACCACCTGTGAGTCTCTCTCACCCCTCTGGACTAATTCTCTGGGCTTGGGGATTCTGGTGTCTGAGCGGTTTGAGCTCAGGTAGATCCACCATTCAGTGCTAGTGAAACCACCAGACACGACCCTGGTCCGTTCGCGTCCTGCGTGTATTGGAGACCGATGGGAGCCGGCGTGTCCCTGAACTCTCGGCTCCTCCCCGCAGCACGGTGCTGGGCCGGAGACAGAGCCCGCCATAGCCAGAGATGCCCTCGCAGCGCGCTGGGATTTCAGCTGGGACACTCGCTGTTCTCCCCCAGCCCTCTTCAGCAAGGTCCCTGGGGTGTCTGACCCCCCCTGGGGAAAGGAGGCAGCAGGGAGCTCAGGTTAACAGTGGCTGCTAGAGAGGGCAGCATGCCGAGCACTGCATGGCAGGTGCAGGTCCCGCTGGGGATTGCAGCCGGCAGGTTTGAGTGACTTGGCTGGTGAGGCCTCTGAATCCGCAACAAGGCACCGATGTTAAAGGAGCCTGCGGTTCACAGGTGCTGGACGCCTGGGGCTCCCACGGGAACGGGGTACAGTAGTGATGGCTGCCCAACACCCCGCGATGGGTTTCAGTGGGCTCCAAGTGTGATCACAAAACCAGCGCTGCTTGAACCCTGGGACTTCAGCAGTAGAAGCATGAGCCTCTGCCATAGGAGCGAAAGAATCCACTTCTTTAACTGAAACTCCCCCCCGGTTGATAAAGCTCTTTTGCAGGCCAGCCATTAGAGGGGGATGGAGACCCCCCCCCACTTCTCTGGTCTGGGTTACTTCAGTACTTTGAAAAATCAGGCTCTTTTGGCGCTGGGTCAGGGCTCCCCAATGGACAGTCCCCATTCTGCTGTATTGGACCCAACCTTTGGATCCCACCTGCTTCCAGCCTCACTGGGTCTGAAGAGCTACCAGACACTGTCCTGAGTTCGAGCCTCTGTGGCATTCTCCTGGGGTACAGACTCCCTGTCTGGTATGCTCCTTAGGATGTGGGACCCTGCAGATCAGCTGCTGTAGGATCCAAAACCAGTGCTGAACCCTCCCAAATCTCCCGAGAGGCATGTTGTCCCTAGAGCTCCACCCTCCACACCAGATGAACTCTGGGAGACTTACGTGAGGGTTACAAACAAGGAACACATGCTTTCACAAAGGAACTTCTTCAACACTCTCTTTTTCCCCCATGCCCAATGGAAAGCTCAAGAGTTATAGATCAACGGAGAAGGAAACCCCTGAATGCAATTTCTTCTTTCAGTGTCATCTTGGTTCTGCTCCATGTGTTTCAAGGAGGCGAGATCCTTCCTGTCCCCCGCTTTTCCTGCTCAGTCGTCTGGTTCTGGTGATGGTCTGCCCCTCTTGTTAGAGGGCCGGTCCCTTTTGACAATCAGTCTAACAAATTCTCTCTGTCCTGCTGGGGACTGTCCATTCTTCAGCACCCCTGTGGGCTGCTCAGCATAGAGAGTCAGGAACAGGCAGCGGTTCTGCAAAGCCCCTGCTGTCCTGAGCTCTGCTCCTGAGGGGCTGGGAGAGTAGCTGCTCCGCACTCAGGCCTGCACTGTGGAGAACGGCTCCCCTGGCTGGGACTGGTGTGAAATGCCCAGCCTCTGCCTGACTGCAGCTCCCTGGCTTCTGTGTGGCAGGTTTCACTTAAGAGGAGGAGGTGACTGCGCGTATCTGAACGACGAGAAAGGGGTCAGCAGCTCACGGTGCTACATGGGAAGACGGTGGATCTGTAGCAAACCTGAGGTGTATGTGATGGTGTCATAAATATAAAGGGAAGGGTACACACCTTTAAAATCCCTCCTGGCCAGAGGAAAAATCCTTTCACCTGTAAAGGGTTAAGAAGCTAGGATAACCTCGCTGGCACCTGACCAAAATGACCAATGAGGAGACAAGATACTTTCAAAAGCTGGAAAGAGGGAGAACATCAAAGGGGTCTGTGTCTGTCTGGGTGAGGCTTTTGCCAGGGACAGAACAGGAATGGAGTCTTAGAACTTAGTAAGTAATCTAGCTAGATATGCGTTAGCTTATGATTTCTTTAAATGGCTGATAAAATATGTTGAGCTGAATAGAATGAATATTCCTGTCCGTGTGTCTTTTTGTAACCTAAGGTTTTGCCTAGAGGGATTCTCTATGTTTTGAATCTAATTACCCTGTAAGGTATTTACCGTCCTGATCTTACAGAGGTGATCCTTTTCTTTTTACTGTTTCTTCTATTAAAATGTTTCTTTTCAAGAACTGAATGCTTTTGTCATTGTTCTAAGATCCAAGGGCTTGGGTCTGTGGTCACCTATGCAAATTGGTGAGGATTTTTACCAAACGTTCCCCAGGAAGTGGGGTGCAAGGTTTTGGGGAGGATTTTGGGGGGAAAGACGTTTCCAAACAACACTTTCCCAGAAAGCCGGTTAAACGTTTGGTGGTGGCAGTGGAAGTCCAAGGGTCAAATAGTTTGTACCTTGGGGAAGTTTTAACCTAAGCTGGTAAAGTAAGCTTAGGAGGTTTTCATGCAGGTCCCCACATTTGTACCTTAGAGTTCAAAGTGGGGAAGAAACCTTGACAGATGGGAAAAGAGACCGCACTCGAAAGGGGCTCAAAATGAGACTCCTAGAAGTGACACTTATACAACTCACACCTACCTGAACAAGCCAAGATCTCAAAATCAGGCAGTGGGGCCCTCAAGCAATAAGTGTGTCTCGTTTAAACTCCGTATGTGCCATCTGCTTTTGAACCTTTTAAACTCAGGGTTACGTTGTCAAGCTTTTCTCTGCAGCTGAGAGGGAGTGATCTCATGAGAAGGAGTCTTACCTCATTTCCCCAGCATGTGGCTAAGGGAAGGCCTTGTTCATTTAGACTCCAGAACAGCATTTCTCAAATGCAGCCACCAGCTGATTATTTTGCAGCCACAAGAGCCTCCAAAGTGCCCCAACAATCGCTCAGATGTTAAGTATTAAAGGTGTCTTCTAAATGCCATAAATCCTCATGCGTGCTCCCTTTTAAATAGTACCATGCCGGCAGAGCTGAGCTACATAGGTGTGGTTTTCTTTCAAGTCACAAAGTGTATTCTTTGGCTAAGAACATAAGAACGGCCATACTGGGTCAGAGCAAAGGTCCATCCAGCCCAGTATCCTGTCTGCCAACAGCGGCCAACGCCAGGTGCCCCAGAGGGAGTGAACCTAACAGGCAATGATCAAGTGATCTGTCTCCCGCCATCCATCTCCACCCTCTGACAAACAGAGGCTAGGGACACCATTCCTTACCCATCCTAGCTAATAGCCATTCATGGACTTAACTTCCATGAATTTATCCAGTTCTCTTTTAAACCCTGTTATAGTCCTAGCCTTCACAACCTCCTCAGGCAAGGAGTTCCACAGGTTGACTGTGCGCTGTGTGAAGAAGAACTTCCTTTTATTTGTTTTAAACCTGGTGCTCATTAATTTCATTTGGTGGCCCCTAATTCTTGTGTTATGGGAAAAAGTAAATAGCTTTTCCTTAGTCACTTTCTCTGCACTACTCATGATTTTATAGACCTCTAACCACTGTGTTTACATCTCATGTTATTGTAGCTCTGTAAGTGGCTATGGGCCATCTCACTGCGTGGTGTTTGGGTAGGTTGCGATTGTTCATGGGGCTGGGGTGGGAGAGGTGAAAGAGTTATAAATGTGACTGGGTATCAGAAAGTATTTCAGGTAATCTAGTGCCAGAAAATGACCTTGAATGTGACAGCAGGTGGCTCCTCTGGGACCTTCTGCTAAGAAAAGCAAAACATAGAAAGAAAAAGAAACACTTCAGCACCAGGGGGAAAGGCAGTTTCCTGTGTTTCCGAAGCCATCTGATTCCATTTCTGAACAAGTTGCAGTGTGAGAGAGAAATTCATCAAATTGAAATGTATGTCGTGCAACGTCCCTTCAGCACTTGTGCAAGGGAAGTTGAACCAAATTACTACGGTGAGCTTCAGAGGCGCAAGCTGTTAAATGATGCAAAAACCAAGCTGAAAAGACAACAGCAACGGCTCAGATTTTGTTGTTACTGTTATCATTATTATTACTGGGCTATGTTGACTATGGTTATTTTTGTGTGAAAGAAACTTTGGACATATTGGCAGATACATTCTTTCGTTATTAGTCATTATCCTTTCTATTATGTAAAGCATTTTTAAATTTAGTTCAGAATTGTTGTACAGCAGTCCACCTTTGACCAAAAAAGCAAAAGAACAACAAAAAAGACAAGACTGCGCAAAGCACTGGTTTGTTCTGTGTTTAGGTCCAGTAAAGATAAGACACAACTGTACCTTATATTTATTATTGAGTCTGCAAAAAATCCCTACGTAAATATGCACATGTAATTTATTGGTTTGTTTTTCCTACAGTTAGTTAAGTATTGTCAGAGCCGCATGCTGAGGCTGCCAAAAATTTGTGAGAACCCCGGCTCTAGAAAGTGTGAGGATTTTGTTTTCTATGTAACCATTACTTTCCAGTATTTATTCACTCTCGCTTGCATCTCTGTTCTTTGATAATAAACTCATTCCTGTTTTCTGTATATCTAAGTGCTGTGTTCTCAATAGAGTGGTTGGCCTGAATTGAATCTTACAAGCTGCTGTGGACCGTGCCTCTGGGGTTAGAGTCACAGTTCTGCATGTGCTCCGTGGAACGGGCTGAGCACTCCAGAGGGACGCTCAGAGGCTTTGGGGGTGTCTGTCGCTAACCTGTACACAGAGAGCGAGGCCTGCAGGGGGCTGGAAGGTCGGGCTTGCGCTGCCAGGAGTGGCCATTAGCCTCTTAAGTCCCCTTGTGAATCCAGCCCTACCGTTCATTGGGACAAGTCCTCAGCTCCCTGAAGCTGTCCCGTTACCCAGGTCGCACGGTGCAGGTTTTCTCTCACCCATCAGACTTCGTTTTTAAAGGAAAGCTGAGATGCAGGAGATCAAGGTGGCGCTTCCAATGAACAAGTACCAGGTCACCCACCCCATGGGATTCAGCCTCGTATGGTCCTTGCTCCAGACCCCCAACTCTGTGGGTCTCAAGCAGGGGTACACGTATCCCTGGGGTACACAAAGCTCTTCCGAGGAGTAGGTCAACTCATCTAGATATTGGCCTAGTTTTACAACGGGCTACATAAAAAGCACTAGCGAAGTCAGTGCAAACTAAAATTTCAGACAGACACTGACTTGTTTACACTGTTCTATATGCAATACACTGACATGTAAGTACAATACTTATTTCCAATGGATTTATTTTATAATTGAATGGTAAAAATGAGAGTCAGCCATTTTTCAGCAATAGTGGCTGTGGCAACATTTGTATTTTCATGTCGGATTTTCAAAGCAAGTCATTTTTAAGCCACGTAAAACTTGGGGTACGCAAGAGAAATCAGACTCCTGAAAGGGGTGCAGTGGTCTGGAAAGGTTGAGAGCCACTGCCCTAACTCATCTCACAGCCTGGGACGTCTTCTCGACTGACGCTCCGCAGGAAAGCTAGAGATGAAAGACAACACCAGAGCCCAGCTTCCCAGTACAGGGAGGGGGAGGAAAGACTCACCCCTGGGCCTTTCCTTGTTACAGGGACCCACAGTGACACGGACTCTCTCTCACTCTGCAGCTTCTCAGGCTCTGCAGATGGGAACAGCTACGGGTGGATAAAAGGCAGCCAGGTTCTGTCTGAGACGTGTGCCGCGGAGCTCAAATGGATCTACCAGAAAGAAGCGGCCATGATATAAACAGCGCAACTGAGGATCCACATTTGTGTATCTGTAATGTGAATTACCCCCCTGTGAAGACTCCTGGGTAGGGCCCTACCAAATTCACCCATCCAGTTTGGTAAATTTTACGATCATGAGATTTTTAAAAGTCTTTTAAATTTCACAGTTTTAGCTATTTCAATCTGAAATGTCACCCTGTTGTAACTGTGTGGATCCCATCCCAGAAGAGAGTCATGGGGGGTCTCAAGGCTATTGGGGGAGGGGTGTCACGGTATTGCGACCCTGACTTCGGCACTGCTCCTGGCAGTGGTGCTACCTTCAGAGCTGGGCTCCCGGCCGGCGGCCACAGAGCTTTCTGCTGCTGGGGGAGGTTCCTGGAGGTGGCTCTGATCTGGCCCTGGGAGCAGCCCATGCAGGGGACGAGGTCCTGTTCCTCCCCAGCCCAGCCCGAACTTGCAGCTAGTTCCTGGCACACGATAGGAGCCCCTGCCCGGGACGCTCCCAGCCCTGCCCCTCCCCCGTTCCAGAGTCCAGCCCTGCCACTAGGATAGTCCACTAGGATGCTGGCAGGGGGGTAAGCCTTGGGCAACAGGGTCAAAAGTGGCAGAGAAATAAGCCACTGGGCGTTTCTTTTCTCCGTGCATCTGAGTGAGAACTCCAAGTGCACACCTAGATTGTACGTGGCAGAAAAGGGTAAAAGGCTTAGAATAGTCAGGCAGCCCTAAGGCAGGGGCAGAAGCCAAACCCTGTTTGAGGGAAACAAAGACTATCCTAGCTCTGTATCTAGTTAATGTTCACCTGAATTTCCCCCAAATCGAGCATTTGATTCTTGACAATGTTTCATACAGAGAAACTCCAGGCAGGGAGTGAGAGTCCTATGATGAGCACATTTCCAATGCCCACCCTGGTAGCTTACTAGCTCTCTCCATTGCTTTCTATGCCATTGTGTAATGTCCTACAAGGCTTCCTCAGGGCTTCAAGGTTTCCTTCTTGAAACTTGAAACTTGATCAGGTAACAGGCCCCTGATCTGATTACCCAAAACCCCCAACCAGAACCTACCTACCTGCCTACTTACTTATTTTTTAATGAATTAACCCTGAAATTCTCACCATGCTGTATCTTTGGTCTGGGTTTGTTGCTAGAAGGAGCTTCTCAGTAATATGAAGATGGAATAAAAACATACCAGATTGATGACAAAGTTCAAACATGTTGGCCTTGTCTTGACACAGAATGTAATATGGGGTGATTATTTCTTCCCTGCATGGGGGGCAATGTTTAAATGTTTATGGCAATGCCATAAAATTATGAAAAAAGGTACCAAGTGGTAATATTGCACAAAATTACCCCCTCCACACAAAAAATTAATAGTAAATTATAAAAATACTGTAAAGGCACATCTGTCTCCAACATGTGTCTTAACCACAAAATACAGGTTGTGTGTCAATGCTCATAAAAATTTAAAAAACTTACACATATAAAAAAATTGGGATCCCTTTAGTTTCCAGGAAACGCAAACCCATAAAAAAAGGTTAACACTTTCATAAACATGCACAAAATGTAGGTATCAACAAAATCACATTATTTAAAAAAAATGCCCAACATGTAAAAATTGAGCTCCCTATGGAAGACTCCAGCAGAAACCATCCCTCTACTAATAATCAAGCCATAAAAGACCCATTCAATCCCTAACACTCTTAAGAAAGTATAACTATATTTGTAACTTGTGCAGAGGTCTGTATAAAGTTTCTGTATGCTTGGGTAATTATAACTTTAATAAAACTTATAAAATAAAATAAACCTTGCATTGGTAAATGTATGTGTGGTCACTACCTTTGGTCTTTGTGTTCCTAAAAACTCTAAATCTAAAGCAAGTAGCAAAGGTAACTTTCACTGTGTTAAGCTTAAAACTGTAGCTGCCAGAGCCGAACCCACGGTGGTGTAATACCACATTGCAAAATTCACTTTAAATAAAATTAAAGGCTACCCCCTGATAGCTGCAGCCCTCAATACCAGCTCCAGCACCACCTTCAGCACCATCCCCACTGCCTGCAGACCGACTTCCATGCTACCACGTCCAGCAGCCACTGGAAAACTCTGGGGTTGGGTGGGCTCTGAGCAATGCATGGAGTGAAATGGGCAGATGTACCATGTGCATTCCACCCCCATAAAACAGCATTCAATAAGATCAACATTTTGACTAGGGGGAAGGAGAACTGGAGGTGCCCTTCTGACTTCCAGTTCCACTATTAGTGAGCCCATGGAGCTTGGACTTTAGCTATTGGTCCCCTTTTGCACAGGAAGAAAAGGAGGACTTGTGGCACCTTAGAGACTAACCAATTTACTTGAGCATAAGCTTTCGTGAGCTACAGCTCACTTCATCAGATGCTCATGCTCCAATAAATTGGTTAGTCTCTAAGGTGCCACAAGGACTCCTTTTCTTTTTGCGAATACAGACTAACATGGCTGCTACTCTGAAACCTGTCCTTTTGCACAGGGTTGCACTTTATTTCACACTGCACACTTCTGAAGAATTATTTGTGGACAGGAAGTCATGGTGCCTGCAATGGTCTTTGGGTTATTTCAGCATTTTGTTTTGTTAATGAATTGGCTGGCTTGGACAATACATTGGCATATGAGTGTCAGGAAATAAAGGAAGAGTCAGGAAGTTGTATCCAAAGATTTTAAATAAAATATCAGATTCTTTTAAAAGCAACAGCAAATAACCAAGAGCAAATCAGCACATAGGAAATAGACACAATGCCAATGTACAGCATTACAGTCCCTCATCACATCTCCACATCACCCAGTGCTGCAAGGATGTAGGTGTGTAAGCCATCCCTTGTTTCCCTTGTTCACCTGGACCCAACCTCTGTGATGACAGCAGGAGCGATGGAAGCTCCATAAAAGTGTGGGGAGCCACCGGCACCTAAACTCTGGCCCTGCCCTCCCCCACTACCCCTTTTCCCAATGCCCTGCTCCCACATCACCCCTTCCTCCTGAGCCCCCACCCTCACACCACCTCTGCCCCGTAAGGCCCTACCCCTGCTCACTCCTCTCTGCCCCCGCATCGCTTGCTCTTACGGCTTGTTAAAAGTTGGAGGGCATAGTCCCCCATTTTTAAAAGTGATGGGGCCATGGACCCCTGACTCCCCATTCCAGCACCCCTGGATGACAGGTGCACATTCTGGATGTCTGTATGGGACTGCAACCAGCAGTGTCTTTCTCCTTGCAGATGCTAGGCAGAGCACAGCAGACCACAGCCATATGGATGGCACTGGCTATGTTGGTGTCCAAATGGTCTGTAGGTGGCACCATATTGCCTTCAGCCTGCCAAATGTGCACTCCATGTCCCTAGAAATCCTAGTGCCAAACACGAAACTACAGCATTCATGTCAACACACGTGTATGGGGTACGGATCATGTGCAGCTCGGCAGTGTGGACTTTTACAAGTGGACTTGACTAATGTGTGCACATGCCTACAAGGCAGGATGGAGCACACGCTGCAGTGTAGACACACCCTTAGCTACTAACCTGACCAGTGGCTAGAGTTCTCTTGGATTGCAGAGGCTAGTGACAGACAGGCTGCACAATCTTAGGACCAAGGAAATTGGCTTGTCTTCCTCCATCTCTGCTCTCAATGGCTCTTAAATCCAGGGACACCACCCCTCTCCCAGGTTTATAGAAACTGTGCATTACAGGCTCTGCAGAAACATTGGAGACCTCCAGCATCTTAGGATGAGGATGTGTGAGGCTAGACTGGCTGATGACAAGTGTCCCAGAGGGGTATTTCTTCCTGTGTCTCAGGGACACAGTCTGAGCTGTGATTGCAAATCCCAGACCCAGAGCCAAGGGTGGATTTTCTCCCCAGCAAAGGAAGCCGGTGGGAAAGTGAATATCAGTACCCCTTTATCAGCATCAAAAAATGCCACCTTCCCCACTTCATAGTCCAGAGAAACCCGGATCCTCTTGGGCACCTGCTTCAGGGCCAATGGGGAGCGAGGAGAAGTGACAGCGAGGTACTGATTCCCCCAATGGCCCACAGCCCAGATCCCCTCCTCAGTGCTAAATATGATCTCTCCTTTCCTCCTCACAGACTCTCTAGCGATCCCCACAGCCCAGTATCCCCCATGTCCCACCTCCACCTCCCAGTAATGTCTCCCTGAGTTGAACCCCTCGTAGCCCAGCACACAACGTTCATATTCAAATCTCTTAGGATTGTCGAGGCAATCCAGCCGTGTGAATAGCCGTTTAACACTTTTGCAATCCACAGACAGGAGAAGATGGGGATGAACTGTGTCTGGATCCAAGTCACATTCTCTGGGAAAGAAAAAATCAGAGCATTAAGGGCAGAGCTCAGCCCTGCGGGAGAGTTTGATCATGTCAGTGACAGAATCTGCCCCAGATGGAGTGTGACTTAGGGAATCGCCTTCCTCCAGAATTTACCAGGTTGGAATGGGGAGCAGCTCTGAGATCTCAGCACAGTGCAGGGGAGAGTCACTCCCCTGACAGAGATGTGTCAGTAACAGAGTGAAGGGATCAGCTGGGCCAGGCCTCAGAATCAGGGTCTATCCCCTCCTGGCCCCACCTCTCCCCATGGAGGGGACTAGTATCCCTGGGGGGACACAGCAGATTATATGAAGTCAAGAACATTGACACAGCTTCCCCCCCCCCCCCCCCGAAGTGCTTTATTTCCAGCATGAGTCCTTTTGTTTCCCAGCTGCTTCCTCCTTTCAATGTGATATGGGCCTCCTCACTCTCCTCCCCTCTCCAAATGCTGGATCTCTGACGTGCTCCTTCCTCAGACAGCAACAGGCCACATGGGGCAAGGACTTGACATGCCTCAGATTTCACTGCTCAGCAGCAGGTCCCGTTTCTCCCAAGGGCGGCTGCTCTGGGGAACTGCACTCACCCTCCTGTTAATTGCTATCATCTTCAAAACTGCTCATCATCCCACCCTTCCCTTCCCTTCCCTTCCCTTCCCTTCCCTTCCCTTCCTCTCCTTCCCACCACCACCTTCACTCCCCCACCCATCTCTCCTCCACTGCTCGCTCTGGCTCATGTGCAGGAAGCAGGATCTTCCTCCCCTACATTTTATTTCCTCACTTACCCCAGCCCCTCTAGCTGTAATTCTAGTCAACACTTTTCCCATCTCCATCATCATGGTATCTAGACACCAGACACAGAATTCAGTTGCTCCTTGTCTGCAGAGCATAGCTCTGTCCCTCTCCCAGGCAGTGAGGGCTGAAGAAGAGTGAGGAGGAGACATGAGCAGGAGCAGGAAGGCAATTGATGGGAAGACAGGGCAGGCCTTGGCCCTGGGGTAGCAGCTGGGCAGGGTCATGTTCCATTGTACAATGACTGGGAGGTGCTCTCAGAAAGCCCTTCAGGGGGCAGGGCACATGCAGACAGAGGAGTGGGAGGAGCTGTGTATGATCTGGATGCATTGTGCTGTGGCAGGACATAGGCATAAAACCTGCCTCACATCCTGATGCGCACCAACATACAGGATGCTTGTGAGGTCTGCCCTGAACTACTCACTGCTGCAATCAAGGAGAAGGTGCAACATTTTCTTATGAAAGGTGATGGACATTGATACAGTATGATCTTCAATTACCTTTTTCCAGAGGGGCAGCAAGCTTTCTCCAGCCTGAAACCAACCACATAATCAGAGATGAGAATTCCCCAGAACAAATTCTCTAGGATTCAATAGGGTACAGAATGGTACACTGAGGGAAAAAATAGATTTATAATGTCTATCAGATGTTTATGATAAAATAAAGAATCAGAAACACACCTAGATTGTGTAAGTGCTTCTCTCACAGAGGCTACACCTTTAACACACTCTTTTGTATTATGTCAGGTTCCATTAACTATGCAACTGTCAAAAAACTTACGATCTGATTTTTCAACGGACACATTAGAATTAGGATGCAAAATACCTGGTCAGAAAAGCCTGAACCTGGTCCCACCGAGGTCAGTGAAAAATCTCCCATCTATTTCAGAGGGAGCAGAATAGAACATATATGTGCAGCAATCGTGAAAAGATGGCTGCACGTGCTTAACTTTACAGATCGGAGTCACTCCACTGAGTCCCATGAGTTCTACTCAGATACAGCAAGTCAAATCTGAAAGCTAATCCTAATTTTTGAATTAAAAGTGTTTTTCTTGACAAATTGCCTTTTTCAGAAACAAACATTTTTCTTCAAAACATTGCCAATTTAATTTCAATTTTATGACAAAGATCCACTTTCCACTTCTTTTCTGCACTATTTCTCAGTACTGTCAGGATCAAAGTTAAATCGGACAGCTCCTTTCTTTTCAAATCCCTTATATTATTTTGTTTATTCTGTGTGACATTGATCAGCCTTACCTCTATTCCACATTTTTTAAAATCGAAATTGAAAAAAGAAAAACAACCTCCCCCAAGAAATAAATAATCAGAAAAACAACCCTGCCCCCCCAAAATCAATCAACCTAACAAAAAAACTAAATAAACGTCAACACCACAATGACGACAAAACACTCTGATCAGTATACAAGTGTGTGCAAAAAATAGAAGCAAAAGAAGACTTACCAAGCTCTGCAGTAAGTTTCCCTAAAAATGTAGAGAAATAAATATTCATTATTATATCAAGTTTTATCATCCAGAGCTTCTATCCCCCTGGATACACAGTTGAAAGGCTGTATTCTCTATGTATGAAATTCACACTATCGGTAAAGAGGGCAGTCTCTGAGTTATGGGAGTGTTGGGCAGAGAGATGTTACAATTGACAATACTTAGCTGTGATGATTCAAAAAGGGCTTGGTTTTAAACCTGAAAGTTGCTAGGAACTTTTTCCTCCCTGGAATAGATGCATTTATTTACTTCCCTAGCATGGGGTGTTTCTGTAGGGCCCAGCACTATAGAGCTCAGGTGCACTGCACTTTGTTAGCAAAAAGAGATTTCAGTAAAGATACCACACGCAGGACACAGAGCACCTCTGAAGCCTCGCAATGGCCAGTGTACTCACTTTGATCTCAGCTGCAGCTCCTGCACATCCCCTATCTGGAATCTACAAAATCCTGGCCTGGCAGCTTCACTCCCATTTCTCTGCTGACCTGATACTTGTCATGTGACAATGGTAAAGCTCAACAGAGTCATTTTCTATATCACTGACCAGATCATGTTGTTATAAAAAGGAAACAGAGCTATCCCTAAAACTCCTCATCTCTATCTCCATTTCTCCCTGTACTTCACTGTCCAGCCCCAGCTTCTGGCTTCCTGCCCAGATTGATAGTACATATAGCCACACACACACACACCTCTTTCTCAGCAGTTGTTGACGTTATTTTGGCAGGTGTTAATGGGATTTTGATCCAAAGAGGATCACAGACTTTGTTAAAGCCAAGCATCTGCCTTCAGGTTCAGTAGAAAGAATCATTATGGCCTTTTGTGTTGTGATCCAGCTAGAAATAATGAAAACTACTGCCCAGTGCACTGGGCACAAAGCCAACCCAGGTAGATTAACAGGGCTATCACTGATAGTGAACTCAGGGGCTAAAAGACCGTGTGTGTGTGTGTGTGTGTGTGTGTGCGCGCGCACGTGCGTGCGTGTGTGTTTGTTGGAGGTAGAAAACCAAAAGAAACCTGGCAAAGGAGTTATGGGTGTGAACGGAAGCAGATAGGGCTCCTTGGGCACAGAGCTCACTACAGTGGAAGATTGGGGATTTTCTGAGCAAGGAAACTGTCTGCTGTTGTTGGTTTCTTCTGTGTTCTAGGATAAAAGACTTTCCTCTACATATTCTGTAAATAACAAGATGACACCAAGAATAGACCTAACTTGTATCTATCAGAAACAACTCTGCACAAAGGGGAAAAACTGATACCAAGCTGGCATGAAGCCCTTCCCCGCTGTGCAGGAGGGCACAGAGTCCCCCTTGTCTCCCACTTAATGTCACCTCCCGCAGGAGGGGAATTTCACCCTCAGTGAAGATACATCTTAAATCATGTTCTCTATGTTCTCATCTCCTACCTATTGAATTATCATCAATACATTATTGTGATATTTCATGTGAGTTTCAAGTTGGTGTTCCTTTATTACCAATAATCACAACAACAAAAATTAACAGCAAACAACTTCATAGAACAGTTTCTATTAGGAGAAAACATTTGAAAAGCAAGTTGTTTAAGAATATTTACAGTTAATGTAGATTGAAAGAAATGTTTGCATTATATGAATCCTTAGCACCTCGATAAACATTAAATTTTTGTTTTACTAATCATGTGACTACATTGGAGTTCAATATCAAAGAGTGAGTATTTCCAAGTTGTGAAAGTTCTGAATTCCCAGCAGAATTAGAGCCCAGTCCTGCTTCCTGGCATATCCTACATATCCAGCAACTTTGTTGGGAGCTTTAGGGGTGCAAGGAGTGTAATTTCAGGCCCTAATATTATCAACTGTATTGTTCTAGGACTTGTGCATTTAGTGCTTGATCCTTCACTCCCTGAAGTCAATGACAAAGCTCTTATTGATGATAGTGGTGTTTCTGGTTCTAAAATCTCTCCCATAATAAATAATAAATAATAAATAATAATAATAATGAGGAGACAAATTTGTGGAAAATTTTACTTGTTGGAGGAAAGATAATGACACCAATGTCGGTATCACATTTCCCAAACAAATAAATAAATAAAATAAACAGCGATAAATAAAAATTATTACTAGAAAATATGAATGGCCATACTGGGTCAGACCAAAGGTCCATCTAGCCCAGTATCCTGTCTTCCGACAGTGGCCAATGCCAGGTGCCCCCAGAGGGAATGAACAAAACAGGTAATCATCAAGTGATCATCCCATAGCCCATTCCCATCTTCTGGCAAACAGAGGCTAGGGACACCATCCCTGCCCATCCTGGCTAATAGCCATTGATGGACCTATCATCCATGAACTTATCTAGTTCTTTTTTGAACCTTGTTATAGGCTTGGCCTTCACAACATCCTCTGGCAAAGAATTCCACAGGTTGACTCTGCGTTGTGTGAAGAAATACTTCCTTTTGTTTCTTTTAAACCTGCTGCCTATTAATTTCATTTTATGAGCCCCTAGTTCTTGTGTTATGAGAAGGAGTAAATAACACTTCCTTATTTATTTTCTCCACACCAGTGATGATTTTATAGACCGCAATCATACCTCCCCTCAGTTGTTTCTTTTCCAAGCTGAAAAGTCCCAGTTTTATTAATGTCTCCTCATACGGAAGCTGTTCCATATCCCTAATAAATTTCGTTGCCCTTTTCTGAACCTTTTCCAATCCCAACATATATTTTTTGAGATGGGGTGACTACATCTGCATGCAGTATTCAAGATGTGGGTGTACCATGGATTTACACAGAGGTATCTATCCCTTTCTTAATGATTCACAACATTCTGTTTGCTTTTTTGACTGATGCTTCACATTAAGTGGATGTTTTCAGAAAACTATCCATAATGACTCCAAGCCCTGGTCTACACTAGGACTTTAGGTCGAATTTAGCAGCATTAAATCGATGTAAACCTGCACCCGTCCACACGATGAAGCCCTTTCTTTCGACTTAAAGGGCTCTTAAAATCGATTTCCTTACTCCATCCCTGACAAGTGGATTAGCGCTTAAATAGACCTTGCCGGCTCGAATTTGGGGTACTGTGGACACAATTCGACGGTATTGGCCTCCAGGAGCTATCCCAGAGTGCTCCATTGTGACTGCTCTGGACAGCACTCTCAACTCAGATGCACTGGCCAGGTAGACAGGAAAAGAATCACAAACTTTTGAATCTCATTTCCTGTTTGGCCAGCGTGGCAAGCTGCAGGTGACCATGCAGAGCTCATCAGCAGAGATGACCATGATGGAGTCCCAGAATCGCAAAAGAGCTCCAGCATGGACTGAACGGGAGGTACGGGATCTGATCGCTGTATGGGGAGAGGAATCCGTGCTATCAGAACTCCGTTCCAGTTTTCGAAATGCCAAAACCTTTGTCAAAATCTCCCAGGGCATGAAGGACAGAGGCCATAACAGGGACCCAAAGCAGTGCCGCGTGAAACTTAAGGAGCTGAGGCAAGCCTACCAGAAAACCAGAGAGGCGAATGGCCGCTCCGGATCAGAGCCCCAAACATGCCGCTTCTATGATGAGCTGCATGCCATTTTAGGGGGTTCAGCCACCATTACCCCAGCCGTGTTGTTTGACTCCTTCAATGGAGATGGAGGCAATACGGAAGCAGGTTTTGGGGACGAAGAAGATGATGATGAGGAGGAGGTTGTGGATAGCTCACAGCAAGCAAGCGGAGAAACCGGTTTTCCCGACAGCCAGGAACGGTTTCTCACCCTGGACCTGGAGCCAGTACCCCCCGAACCCACCCAAGGCTGCCTCCTGGACCCGGCAGGAGGAGAAGGGACCTCCAGTGAGTGTACCTTTTAAAATACTATACATGGTTTAAAAGCAAGCATGTGAAAGGATTAATTTGCCCAGGCATTCGCGGCTCTCCTGGATGTACTCCCAAAACCTTTGCAAAAGGTTTCTGGGGAGGGCAGCCTTATTGCGTCCTCCATGGTAGGACACTTTACCACTCCAGGCCAGTAGCACGTACTCGGGAATCATTGTACAACAAAGCATTGCAGTGTATGTTTGCTGGCGTTCAAACAACATCCGTTCTTTATGTCTCTGTGTTATCCTCAGGAGAGTGATATCATTCATGGTCACCTGGTTGAAATAGGGTGCTTTTCTTCAGGGGACACTCGGAGGTGCCCGTTCCTGCTGGGTTGTTTGCCTGTGGCTGAACAGAAATGTTCCCCACTGTGAGCCACGGGGAGGAGGGAGGGTTGAGGGGGTAGCCACGCGGTGGGGGGAGGCAAAATGCGACCTTGTAACGAAAGCACATGTGCTATGTATGTAATGTTAACAGCAAGGTTTACCCTGAAAGACTGTAGCCACTGTTTTATAAAATGTGTCTTTTTAAATACTGCTGTCCCTTTTTTTTCTCCGCCAGCTGCATGTGTTTCAATGATCACAGGATCTTCTCCTTCCCAGAGGCTAGTGAAGATTAGAAAGAAAAAAAACGCACTTATGATGAAATGTTCTCTGAGCTCACGTTGTCTCCCACACTGACAGAGCACAGAGGAATGCGTGGAGGCAAATAATGTCAGAGTGCAGGAAAGCACAAAATGACCAGGAGGAGAGGTGGCGGGCTGAAGAGAGTAAGTGGCGGGCTGAAGAGAGTAAGTGGCGGGCTGAAGAGAGGGCTGAAGCTGAAAGGTGGTGGCAGCGTGATGAGAGGAGGCAGGATTCAATGCTGAGGCTGCTGGAGGATCAAACTAATATGCTCCAGAGTATGGTTGAGCTGCAGCAAAGGCAGCTGGAGCACAGACTGCCACTACAGCCCCTGTGTAACTAACCACCCTCCTCCCCAAGTTCCATAGCCTCCACACCCAGACGCCCAAGAACGCGGTGGGGGGGGGGGGGTCTCCGGCCAACCAGCCACTCCACCACAGAGGATTGCCCAAAAAACAGAAGGCTGGCATTCAATAAATTTTAAAGTTGTAAACTTTTAAAGTGCTGGGTGGCATTTTCATTCCCTCCTCCACCACCCCTCCTGGGCTACCTTGGTAGTCATCCCCCTATTTGTGTGATGAATGAATAAAGAATGCATGAATGTGAAGCAACAATGACTTTATTGACTCTGCAAGCAGTGATCGAAGGGAGGAGGGGAGGGTGGTTAGCTTACAGGGAAGTAGAGTGAACCAAGGGGCGAGGGGTTTCATTGAGGAGAAACAAACAGAACTTTCACACCGTAGCCTGGCCAGTCATGAAACTGGTTTTCAAAGCTTCTCTGATGCGCACCGCGCCCTCCTGTGCTCTTCTAACCACCCTGGTGTCTGGCTGCACGTAACCAGCAGCCAGACGATTTGCCTCAACCTCCCACCCCTCCATAAATGTCTCCCTCTTACTCTCACAGATATTATGGAGTGCACAGCAAGCAGTAATAACAGTGGGAATATTGGTTTCGCTGAGGTCTAAGCGAGTCAGTAAACTGCGCCAGCGCGCCTTTAAACGTCCAAATGCACATTCTACCACCATTCTGCACTTGCTCAGCCTGTAGTTGAACAGCTCTTGACTACTGTCCAGGCTGCCTGTGTATGGCTTCATGAGCCATGGCATTAAGGGGTAGGCTGGGTCCCCAAGGATACATATAGGCATTTCAACATCCCCAACAGTTATTTTCTGGTCTGGGAATAAAGTCCCTTCCTGCAGCTTTTGAAACAGACCAGAGTTCCTGAAGATGCGAGCGTCATGTACCTTTCCCGGCTATCCCACACTGATGTTGGTGAAACGTCCCTTGTGATCCACCAGAGCTTGCAGCACTATTGAAAAGTACCCCTTGCAGTTTATGTAGTCGCTGGCTTGGTGCTCCGGTGCCAAGATAGGGATATGGGTTCCATCTATGGCCCACCACAGTTAGGGAATCCCATTGCAGCAAAGCCATCCACTATGACCTGCACATTTCCCAGGGTCACTGCCCTTGATATCAGCAGATCTTTGATTGCGTGGGCTACTTGCATCACAGCAGCCCCCACAGTAGATTTGCCCAATCCAAATTGATTCCCAACTGACTGGTAGCTGTCTGGCGTTGCAAGCTTCCACAGGGCTATCGCCACTCGCTTCTCAACTGTGAGGGCTGCTCTCATCTTGGTATTCATGCGCTTCAGGGCAGGGGAAAGCAAGTCACAAAGTTCCATGAAAGTGCCCTTACGCATGCGAAAGTTTCACAGCCACTGGGAATCGTCCCAGACCTGCAACACGATGCGGTCCCACCAGTCTGTGCTTGTTTCCCAAGCCCAGAATCGGCGTTCCACCACATGAACCTGCCCCATTAGCACCATGATGCATGCATTGGCAGGGCCTATGCTTTCAGAGAAATTTGTGTCCATGTCCTGATCACTCACGTGACCACGCTGACATCGCCTCCTCACCCAGTATCGCTCTGCCAGGTTCTGGTGCTGCATATACTGCTGGATAATGCATGTGGTGTTTAATGTGCTCCTAATTGCCAAAGTGAGCTGAGCGGCCTTCATGCTTGCCTTGGTATGGCATCCACACAGAAAAAAGTCACGGAACGATTGTCTGCCGTTGCTCTGACGGAGGGAGGGGCGACTGACGACATGGCTTACAGGGTTGGCTTACAGGGAATTAAAATCAACAAAGGGGGTGGCTTTACATCAAGGAGTATTTCAGGCAGGACTTCACGGAGGGTTCCAATAAGAAATGGTGCACCTAAGTAATTGTTCTTATTGGAACAAGCAGGTTGGTCTGGCCTCTGATTGATACATGGCTAGATTTACCTTGCTGCACCTTCTCTGTGAGTGACTGCAGTGTGACCTAGAGGAATGAGTCCCCTAGACGGGGCGGGAGGGGGGAAGCGAATGAGTACAAAACAAATCTAGTCTTTTTCTTGTTTTGATCCACTCCATCTATCTTTTACATCTTTGGCTGGCAGCAGACGGTGCAGAAGGACTGCAAGCCATCCACATCTCATGGCTGCTCGGCAGGAGATGGTACAATAGGACTGCTAGCTATCCTCATCTCTTGCCTGCCCGGCAGAAGATGGTACAACAGGACTGCTAGCAATCCATATCGCCTCCTGCTCACCATAAGATGGTTCAATAGGACTGACTGCAGGACTAAAGAGAATGACCTGGTCAAGTCACTTCTAATGTAGTCCCTGCACCCATGTCTGCCCAGGTGCTCCTGGCCGACATGGCCAGGAGCACCTCGGACATGACGATGACGGCTACCAGTCCTATTGTACAGTCTGCTGCCACAAGGCAAGGGGTTGCTGCTGCTGAGTAGCAATGCAGTACCACGTCTGCCAGCACCCAGTAGACATACGGTGACGGTTACCTGAGCGGGCTCCATGCTTGCCGTGGTATGGCGTCTGCACAGGTAACTCAAGAAAAAAGGCGCGAAACGATTGTCTGCCCTTGCTTTCATGGAGGGAGGGAGGGAACGGAGGCCTGATGATATGTACCCAGAACCACCTGCAACAATGTTTTAGCCCCATCAGGCATTGGGATCTCAACCCAGAATTCCAATGGGCAGCAGAGACTGCGGGAACTGTGGGATAGCTACCCACAGTGCAACACTCCGGAAGTCGACGTTTGCCTTGGTACTGTGGAAGCACTCCACCGAGTTAATGCACTTAATGCACTTAGAGCATTTTCTGTGGGGACACACACACTCGAATATATAAAAACGATTTCTAAAAAAACGACTTCTATAAATTCGACCTAATTTTGTAGTGTAGACATACCCTAAGCAAGTGATTTTTAAGTCAGGAGAAACTTGTGGTATGCAAGACAAATCAGACTCCTGAAAGGGGTGCAGTGGTCTGGAAAGGTTGAGAGCCACTGCCCTAACTCATCTCACAGCCTGGGATGTCTTCTCTTTTCACTTTTCTCTAATTTTATGTGTCCCGTTATATATAAATGTGAAGGCTCAGCTGGTGTAACTCAGTGAAGTTCCTTTGCAAGGACATTTCCATACAAAACCATTATTTTTTGTTGCTTCTACATTTTTCATGTTACTTTTTAGTTTTTCAGATGTAGCCTTACTGCTTTTATTAGAAGAAAATCTTGCATTATATTTTCCTTTATAATGTTTACCTTTTATTTTAAATAAATAAATAGTGATACCAATGAAACATGCGAAAATCATCAGGATCACCGACAGAGCCACCATCCATGGATTCGCCTTTGGGAAAAAGGCAGCTGTAAAAGAAAACCCCAGAGGGACTCACATCACTCTGTAAGTAAGGGCAAAAATCAAAGGATTCCACATCATATAAAGCTACCTCCAGCAGGAGTAGTCTAAAACAAAGGTGGAAATACAGCCCTGTCTGCAGTGCACAGAGCACCAGAAACCTATATTACAAGGACTCCAACCAACACAGGCATCAATTCACAGATCAGCGTATGAATCAGCCTGGTTTAATTCACTGCTGTTGTTGCACAAAGAGACAACCTTGTCCAATGCCTAAAGCACTGGCTTCAGACTCAGGAGACTGAATTATGTTCCCCACACTTCTGGTGCCCTGCTGTATGAGCTTTACTATGTCATTTCCCCTCTGTTGTTCTATTTCCTGTCCAGTCTTTTGCTTGTCTTGTTCATTTAGTTTAGAACTATCATAGTTTATTTGTACAGTGCTCAGCACACTGGGGCTGCAATCATGGGCGGTGCGTAATGGAGGCTTGGGGAGAGGCCAGAAGCGGGAGTGCAGTGGCGGATTACCGCACAGACCCACAGGGCCTATGCCCAGGGGTCCTGGCCAATTTGGGGCCCCCGGAAAAATCCCCACTGCTACAGCCTTGGGGTTGGAGGAGCTCTTACTCCAGGGCCACAGTGGGGACACAGAGCCTTTCTGGACTCGGGGTGGCAGCAGACAGGGTGGAAAGGAACAAGCGGGGTGTGGGCCTCGAGAGAAGAGGTGGAGTGGGGGTGGAATGGGGGCAGGTTCGTGGTTGGAACAGGGGCAGGCTCACAGGGGAAGGGGTGGAATGGGGTGGGGCCACGGGTAGGGCCTTGGGCGGAATGGTGGAACGGGGGATGGGCTCTGGGCTTGGCGCTCTGGCCAGGGCCAATTGCTCTGCTGCAGTCCCGGCCATGGGTGAGAGCTCAGCCCCAGCTGGGGCTATGCTCTGAGCCCCTCCTCTCCATGGTCCCAAAAGAGCTCTCAGGCAGAAGCAAAAGCAGAAGCTCCCCCTGCAGTTCCCAGCTGCCTCTCCTCATAGTCACAGCTCCCAGCTTGCCGGCTCCGGCAGCTGTCACACAGGGCGACACCATGTGACCAAGCAGGGCCAGCAAATCCTGGCAAAAGTCTGGGGGAGCATGTGACCCCATGTGTCCCGCCGTGTCACCACTGCAGGGAGGAAGGTCTCGGGTTTCAGCCCCACTCCTGAAGCCCCAAGCCCCAGCAGGTGCTTCCCATGGGGCTGAAGCCCTGAGACCCCCCTCCCCACAGATTTGAAGCCCCAAACTCCTGCAGTCATGCCCCAGCTCTCAAACTTCTGAAGATTGTCATATGTGGCTTGGAGAGTCAGTAAATTTGGCCACCTCTGCTATACAGTATAGGTGGGATGTTCAAAAGTGTCTGAATTATTTAGGAGCAGGAGTCTTGTTGACTTTCAGGATACTTTTTGAAAATTCCACCATTGGTTTGTTTCTTTTGTAGGGTTTTTTGTCTAAATATCATACTCTAGCCTTCATTGCTATTGATACATTTTAATGTAGTTAACCAATCTGCTGTTGTATTTTTTCTGTTGCTGATCACAGTGTGTTGCTTTGGTGGTAACTGACCTGATATATAAAATAATGTTGATTCCTTTTTTCGGTTGGTGTGGGTGCTCTTGACTACGCAAGACAAGTTCTGGTGTGAATTCTCTGTAATAACGATGGAATTTTCAATGTCAAACAGCTCATTGGCTTCTTTGGAATTTGTTTCAGAGAGCGATGGTAAATGCTGTCCACTGGCATCTCTCCACAGCACCTCAGGCTGTGGGTACCAGCCAACCAATCGACACACCACCCGGATCCCTCCATCCTGATAATCCTCAACAGAGATGTGAGGAGCAGTGCCTGAAGCTAGAGAAAATTAATAAATCAGTATTAATTTATGCACATGTTCAGCCTGGAGGATAAACACTTAAACTTTCCTTTTATTCCCTATACTCATGGACTCAGGAAACAATATGAGCAAGAAATTATAATTATTTCATGGAGCGGGAAGGGAAAACTTTTTCCTTCACTAGTTTTCCATTCCAGGATCTACACATGGCAAAACATTGTATTTCATGATTTCATGAATCCGTTAGCTGGTAAATGATCTTAACACTAACAGATAAAGAAAAAGATTGAGAAAAATAAAAGTTATATTTCAAATGTACCTTCAGGTGAAATATCTCTTCTTTGATCATATACAGTCTGCTTTAGCTAGCCCTATGGGTACATGTCAAAGACAGAGGAGAAAAGTCTGTCCATGTCTGGTCAAGTTTAACCCAGAGCTCAGTATGTGTGGCTGCTCCTAAGCCCCTCTTCACTGGTGAAAAGCAGTGGAGGAGGAATGGGCTTTCACAGGAGGAATTGTTCTCCCTCCTTAAAGTTTTAGCAGCCTTCACCAGAATGAAACGAGATAGCACCAGAGTGACAAGGAGCCAGCAGAACACTAGCCACTCATTTTCAGACATGGAGTAGCTAGTGTACCCCTTATCCAATGTACTTCATGTTTGGATGAAGAATCATTCCTCGCAACGGACTTGGGGAAATTTTTCAAAACCACCCAAATGACATAGGAACTTAAATCCGATTTACAAAAGTGACACACTGGAGTTACTGATAGGAAATAAATTGAAGGTAACAGGAAATTTTGAATAGTAAAATGCAAATAAGAATCACTGAGAACGCTCTCCAAAGGAAATAAAGGCACATAGAACTATAGGATTGGAAGGGAACTCAAAAGGTCATCTAGTCCAGCGGTTCTCAGCCAGGGGTCTGTGGCCCCACAGGGGGCTATGAGCAGGTTTCAAGGGGTCCACCAAACAGGGTCAGCATTAGACTTGCTGGGGCCCAGGGCAGAAAGCCAAAGCCCCCACCCTGCTGTGCATGGCTGAAACCTGAGACCCGTCACACGAGGTTGAAGCCGAAGCCTGAGCAAGGTAGCTTCGCAGGGCCCCCTGTGGTGTGGGGCCCTGGGCAATTGACCTGCTTGCTATCCCCTAATCCTGGCCCTGGCTTTTAAATGCAGAAAAACAGTGATTGTGGCACAATTGGACTGTAGAAACCTCCTTCTTAAAAAACCTACAATTGCAAGAATTCCATGACCTGCCTAGGTTACCTGTTCCAGTGCTTAACTATCTTCATAGTTAGAAAGATTTTCCTGCTATGTAGCCTAAATCTCCTTTTTTTTCACTGCAGCATCATACTGTTGGCTCCATATTCACTTTGTGGTCCACTAAAATCTCCACATCCTTTTCTGCAGCATTGCTGCACAGACAGTTATTCCCATATTGTATTTGTGCATTTATTTTTTCCTTCCTACGTGTATTTCTCTTTGCATGTTTTTACTCAATTTCATGTTGTTGATTTCAGACCAATACTCCAGTTTATCAAGATCATTTTGAATTCTAATCCTGCCCTCCAAAGGGACTGCATCTTTCCCAGCTTGGTGACATCTGCACATTTTATAAGTGTACTCTCTACTGCATCATCTAAGTAATTAATGAAAATATTGAATAGTACCGGACCGAGGAATGACCCATGTGGGATCCCATTTGATACATCCTCCTAATTTAACAGCAAACAACTGATAACTACTCTTTGGGTTCAATTTTTTAATCAGGTTGTGCACCCACCTTCTAGCAATTTCAGCCAAACCACATTTCCCTGGTTTGCTTATGAGATTGTCATGTGGGATTGTGCCAACAGCCTTACTAAAAATTAAGATATATCACATCTATTGCTTCCCCACACGCTACTGACCTGACACTTTTAGTTCCAATTGGGCTTCTTCATAATCCATACCCTCTTGAACAAAACAGCTATACTGTCCTTCATCAGAAGGTCTGATATTGAAAATTCTCAAGGCAACATTTCCATCGGTGAGACCATCTTTAAAGAGCTCTGTCCTCCGCTGATATTCTGACATCTGCTGCCCATACTGGTCCTTTCCATCACTATAGCGATGAACAAATGGAGAGAGTTGGGACCGGAACCACGTCACCTCCATGTTCTCAGCGCTCATCTTGGGGGACAGGTGACAGGGTAACACAATCTCTTCTCCCACAGTGGCAATGACAGGCTGGTCAGGTCCAACCACTTTAAAACGAGCTAAGAAATGTACCAGGATACAAGGAAGATAAACTCAGAGAAAGCATGGGAAATTCATATACATTTCTTTAACAATACACACAAACAACAAGATCTATTTCATGTATTTTATATTCCATGGGGCATGAAATTATATATGGAGTTTACAAGAAATAATGCATTTCCACAACTGTAAATTATTCACAAAAAGAAAAGGAGTACTTGTGGCACCTTAGAGACTAACTCATTTATTTGAGCATAAGCTTTCGTGAGCTACAGCTCACTTCATCGGATGCATTCAGTGGAAGTGAGCTGTAGTTCACGAAAGCTTATGCTCAAATAAATTGGTTAGTCTCTAAGGTGCCACAAGTACTCCTTTTCTTTTTGCGAATACAGACTAACACGGCTGCTACTCTGTTAAATTATTGTTATACCAGATGTAGGGTGAAACCTCATTGAATCTGGTGGGTGTAATAGCCACCCTTCATTCAGAATAAATGATAGAAGCAATGAAGCTCCTTTATGGAGTAAAGTAGCTGAAACTTTCAGAGCCACCACTCAAATTACATGCCATGTGCAAGTCTGGTCAAGAGCTGAGCTATGTGGGCATAGTGCAAATACAGAGGGATGGGTATTGCTTTGGTAGAGCTGTGTGCTTGTGTGTGAGAGCAGAAGCAGAGAAAAAACACTAAAGAAGCAGACAGAAAAGGCTGCAAAGAAGGGCCAGAGACAGCCAGAAAAGCACTTGAAGCATGTGAAAGCTAAGAGAGAACTTGTTGGGCAAAGTTTTGGTTGAAAGCGGCTTGGAATTGTGAGCAAAGAAATTGCCTCCTGCTGTTTGATTCCTACTGTGTTCAATGATGCGGGACGTTGTGTACATTCTATGTAAATAAAAAGGATTTCATCAAATAAATACCTGACTCCATCAGCAATTTCTCTTTCTAATGGAAAGAACCCATAAGACCCTGAATACTGGCTACCCACTCATGTCTAAAGGGTTAATATTATGTTTATGTAAGCAGGGTCTGAATGAATGCTTCCCTGACAGCTAGCTGGGAGTGGGAGAGACTCCCCGTGTGTTTATGTAAATACAATTTGTTCCTGCTCTGCTTACATATTCAACAGATGCAGAGGTGTCAAAGTGATCAACTTTAACTGGTGTTGGGTACAAATCACTTTAGTACTGAATGCAGGAGTAGTGAAATGCTGTTACCAATGTTGTAATTATTGTTGGAATACAGAGAAGCAGTACTGTGCTTAACCTGTCCCAAATAAGGGGGACCATCCTCAGTTGAAAGAACCTTGTTAAGCCAGGGGCTCAAATGTCAGCGCCCTGTGAAAGTAAGAGGGGTGGGGACAAGTATCCCAGTGAGAAGGCAGCACACCCTCACCAAGGGTCCTACCTAGACTGGTTCAACCTGTTCCTCCCCACAGGTCAAATAATAGCATTAAATAGGCTTCATTAGAACCCTCTTTGTTAATTTAATTGTTCGATCAGAGCTGAAATCATTTGTGGTGCGACTGTGTTTCTGCCCTGCCTGCTAAGAGCTAAAATTACTAAGAAACTGATGTGCAGAGGACACAGCAGAGAGGCAGATGGCAGCAGAAGGTGACTGACAGCTGGTGAATGAGTGGCTGTTGAGGCAGAGAGGCGCAACAAGCAGCCAGCAGGGCAGTGGCAAAGAAGCGTGATGAGTGGCTAGCAGGGCGGCTGGTGGAGAAGCAAGGTGAGCGGCCAACAGGGCGGCTGGTGGAGAGGTGTGCCAACAGCGGTGACCAAGCAGCCAGCAGGCTGACAGTGGAGAGGCGCGGTGAGCATGGTGAGCAGACATCTGGCAGGGTGGCTGGCAGAGAGGGGCAGCGAGCGAGTGCCCGAGCAGCGCTACAAGTAAGGAGCCTCTTTACCCCCTCTCCACACAAGGTGGGAGGTGAAGTCTGCAGATGCACCTCTGAACTCTGGGTCTGCACTAACCAAGGACAGCAACTGTGAGTGGGGTGCAGAGAAGGGTTGGGCATGTGAAGGGGGCTTTTGGGTTGCTGGACTTAAGAACCTGAGGGGAAAGGACACTGCCCAACCTACTTGGGGTTGGGTCGTTTACCCATGGTTTATTTTTATGGACCCTAGTTGCAGTGTTTTCCCAAATTAACACCCAGTTGCTTCCCTCCTTTTATTAAAGTTTCTTTTCTATACTCAGACTCTATGCTTGTGAGTGGGGAAGTATTGCCTCTCAGAGACACCCAGGGGTGGTGTGTAAATTTCCTAGGATACTGGGTGGAGGATTGAGCCAGTTCTGTGTTGTATCAACAGAAAGGAACCCCTAGATATTGAACATGGCCCTGACTGCTGCTGGCTCCACCAGGCAGAAAGATTATATTTTAAAAAATACTGAAATACATTCCCAGCACTTGTCATGGGGAGCAAGTGAGAGGATCACAAAATGTCCCCAACCCCAGTTACAGTGACAGGGTGATAAGGTTCAGTCACTCTACATTGTGCTCTGAAATGTGCCACAACATAAAAGAAAATTAACTCAGAGAGAAAAATTACTTTTCTTTTGCCTCCTCAGTCCTGTCAGCCTCATGCAGTAGTGTGCTATGCAAATAAAATAGGATTAGATCTGATAAACTAGGCAACGAAATTTGGAGGAAATTTTAAAGGGCTGGAAACCTGATCCCAATCCCATTGAACCAATGGAACAGTTCTCATTTACTTCAATGGGATTTGGATCAGCCCTAATGGGCTCTCCTTTTGTTGCTCAGGTTCACAGGCTGTGGAAGCCTTTAATCTCCAGAGGGCTAGTTTCAATTTAAGATAGTGCAAAGTGTAGCATCCTACTTGGTTAGCTGTGCTCTGCACATGGGACACTGTGTACCTGACCTCTGTGATATGCTCTTACTTCCAGTATATTTTGTGTGCACTTCAAAGCACTGGTTTTTGACATATGAAGCATTAAGTGGTTTGGGACCAGATTAGTGCCTCTTTCCTAATGTGATGTCCCAGAGACTGAGAGCAGATGGAGTGTCTGAGCTAACAACCCCATGGGTTCTAATGGGACATTTTCAATAAAGGGTCGTCAGCTGTGTATCTCATTTACCCTCTTGTTCAACCTCCTGACTTATAGTCCCCGCTCTCTCTAGGTGTTTGAGAAGGGAATGAGTGGAAGAGGACGTCAGTGCATTAAGATGAGTTAGACAGTTATTAGTCCTGAAGGTTTGGACAGGCAGTGAAGACACTTTTTAAAAAAACACTGTTGTTTCTGTTTGGAATTTGGGTTGTTTTTTGTTTAGCCTTCTGTTTACAACTAAACATCTTACTGGGCATCTTTTCAAACCCCTGCTATTTATTTACTTAGATTTTTATCCTCCTTCAATAATAGAGTGTTATCCATTGCTGACAACTTTTAAAAACACATGCATGAATAAGCAAATCTAAAAACTATCCCAAGAACAATGCAACAACCCAGCAACAGGATAAGCAGAGCAAAATTGAATAAAGAAGTTGCCAATCTTGCTTTGTGGTTCTGTTTACACACTGTAAGTAGTTCCATTGTCTTCAAGTGAAGCCCATTTGTAAGTCACTGTAAGCCTAGATAAATCATATAAGAAACTACAGAAAGAGATGGGATTCCTACCTGATTCCAACCTGTGAAGAGAACAAGTAATGAAGAAAATAATCAAATCAGGCAGAAAGCATCTGGCTGTGGTGCTATGGCAGAATGAGAGAACCTGCATCCTCATGGGAACTTGGTCTAGATAACAGGATGGACATGGAGAAAAACAAACAAACATCATAGTAAACAAAACAGTGATTATGAGATGCTGGTTATTGGATTTTGAGGGACAGAAGATCACAGAGGACACAAATAAAATGGGATATATGCATTGCCAAGTAAATTTATTGTGTTATGCAGTTAGAGCAACCATTCCATTAAAGTTGAAAACATGTTTCTATTATGAGTCCGAGTTTGTCCCATTCCCACCCAATCCACACTGCTCCCCACCTCGAGGTCGCTGCTTCCCCCACTCCTCTATATCCTGCTTCTCCCCTCTGGGTCCTCCCTGCCCAAAGGTTCCTGCTTTTCCTCAATTCCACTTTCCCCTCTCCAGATGCCTGCTTTCCCCAACTCTGGTTCCCTGATTCCTCTCTCCCTCCATTTTCCCCTCTCCAGGGGAGAGCCCTAATCACTAGGCTATTGACTAGCCTGAGATGGAAAAAGAAAAGGAGTACTTGTGGCACCTTAGTGACCAACCAATTTATCTGTAGCCTGAGATGGAGTTTTTTCAGTCTTTCCTGGTGGATCTGTTCCACTTTGAGTAAATAATGAAATATTTATTAGAGCAGGAACTTGAACCTGAGTCTTCTACAGCCAAGAGGAGGGCTCTCATCACCAAGCCACCCTCTCTCCTCCACTGCAGCACTGCTGAACATATAATTTAATACAGAGTGGAACAGCTCCAGCAAGAGAGCCTGAGAAACAGAGACAGAGAAATGTACAGGCAATGAGCCAGAAAAGTCACAATACATTCAACTGCAGTGAGAGTCCTGGAGCTTCTTTTATTCCTTTGATAAATTCAGAACTTCTCTTCACATCAGCAGGAGATTTGCCACGGTTAACTCCAGCTGCTAGTTACTAGTTCTGCCTCACTAGTATACCATAACAGAAATATCCAAGAAAAAAAGCTCAGAGACATGGGATGCTTTCATAGAAGTATCTGAATGATCCTATTACATGCATTCCTCTTCCCCCCTTCTCCTTCCTCTCTACCCACTTCCTTCCTTCCCCATCTCTAGCCCTCTCCTCTGAACTTTGCTTCTATTCTTTACTTAACTTCATAATTTTTCTTTAACTAGTTGATTTTCCATAAGCAGATTTTGTTTGTAAATTGTTTAATGCAAATAATTGAGGTATATTTTGACCATTCATATTATATATATATATATATAATTAAATGTTTCAAGTATGGCTAACATTAGGTAGCAAATGGTTAATATATCATGAGAATTTAATATAGTTTATTATGTTTGTTTTTTCTCTGTATATATTTATATTTTAAAAAATTAAAAAAACAAAACAAAGAAAATAAGACTCAACTCCAGGAGGTTTACAAGGAAAAGGTACCAGGAGGGGGATTGCCTCGGAGAGAAAATAAAATCACGCTGCTCTGTAGAACCTTGCTGATCCACAGATGCAAGGAGTCCCCAGGTCCAGCAATGCACTGGAATCATGAGGGGTTAGGGGGTAGATGTTCCCGGTACACTGGAAACATGAGGAGGGTGGGGTGAGGTAGATGTTCCCGGTGCACTGGAATCATGGGGGGCGGGGAGGGGGCTAGATGTTTCTGGTACACTGGAATCGTGAGGAGGATGGGGTGGGGTAAATGCGAGCAAAGCAGCTGTGTCCTTATCGTAATGCTCCAACCTGCCAGCAGCAGCAGCCAGAGCCCAGAGCTGCTTCCTGAGCCTGGATGGAGGGGCTGCCTCTGCTACTGAAATCAGGTTCAAAGAAATAAAAGTTCAAAGAAATAAAGCTAAGGGGAAGGGCGGGCATGAAATGGTTGATTTTCCCTGTGCAGTTTGTTGCTAGACTGAGAACTGAATTCCAGCATTGCAGTGACTGATCTGGTAAAGTTGTTTTAATTCATCGTGTCTGTATTTTCTGCAGGGTATTTTGCTGTAGTGAGATCAGACACATTTCAGCTTCTTCTGCTATCAAAAAGCTAAGCAGTTGGCTTTCCCTTTTAACTTTGAAAGAATCAGTGAAGGAAATAAAATGGTGCGAACCCACCCTTTGGCTGGGGCTCTTGATCTATTGAATTGAGCCTCCTTTTCCACAACATCCTTTCTGTAAACCCAGAGGCACAGTCTGACTTCTGTATTTGCAGGGTAGAGGGCTTAATAAGTACAGGTCTGACTTTGGATGCGCTCTGCAAGTCCCCCAGGAGTTCACCCGGCTGTGAACCAAGCAGCACTTGGGGATGCAGGGGGAGCAGCAGCACAGAGCTCGGGGAGGAAGCCCCTGGACACCCGGCTCCACTCCCCTCCTGCCAGGCGCTGAGGGCACTCGGCTGCTGTGGGGACATCCCATGTGCATCTCTGTCAAGGGGAAATGACTCTGGCGGGCTGTGGAGCGCTCTGATAAAAGCTCCTGCAGCTGCCTCTTTCCTTCCCCTTTTCTCTGAAAACCATGTTTTTTCCCCAGCAAAGTGACCACCCCGGCTGCAGCCCCAGCACAGAACGGGTGCTCTGGCCAGCATAAGCCTCCTGCTGCCTGCACCAAGACCGGTAGGGCCAGATTTAGGGAAAATGGCACTCTGGGTGAACTTGTATTTTGCTGCCCCCCACATCACCCCTGGCCCCACAGGCTTACTGGGATCCCCCCACCACCTCTGGACCCTGCTGCTTCCCCACGTTTGTATTGAAGAGGTGCCACAGGTCAGCCCTGGCACAAATTAAGAATTGTCAGGCGGCCTGATACCAGCAGCTCCTGGCCGCGTGCCCAGCTCTGACGGCAACGCCACCACCAGCAGCAGCACAGAAGTAAGGGTGGCCTGGTAGATGCTGTATTGCCACCCTTATTTCTGTGCTGCTGCTGTGGCTCCTGGTGCCTGATGCTCTGCCCGCGGCTCAAGGTCGGTTTCATGCTGTCACAAGGAGGCTGCATCTTGCCAGAGCCCAGGGCCCTCCTGCAGCTCTCTGGACACTACTGGCTCACCGGGGTGCCATTTCAGATTTTGTGGGGTGGGGGCAACTTTAACCATGGTTCCAGAGACTACTTAGGCACCTGAAGACTCTTGGGTTTTTTGCAGATAATAACTTAGGAATTAGCTGACAGGAGCACTACGTCTAATTGTTACATAAAGAAAGAACAAATATATACAAACTCCAATTAAAGCCACATTTTAAGTTTATATGTAAATTTAGATCAGGAGATAATACAGCAAGATATTCCCAATCCCAAACCTTGAGGTATCAGTTCTGAAGCTTTAACACAGATATCAGAAACACAAGTTTGATACGTTGTACACTATCGTTAATAATAAAAATAAATAAAATCTGACTCTGTGTCCCTGCCATTATCTACTCTATTTTAGTCATTTGTTTTTCACTCCCCCAAAAAAGTATTTACTTAATTGTAACATACATGATGAAGGTTTTTTCTCTTTTATTAAGAATGGGAATTTATTTTTCTAATTATTTTGGCATTTATGTTTACCAATCACAACCATGTATGTGACTCACGAACATTTGACTCCATCATTGCTGTTAGGTATCATAATTGGAACTGCATTTATTTTCATATGAATTTTAAGGTTTTTTTACAGATATAACTAAAAATACTACTTGAAAATAAGTGACTTTCATCTGCCCAGGGTCTAAAGTTATGTGTTTAGCTAATGTTTTTTAACCTGGCAGTGCTCAGGTGAGTACAAGCTAAAGTTATATTCTAAGAGGATGTTATTATTTGATTATACCATTTTAAATAATTAATGACAAAGCACAAAATAGTAATAAAAATAAGGAAAATTACTGCAGCCAGGACAGATTAGACATTTTAGAACTCACTACTCAATGAATTAAATATAAGCATAAGAGGGAAATAAAATTATGAAATGCCCGCTGTTAGGGGGCTTATTCCTTCACCCACTTACTTCCCTGGTCCTTCTCGCATGAACAGAGAGCAACAATACCCGAAGTCCAAAGGTGCAAACAATTCGATGTTTATTGGGGTGAACTTCCAGCAAGCATGATTCCAGTTTCCTTCCTTAGTATCCTCCTTCCCAGCTCTGACACCACAAAGCCTTACACCTGTGTCCCTGTTCCCATTCCTGCCCTTAGCCAAACATGATTCCAACTTCCTTACTCCCATTCCCTGTTCCCGTCTCCCCCTTTAGCAAAACAAGATTCCAATTTTCTTACCCCCATTCCCTGTTCCCATCTCCCCCTTTAGCAAAACATGATTCCAATTTTCTTACCCCCATTCCCTGTTCCCATCTCACACCCCCACATGCCCACCCCCACCCACACCCCGTCACTTCCTCATTGACTACAGATTATATAGTAAAACTTGAGTTCTGCTTAGCTATACCTTAACCAATCATTTTCCTGAAATTTAACTAACCAATCCTAACATATTGTAACATGATTATGTAACCAATTATATCCCACCACCTCAATTAGTTTACACCCAGCAAAATTAATTATACAGCAGACAGGAACAATCACAGAACCAGACAGAGATTATACAGACAAACAACAGCAAAGTGGGAACTATAATGACAAAACAATACAGAAGTGAGGATTTCACATCCCAGCTATTGATAAGTGAGTTCTTGCCAGACAGGATGCTATCAAACTAAGTTTCCTTTTACATTTTCTAGGCACTTCCCTTTCTCTGGAGGTGATAGGAATACAATCCTGTCCTGATAGTGCCTGACAGCCCAATAGCACCTTATTTCAATGTGACTAGTTTGGAATGTGAGGATGTGACCGTTCGCTTCCCAGCTTATGGCTGCCTCTGCTGCTTAGCCAAAGGCCTTAGCCTAAGAACAGGGCCTCAGACTGTCACAGTAAGAGAAGGCCCTTACACCAGCAGACAGTGATTTTGATTCTTTCTTTTATACCTCTATCACTAGCCAAGTGATAAGAATACACCTAAATTCTTAGAGTACAGGCCTTTGCAGACAGGCCTGAATATCTATATCCTAACACCCCCCCCCCCCCCCCACAGCAAACAGGAGGCTCCCAGGAGCAGCTTGGCCGGGTCGGTTCCAAGCAGGGAGGTGGGTGGGGACAGATGGCCGGCCGCAGATGGCCGAAGAGCAGCGGGGGAAGGAGGGACAGGACACCCCTGCTCCGGAGGCACCAGCCAGCACATCATAGAATCATAGAATATCAGGGTTGGAAGGGACCTCAGGAGGTCATCTAGTCCAACCCCCTGCCCAGAGCAGGACCAATCCCCAACTAAATCATCCCAGCAGGGCTTTGTCAAGCCTGACCTTAAAAACTTCTAAGGAAGGAGATTCCACCACTGGTAATGCATTCCAGTGTTTCACCACCCTCCTAGTGAAAAAGTTTTTCCTAATATCCAACCTAAACCTCCCCCACTGCAACTTGAGACCATTACTCCTTGTTCTGTCATCTGCTACCACTGAGAACAGTCTAGATCCATCCTCTTTGGAACCCCCTTTCAGGTAGTTGAAAGCAGCTATCAAATCCCTCCTCATTCTTCTCTTCCGTAGGCTAAACAATCCCAGTTCACAGAATCACAGAGTTGGAAGGGACCTCAGGATGTCATCTAGTCCAACCCCCTGCTCAAAGCAGGACCAGTCCCCAGTGTTTGCCCCAGATCCCTAAATGGCCCCCTCAAGGATTGAACTCACAACTCTGGGTTTAGCAGGCCAATGTTCAAACCACTGAGTTATCCCTCCCCCCTCAGCCTCTCCTCATAAGTCATGTGTTCCAGTCCCCTAATCATTTTTGTTGCCCTCCACTGGACTCTCTCCAATTTTTCCAAATCCTTCTTGTAGCGTGGGGCCCAAAACTGGACACAGTACTCCAGATGAGGCCTCACCAATGTCAAATAGAGGGGAACGATCCCGTCCCTCGATCTGCTGGCAAATGCCCCTACTTATACATCCCAAAATGCCATTGGCCTTCTTGGCAACAACGGCACACTGTTGACTCATATCCAGCTTCTCGTCCACTGTAACCCCTAGGTCCTTTTCTGCAGAACTGCTGCCTAGCCATTCGGTCCCCTAGTCTGTAGCGGTGCCTGGGATTCTTCCGTCCTAAGTGCAGTACTCTGCACTTGTCCTTGTTGTCCTTGTTGAACCTCACCAGACTTTGGGCTACTGCAGTGGCTGCAGTTCTTCTGCATGGCTTGGCACTACTAGAAACCTGTTCCACAATGCTTGGGACTGGGAAGCAAATTCCCTGCTGCAGAACTGCTTCCCCACATCGGAGCCTGAGTTTTGTGGAAGACTTAGTGCTAGTTCCCATGTGAAGCTGGACATCACCCACAGTAGGAACAAGTACTCCGGAGATCCCAGGTCTGTGGCCATGTGCCTCAGGCCACTGAAACAGGCTGCCCACCATAACAGCATACCCAGGGAAGACTCACAACTGAAACACAAATCAAAGGAGAAAACAAACACCTACCCTGTCTCAAGTGTCTGTAAGAAACATCTCAGCAGTTCCAGGATCTTTGTAAAAAGAAAAGGAGGACTTGTGGCCCCTTAGAGACTAACAAATTTATTTGAGCATAAGCTTTCGTGAGCTACAGGTCACTTCATCCTTGTAGGTTCCCATCTCCCCCTGCCTTGAAGATACAATTAACGAAGAAGATTCTAAACTATGAATTCAAGTATCAGGGGGTAGCCGTGTTAGTCTGTATCCACAAAAACAACAAGCAGTTCAGATGCAGACGTGGTTTTTTTACCCACAAAAGCTTATGCCCAGATAAATCTGTTAGTCTTTAAGGTGCCGCCAGGGCTGGGTCAGATCAACCCCCAGGAACTTCCCCTGCCTGCAGGAAGCTCTGCACTGTGAAGGGGTCTCGGTGGGGGGGTTCCAGGTGAGAGGGGATGAAGGTCAGTGGCGGGGGCTGCGTGTGGGGGTTCTAGATAGATGGGGGTTGGGCAGACAGGGGGAGCAGCTCCCCATACATTGACCCCTTCTCCCACCTGCACCCCACACTGAGCCCCTCTGCGTTGGGAGCCCTATACACCCAGAACCCCTCATCAAGCAACCTGAACCCAAACCCCCACCCCCAAGCCTCACCCCGTGCATCAGGAGCCCCTCGCACCCAGAATCCCCCCACCAAGCCCCCCGAACCCTGCCCATTGAGCCTCATACCATGCATAGGTATCTCTAACCCACTGAACCCCAAACAGCGGCAGCCTGACCCACCAAGTCCCACTCCCCCAACCCCTCCCCCCCGCACACACACACTGAGCCCTAACCACCTTCACCTGGACTCCCCTGTAGAGTCCCAGTCCCCCTGCACCCAGAACCCCGCACCAAGCCCCTGTATATCCAGATTCTCACACATACCTGCCCCCCACCCCCACTCAGCTGCCCGCACCCAGATTGCACCACACAGAACCCTGGTACTCTTGAGGAATTCTGTACCGAAAAAGTAAATATTTTAAAATTCTGAGAAGTTAGGCATATTTTATTTTTCAAAATGACACAGTAACACAATAACAATATAATCACACCATTTTCAATTATTTTGGTAATTTATTTCAATGTATTTGGTGATTATACTGTGTTATCTTGAAAAATAAAATTTATAGAATTTTGCAGAATTTTAAGATATTGTTTGCACAATTTTTATTTTTTTGGTACAGAATTTTTAAATTTTGGTGCAGAATTCCCTCAGGAGTACTATTTGAAATCGTCAGCCTCCATTCAAATCTGGTTTGAGCTTAGCCAAAAGAGGAGTTTCACTGATTTTCTGACTAATTGCCCCATGCTAGCTCAGAGGACCAATCAAGGGTAGGGAAAGGCTGGGTGGAACAACAGGTTTTGAGGCTAAGTTTTGGGATGACTTTACTTCTGCAGCGTTTTGCATTCCAGAGTCTCCTTGTGCTGTAGCGTGAACCCTCACTTCCACGCTGGGGAGTTTTGGCAGACCTAACTCAGGATTTCTGAGGTTTGTCCACTGGGGAGAGTGACTTACTGCAGGGCAACTATCAAGGAGCAGGGTTACCAACCACTCCCTTCTGCTGGCTGCTTGGCAGTTCCTGAGCCTGCTTCAGCATCTGGACCTGCTCTGTGATATCTGCTGCAGCCACTGCCTTCAGTCACCCTCAGACTCTGCTACAAAGGGGGTGGGGGGAAGGGTAGACAGAGGGAGCCCAAATGGGAGGGGAGAGATGACAGAATGTGTTCAGGGGCCAAACTGTTTCCAGAAATGGGTCAGACAGGTGGAAGCAAGGGAAGGAGAGAGTCAAAGGGGCAAAGTCAGGGGTAGGAGCCTGGGTTAAGAATTGCAGGGATGCAATGCCAGACAGGGGCAGGGGGGATAAAAGTTGTCACAAATGGAACATGTTTCCAGAACTGACCATCATAGAATATAAGGGTTGGAAGGGACCTCAGTGTGAGGATATAGATATTCAGGCTTGTCTGTAAAGGCCTATACTCTAAGAATGTAAGTGTATTCTTATCACTTGGCTAGTTATAGAGGAATAAAAGAAAGAATCAAAATCACTGTCTGCTGGTGTAAGGTCCTTCTCTTACTGTGACAGTCTGAGGCCCTGTTCTTAGGCTAAGGCCTTTGGCTAAGCAGAAGAGGCAGCCATAAGCTGGGAAGCGAACGGTCACATCCTCACATTCCAAACTAGTCACATTGAAAGAAGGTGCTATTGCGCTGTTAGGAATAAAATCCTGTCCTGATAATGCCTATCGCCTCCAGAGAAAGGGCAGTGCCTAGAAGATGTAAAAGGAAACTTAGTTTGATAGCATCCTGTCTGGCAAGAACTCACTTATCAATAGCTGGGATGTGAAATCCTCATTTCTGTATTTGTTCTATCACTGTAGTCCCCATTTCCCCATTGTTTGTATAATCTCTGTCTGGTTCTGTGATTGTTTCTGTCTGCGACATAATTAATTTTGCTGGGTGTAAACTAATTAAGGTGGTGGGATATAATTCATTACATAATCATGTTACAATATGTTAGGATTGGTTAGTTAAATTTCAGGAAAATGATTGGTTAAGGTATAGCTAAGCGGAACTCAAGTTTTACTATATAGTCTGCAGTCAATCAGGAAGTGGGTGTGTGGGGTAGAAATGGGAACAGGGAATGGGGGTGGGGAAACTGGAATCATGTTTTGCTAAAGGGGGAAATGGGAAGAGGGAATGGGGGTGGGGAAATTGGAATCATGTTTGGCTAAGGGCAGGAATGGGAATAGGGACACAGGTGTCAGGCTCTGTGGTGTCAGAGCTGGGAAGGGGGACACTAAGGAAGGAAACTGGAATCATGCTTGCTGGAAGTTCATCCCAATAAACATTGAATTGTTTGCACCTTTGGACTTCGGGTATTGTTGCTCTCTGTTCATGCGAGAAGGACCAGGGAAGTAAGTGGGTGAAGGAATAAGCCCCCTAACACTCAGGAGGTCATCTAGTCCAACCCCCTGCTCAAAGCAGGACCAATCCCCAAATAAATCATTCTAGTCAGGGCTTTGTTAAGCCAGGCCTTAAAAACCTCTAAGGATGGAGATTCCACTACCTCCCTAGGTAACCCATTCCAGTGCTTCACAACCCTCCTAGTGAAATAGTTTTTCCTAATATCCAACCTAGACCTCCCCCGCTGCAACTTGAGACCATTACTCCTTGTTCTGTCATCTGCCACCACTGAGAACAGTCTAGCTCCATCCTCTTTGGAACCCCCCTTCAGGTAGTTGAAGGCAGCAGGCTGCTATCAAATCCTCCCCCTCACTCTTCTTTTCTGCAGACTAAATAATTCCAGTTCTCTCAGCCTCTCCTCATAAATCATGTGCTCCAGCCCCCTAATCATTTTTGTTACCCTCCGCTGGACTCTCTCCAATTTTTCCACATCCTTCTTGTAGTGTGGGGCCCAAAACTGGACACAGTACTCCAGATGAAGCCTCACCAATGCCAAATAGAGGGGGAATGATCATGTTCCTCAATCTGCTGGCAATGTTCCCACTTATACAGCCCAAAATGCTGTTAGCCTTCTGGGCAACAAGGTCACACTGTTGACTCATATCCAGCTTCTCGTCCACCTAGGTCTTTTCCTGCAGAACTGCTGCTGAGCCCTGGTCTACACTACGAGTTTAGGTCGAATTTAGTAGCGTTAGATCAATTTAATCCTGCACCCTTCCACATGACAAAGCCATTTTTGTCAACTTAAAGGGCTTTTAAAATTGATTTCTGTACTCCTCCCTGATGAGGGGATTAGCGCTGATATAGACATTGCCAAGTCGAATTTGGGGTAGTGTGGATGCAATTTGACGGTATTGGCCTCCGGGAGCTATCCCACAGTGCTCCATTGTGACCCCTCTGGACAGCACTCTCAACTCGGATGCTCTGGCCAGGTACACAGGAAAAGCCCCGCGAACTTTTGAATTTCATTTCCTGTTTGGCCAGCGTGGCGAGCTCATCAGCAGAGGTGACCATGCAGTCCCAGAATCACAAAGGAGCTCCAGCATGGACCAAATGGGAGGTACTGGATCCGATCCCTATATGGGGAGACAAATCCGTGCTATCAGAACTCCGTTCCAAAAGACAAAATGTCAAAATATTTGAAAAAATCTCCAAGGGCATGATGGACAGAGGCTACAACAGGGACACACAGCAGTACTGTGTGAAAATTAAGGCGCTCAGGCAAGCCTACCAAAGAGCTAAACGGCTACTCCGGGTCAGAGCCCCAGACATGCCGCTTCTATGATGAGCTGCATGCAATTCTAGGGGGTACCCCTACCACTACCCCACCCCTGTCTGGGGACTCCAGCAAGAGGGGAGTCTCAAGCAAAAGGGATGAGGATTTTGGGGACGAGGAAGATGAGGAGGAGGAGGAGGATAGCGCACAGCAGGCAAGCGGAGAATCCCTTCTCCCGACAGCCAGGAATTGTTTATCACCCTGGAGCCAACCCTCCCAAGGTGGGCTCCCAGACCATGAAGCCGGAGAAGGCACCTCTGGTGAGTGTACCTTTGTAAATATAATACATGGTTTAAAAGCAAGCATGTCTAATGATTAATTTGCCATGAAGACTTAGGATGCATTTGCGGCCAGTACAGCTACGGGTAAAGTCTGTTAACGTGTCTGGGGATGGAGCGGAAATCCTCCAGGGACATTATTAAGGGGACATTCAGAGGTGGCTGTTCCTGCTGGGCTGTTTGCCTGTGCTGAAAAGAAATCATCCCCGCTTTTAGTTACGTGGTGGGGGGACCCGTTCACGCTGAGCTGTTTGCGTTTGGCTGGCAGGGATCTTCCCTGATACTAGTCACATGGTGGGAGGAGGGGTGAAGCAATCATCCCAGAGAATTGGAGGGCGGGGGTTTAGTTGGGTTTGTTCTGCATGTCAACCCGAAAACTGCAGTCCCTCCTTTTAAATGGCCAGCCCAACGGGTGCTTGGTATGGGAAAGGAGGGAGCTGCTGTGTGAAGCCATTCCCACATGTTATGAAGGTTGAAGAAGCTGAAAGACTGTGGCTTACCATGGCCGCCTGCAAGCCGAATTCTGTTGCCCGGCCCAGCGTGTGTGATCTCTCACACCAAACCGGCACACCCTCAATATAAGAGGCAAAATGCAACCTTGTACCGAAAGCACATGTGCTATGTAATGTTAACAGCTTGGTTCACCGTGAAAGAGTCTACCCATTGTTCTCTAAAATGTGTCTTTTTAAATACTAATCTCCCTTTTTTTCCTCCCACAGCTGCAAATGTTTCAATGCTCCCCCTATCATCTCCATCTCAGAGTCTAGCGCAGATAAGAAGGTGAAAAAACGCACTCGCGATGAAATGTTCTCTGAGCTCATGCAGTCCTCCCGCACTGAAAGAGCTCAGCAGAATGCATGGAGGCAAACAATGGCAGAGTCCAGGAAAGCAGAAAATGAACGCAAGGACAGGAGGGATGAGCAAAATGAGAGGTGGCGGCAGCGTGATGAGAGAAGGCAGGATGCAATGCAGAGGCTACTGGGGGATTAAACTGATATGCTCCGGTGTCTGATGGAGCTGCAGGAAAGGCAGCAGGAGCACAGATGGCCGCTGCAGCCCCTGTGTAACTGCCCGCCCTTCTCCCCAAGTTCCATCGCCTCCTCACCCAGACGCCCAAGAACGCGGGGGATGGCTCCGGGCACCCAACCACTCCACCCCAGAGGACTGCCCAAGCAACAGAAGGCTGGCATTCAATAAGTTTTGAAGTGCAGTGTGGCCTTGTCCTTCCCTTCTGCCCCACCCCTCCTGGGCTACCTTGGAAGTTATCCCCCTATTTGTGTGATGAATTAATAAAGAATGCATAATCTTGAAACAACGACTTTATTGCCTCTGCAAGCGGTCCAATCCTCTAATTTGCCTAGGTCCCTCTGTATCCTATCCCTACCCTCCAGCATATCAACCACTCCTCCCAGTTTAGTGTTGTCTGCAAACTTGCTGAGGGTGCAATCCACACCATCCTCCAGATCATTAATGAAGATATTGAACAAAACCAGCCCCAGGACCGACTCTTGGGGCACTCCATCTCAGCACTCCCACCCTTCCCCCAGAGTTCCCAAAGGCAGGGTTGAGCCCCATGTCTAGACAAGGCTGCCCTTCTCTGTCTGGAATGATGCAGTCAGCTTCTAAGGGAGGTCTCATTCAGTGACAGATTTTACACCCACACCATCCTATAGTGCAAGTTTATTCTTTATGATCCTATGGCTTCAATGCTGACTGAGTTCCTGGTTTGTCCATCCCCTGAGCCCAGGGCGTGTTCCCAGGGAAGGTCAAGTGATGAATTCATATGGGGAGCAATGAATGCTCACTTCTGCAGGAAAAGAACTATAATCAAATAAAAAGAATGAGGAGTCCTTGTGGCACCTTAGAGACTAACAAATTTATTTGAGCATAAGCTTCCATGGGCTAAAACCCACTTCATCGCAACACCCATTGTTTCATGTTCTCTGTGTATAGATATATCTTCCTACTGTATTTTCCACTGCATGCATCCCATGAAGTGGGTTTTAGCCCACGGAAGCTTATGCCCAAATAAATTTGTTAGTCGCTAAGGTGCCACAAGGACTCCTCGTTCTTTTTGCTGATACAGACTAACACAGCTGCCACTCTGAGACCTATAGTCACTGGAACAGAGTTCTGCACCCTGCATCTTCTATCTGCCAGTGCCCTGACCACCAGGGTACAGAGTCATTGTTGCTTTCTTCACTTTCTTGCTCTGGCTCAGTGACTTTTCATTATTTATTCACAGTGGAACAGCTTCACCAGGAGAGACTAAGGGAACCTCTCATCAGAACATTCTATAGCTCAGTGCTTGGGGCTTTCATCTAAGGCAGATGTGAACAAACTATGACCCGCGGGCCACATCCGGCCTGCCCGTCCTCAAGGGAGCGTCCTGCCCGGCCCTTGAGCTCCCGGCCAGGGAGGCTAGCCCCCGACCCTTCCCCTGCTGCCCCCCCTCCCCCGCAGGCACTCCGGCCACGGTGGCGGCACAGCTGCCAGTCCTGCCACTCTGAGCAGCATGGTAAGGGGGCAGGGAGCGGGGGGGGGTGCGGGGGGGGGTTGGATAGGGGCAGGGGTCCCAGGGGGCAGTCAGGGGACAAGGAACGGGGGGGGTTGGATGGGTCGGGGATTCTGAGTGGAATTCTGAGGGGGGCAGTCAGGGGGCGGGAAGTGGAAGGGGGCGGATAGGGGGCAGGGCCCAGGCTGTTTGGGGAGGCCCTCCGTACAGTTTCACAACCCTGATGTGGCCCTTGGGCCAAAAAGTTTGCCCACCCCTGACCTAAGGAGTCACTTGCACTCAGTAGGAGACCCTTTCTCCCCACCAAGCAGAGTGTAATTGAACCTAAATCTCCCACTCCCACTAGTCTAAAAGTTATAAAGGATCTGCCTCTGGATTTTGCATGAGTCCCATTCCAGTATGCTCAGAACACATATAACGGATCAGGCCCCACAGGTGTCCCACTGCCTGTCTTCTGGTTTAAGGATCCCACTGGTGCTTAGACATGAGTTAGGTGACTGGATGCCTAGAGTGAGGCAGCAGTGCTCATGCCCAGAAGCAGAAACTTAGATGCCATGTTGGCATTGAGTGAGTTTCATGTGCCTAGAGGGGTAGGTGGCAGCTAAGCAGGGGTTGTCTGGATTTCACTGGCACCTAATTCTGGGAGTTAGGCACCTAAATCTGGGCTTTAGGCACCTAAGTCCCTTAGTGATCTGGGTTTTCACCTCTCTGTGCCTCAGTTTCTCTATCTGTAAAATGGGGATAGTGAAATTTATGTCCATTGTAAAATACTTGAGGTCCAATGATGAAAAGACAGAAGCTGACAGGCATGAGATTGTTTTTCAACATGAGTGACTGGATCAGTTTCAGAGGAAGAAGAAGGATTGAAAGTGCTTTGGAGAATAGGATTAAAATTCAAAATGATTTGGACAAAACTGGAGAAAGGTCTGAAGTAAATCAGATGAAATTCAATAAGGACAAATGCAAAATACTACACTTAGGAAGGAACAATCATTGCACGCATACAAAATGGGAAATGACTGCCTAGGAAGGAGTATTGCGGAAAGGGATTTGGGGTCATAGTGGATTGCAAGCTAAATATGAGTCAACACTGTAACGCTGTTGCAAAAAAACCAAACATCATTCTGGGATGTATTAGCAGGAATGTTGTAAGCAAGACATGCAAAAAAAAAAAGGAGGACTTGTGGCACCTTAGAAACTAAAAAATTTATTTGAGCATAAGCTTTCGTGAGCTATAGCTTACTTCATTGGATGCATTCAGTGGAAAATATAGTGGGGAGATATATACAGAGAACATGAAACAATGGGTGTTACCATACGCTCTGTAACGAGAGTGATCAGGTAAGGTGAGCTATTACCAACAGGAGAGTGGGGGGGGACTTTTGTAGTGATAATCAAGGTGAGCCATTTTCAGCAGTTTACAAGAACATCTGAGGAACGGGGGGGAGGGGGGAACATGGGGAAATAGTTTTACTTTGTGTAATGACCCATCCACTCCCAGTCTTTATTCAAGCCTAAGTTAATTGTATCCAGTTTGCAAATTAATTCCAATTCAGCAGTCTCTTCTTGGAGTCTGTTTTTGAAGTTTTTTTGTTGAAGAATTGCCACTTTTAGGTTTGTAATCGAGTGACCAAAGAGATTGAAGTGTTCTCCGACTGGTTTTTGAATGTTGTAATTCTTGACGTCTGATTTGTGTCCATTTATTCTTTTACATAGAGACTGTCCAGTTTGGCCAATGTACATGGCAGAGGGGAATTGCTATCACATTGGTAGATGTGCAGACATGAGAAGTAATTCTTCCGCTCTACTCTGTGCTGATTAGGCCTCAGCTGGAGTATTGTGTCCAGTTTTGAGCGCCACATTTCCGGAAAGATGTGGACAAATTGGAGAAAGTCCGGAGAAGAGCAACAAAAATGATTAAAGGGCTAGAAAATGTGACCTATGAGGGAGGATTGAAAAAAATTGGGTTTGTTTAGTCTGGAGAAGAGAAGACTGAGGGGGGGGCATGATAACAGCCTTCAAGATATAAGGTTGTTACGAGGAGGAGGGAGAAAAATTGTTCTCCTTAACCTCTGAGGATAAGACAAGAAGCAATGGGCTTAAATTGCAGCAAGGGCGGTTTAGGTTGGACATTAGGAAAAACTTCCTAACTGTCAGAGTGGTTGTCAAGGTTCCTCCCCCACTCTGAACTCTAGGGTACAGATGTGGAGACCTGCATGAAAGACCCCTAAGCTTATTCTTACCAGCTTAGGTTAAAAACTTCCCCAAGGTACAAGGTTTGCCTTGTCCTTGAACAGTATGCTGCCACCACCAAGCGTTTTAAACAAAGAACAGGGAAAGAGACCTCTTGGAGTCATCTTCCCCCAGAATATCCCCCCCCCCCAAGCTCTACACCCTGTTTCCTGGGAAAGGCATGATAAGAATCCTCACCAACTGGTACAGGTGAACACAGACCCAAACCCTTGGATCTTAAGAACAATGAAAAATCAATCAGGTTCTTAAAAGAAGAATTTTGATTAAAGAAAAGGTAAAAGAATCACCTGTGTAAAATCAGGATGGTAAATACCTTACAGGGCAATCAGATTCAAAACATAGAGAATCCCTCTAGGCAAAACCTTAAGTTACAAAAAGATACAAAAACAGGAATACACATTCCCGCCATCACAGCTTATTTTACAGGCCATTAAACAAAAGAAAATCTAACGCATTTTCTAGCTAGATTACTTACTAACTTTACAGGAGTTGTAAGGCTTGCATTCCTGGTCTGTTCCCAGCAAAAGCATCACACAGACAGACCAATCCCTTTGTCTCCCCCTCCAGATTTGAAAGTATCTTGTCCCCTCATTGGTCATTTTGGGTCAGGTGCCAGCGAGGGTACCTTAGCTTCTCAACCCTTTACAGGTGAAAGGGTTTTGCCTCTGGCCAGGAGGGATTTTATAGCACTGTATACAGACAGGTGGTTACCCTTCCCTTTATATTTATGACAGTGGTTAAGCACTGGAATAAATTGCCTAGGGAGGTGGTGGAATCTCCATCATTGGGGATTTTTAAGAACAGGTTGGACAAACATCTGTCAGGGATGGTCTAGATAATACTTAGTCTTGCCTTGAATGCAGGGGACTGGACTAGATGACCTCTCAAGGTCCCTTCCAGTTCTAGGATTTCTATGATTCTATGATTCTAATTTCTGCTAGCTGGACTGGGGAAACTGGAAAGGGAGACTGTGAAGAAATGAGGTGAAAATGCCACCAAATTTTCCAAAGAAATTTCCCATCTTAACAAGCTGATCAGTGAGATGGAAGGGAAGTGCCAGCAGCCAACAGCCAGCAAGTGAATTCCTGCAGGGGAAGAAGCTTATCTAAGAAATGCAAACAGACCTGGAGAAAGGAGGGGCTGTGGGCAGCTGGGTTAAAAAGCTGAGCACAGAAAGCGTGCATTCAGAGGCAGCCTGAACCTCTTCGAGCAGGCCTGAAAAATGACACATTTTCACCCCTATGACATATACTCAATTCCTGTCCACCATTATCTCCTGACTCTGCACAGGACTGGCCTAGTGAGCAGGGCTAGGGTCAGTGAGATGATCTTAGAAAGACTTTACTGACTTAGTGTGTGCGTGTGCGTGTGCATCTGTGCATGCATCCTCTTTTACGCGGCTCCTGCTGCAGAGAAAATGATAGTCCAGTAGTTCAGGTGTTGGTTAACCTGAGAGACCCAGGCTTAATTCCTGCTCTGTGTGAACTCAGACAAGTCATTTCTTCTGCCTGTGCCTGACTTTTCCTCTTCTAAAGTAGGAATAAAAACCCTTCCCCACCTTCCAGAGGTGTTGTGAGACTGAACGTATCAAAGCTTGGGAGGTGCTCAGATAGTGCAGGGATGAGAGCCGGAGAAGCACCTGCAGTAGCTAGAAGTGGAGGCATTTCCTTCCCACATCAAAGCACTAACAAATCACATTGGGTTGTCTCCAACTTTCCTGATTTCACCCTGACTCTTTCAATAGCTGGCATTTCTCTTAATGCCCCAGCTCTTGCAATCCTATGGTGAGAGGAGAATCTCAGCTCTCATTCTAACAACAGTCAGTTTCTTGCTCTTGTGGTGAAGTAGAAAAACTTGAGAACACGACTAGAAGAAAATCTCAGTGCTCAGAAAACCAAAAAGTCCAAAATGTATTTTTTTAGAAAATAAATCTCATGTTTCCTTTAGTTAATCTCATGATTTTTGAACACTTGGTGCTTGCAAAATTGCATTGGCATTGATCAGTTTATGTTTTCCGGTCTTTCTTTCTTTCTTTCTTTCTTTCTTTCTTTCTTTCTTTCTTTCTTTCTTTCTTTCTTTCTTTCTTTCTTTCTTTCCAAATAGTGCAAATATATCAAAATACCAGATTTATCATAACACACAAAGTAAGTAAAGAGGGTTAGACTAAAGGGAGGGGAGGAGAAGCAACTTACCTACGTTAAGGGTCTACATTAATATAGACCTCTAAAAAGTGAGCCCAAATGTCTTTGAATTTTTCAGGCCTTCCCCCTGTACAGAATGCTGGTCATTCATTAGGTGTGAGCTCAGCCATATCACTGAGCTGGGCATAAATGTTTGGTGTGGACTGAGTTGTCCATTTTTGCAGGACTAATTTTCCAGTAACCAAAGCTGCACACTGGAACCACACCCCCTTCTTACCAAATATTCCTGATACATGGAGGTTATGTCCAAGAATAAAACATAAGAGGGAGGGCTCCAACTTAGCATCCAATATCAATTTGGTCCTTTTACCCACCTCATCCCAGAATTTCCCAAAGCATATGAGCTATTGTAGCACCAAGACAGTTAAATTTCTAATAGTGATCAACATTTAGGAAGCCCTCTACCATTAGCCTATGTGGGGACCAGTTTATTTGAAAGGTGGTCTGCAGTTGCTTTCTTTAACAGTAGATACAATTGTATTCCATTGCGTCGGAGATATCTGTGTATCCAAATCTCTATTCCAAGCAGCTCTTGAGTTATCAGTCTTTGACTGAGCTTTTTAGGCCAGAAAACCGTAAAAGGATAAAACCGCTGGCTGAATAAATCCAGGAAGTTTCCTACAAAATAATAAACGTTCTGGAGGTTCTGGAGCTCCCAATACATCCAGTCCAAATACATTGGTAAACCAATGTTTTAACTGTTATTTAAATGTTCCAGAACAGGGCAAGGCAAATTGTTACTGTAGGTCTACAAATGGTTTAAACTGATTACTGTCAATTAGCCAAGACACAGTCATAATTCCTCTCTCCATCCAATCCCTCCACATCAAAGTTTTGCCATTGATTTTAAATACAGGATTACACCATAGAACCGCTTCTACATGGAAGGAAGAATGGAAGCAGAACTTTCTAACTACATTTGACCAGGCTTGTTCTGCAGCAACTCTTGTAGGAGCTCATGAGCCAATAAATCTATAATAATTTGAACCTACAATCATAGGCGCAGACTTTCACTGTTCCCGGTGGGTGGTTGACCCCACCCCCGCCCCTGGCCCTGCCTCTGCACAGCCCTCACCCCACCTCCATCCCATCCCTTTCCCAAAATCCCCGTTCCATTCCACCCCCTTCCCAGAAGACCCAGCCCCTGCCCCCCCTCTTCTCTGCCTCCTCCCCTGAGCCCACTGTGTCCCCGCTCCTCCCTGCTCCCTCCTGGAAAGTCCTAAGTGCCGCCAAACAGCACTGGGAGGTAGGCAGAGGAGTGGAGACATGGCTTGTTTGTGGGGGGGAAGGAGTTGAGGTGGGATGGGGGGTGAGGGGAGCTTGGCTGCCAGTGGGTGCAGAGTGCTCACTAATTTTTCCCTGTGGGTGCTCCAGCCCCGGAGCACCGGTGGAGTCGGTGCCTATGCCTACAATGCATGAAAAGGGGAGAGAGAGTACTAATTCTCGTTCAATGTAAATTCACGGTGGGGTTAGTACAGTTATATGTAACAGCCCCAAAGATGACTTAACAAAAAGGAGGTAGAATAATTAAGGCTAAGATGTGTAATAAACTTGTTGGATCATATTAAAGAAGTTCTGTATTAAAATCACAAATGAGTTTGATTCCCCATAGTTCAAATTCCAGGGTATTACTAATTAAGAGGTCTCTTGGTTTTTGGTACTGTTTCTCTCCCTCTATGTGTGAAACTTGCAAGCTGCTAACTGTGTTAGTACATTCTAAGACAGAGTCTGTTCTCAAAGCAATTCACAGAGAGAGAGACTCAAAACAATACTCTAACAACAGAAACAGCACCCAGAGACTCCCCGCCCTTTTGTTGTATTAACAATTGTCATTAAAATAGAGATAGAGGATGGATGTGGATGGATGCTTGGTGTGGATAATAACTGAATGATCAGGGAGGTGCCAGCCTAAGAATCCAGTGTCCATCGGCTGAAGAAGGCGTCAAGTGGAAATAACCAGAGGACCCCCCGGAGGGCAGACTGGAATCCACCCAACAGCCTCAAGAATGGGAGAACCAAAGAACAAGATAACATCTTGGAGCCGTCAGGAATGTGCTATCTGCTGATTGATTCAGCAACAGCATGATGAAGCAATTCCCATAGACTGGCATAGGAAGAAATTCCTATAAAAATAGACTCTAAAAAGTGAGAACTTTGGGGTCTGATTCTGCAAACCAACTTCCAGGAGCATCAGATGAGCATCTGACAAGGCCCTGCTCCCTCCTCATGTCCAGGCCACCTGGCCAGTGGCTTGGCATGAGCAACTCTAAGGCTGGTAACTATGATAACAACCTTGCAGAACCTGTGTGTGTGTGTTTGTATGAATGAATGTGTGAATAAATATGAGACTGAATGGAATGTTATAGCTATAACTAACTGCTTACTATGATTCTTTCTGTATTCACAATAAATGTGGTATTTTGCCTTTTTCCCTTTAATAAGATCCTGCTGGTTTTTATTTTATTGGTATAACAAACTAAAATTCATGGAAGCCGTGACCTGTCTGTGACTTTTGCTGCCGCAGCTTCATGGTTTCTCCTGCCACCATGGTGGCTGGGAGCTGCGGGGGTTCCCCCTGCCCCTCCCCGTGTGCAAGGCTGTCATGCATGTGCATCGCTGGAACCTTGCCAGGGCCCTGCTGGTTGCCTTGGCCCCAGGGCCTGAAGCAGAAAAGGTCACAGAGGATTCCTTGACTTCTGTGACCTCCATGACATAAACATAGCATTAAGGACAATTAGTCAAGTAGGGGAAATGAAATCCCCACAGAGATAGGGGGACGGGGGAGCTGTAATTTGTTCAGAGCCAAGCTAGGTTTCCTGAAAGAAATATTCTAAAAATATTATTGAATTTCTTAAAATAAATGAGGAATGGAAACAGGGAGACAGCTCAGGACTTATGACATTCTGGGAACAACGGTCATTTCCAAAGCAGCCTTAGTGTCAATGAGCATCAGACTTTTAAAACACTGATTCCAGTTTAAGTAAGTTTTTAGCATGTAAAAAGAAAAGGAGGACTTGTGGGACCTTAGAGACTAACAAATTTATTAGAGCATAAGCTTTCGTGAGCTATAGCTCATTTCATCGGATGTAGATCACGAAAGCTTATGCTCTAATAAATTTGTTAGTCTCTAAGGTGCCACAAGTCCTCCTTTTCTTTTTACGGATACAAACACGGCTGCTAGTCCGAAACCTGTTTTTAGCATGTGAATTTCACTTCACTCCTTAGACATATAGCCCCAGCTCCTGCAAGCTCATCATCACAGGCAGATGCTAATGCCCATATGAAGCCCCCGTGACTCTCCACACCAGCACAGGGGGCTGACTGCAGGATCAGAATCCTAATGGTATTGTTTTCACAAAAGCCTCCAGGGCTGTAATGTTACCAGCTTTCCTGCTTTTTCAATTCTCAATCAGTTTCTCAACTTTCAATGAACTAGTCATTGAACTAAACTAGTTGAATAAACTCTAAAGAAGAAAATATTCTCTCTTCACCTGCATAAGAGAACACTGCTCTCTAAAGCCGGTTTAGCATTTCAACAAACTCTGGTTCCAGGTTCCTAGCCTGTGACTTCCACCAGTTCAGTGGTTTGCCTTTCTTTAAAACTTCTCCGGGACATGTGTACTGCTTGAATATTATTTTATGTATATCTAATTTAAATGCTTTTAGTAGATTAGAGATCGAGTTTAGGCCATAACATATGTTGTCATAATTTTCAATTTAATTTTCATTTGATACATTTTGATCCCTCAGGGAGCACTCAGGCCATAGTCTTTTCTCTGGAACCACGAGGGCTAGAAATGTAATTCTACTTTAAATGAAATCTGAAATTTGCACAATCTCAAAACTAGAGATGCCAGGCTTCAGAAAAATCACCAAATATTGTGAGACAAAATAAAATCCCCAAACTCACAAGAATATTATGTGAGCTGACAATACTATAGCTGGACAAAAAAAGTTCAACAAAAATGATTTTTCACATGATTTTTAGGAAAATATTCAAAATGATTTTTCTGATCATTTCAATGAAATTATGCTAAATGAAAAAATATTTCACATTGATTCAAAATGAGACATTGTAATTAAATGGAATAAAAGATTTTATTAACCAGTTCTCCTATCCTTTCTAAAAAGAAACACAGAGGGGGAAATGATAGTTGAAGAAAAAGAAAAACTAAAAACAAAATTTTGTTTTAATAATATTTGATTAAAAATTGAAAAATCCATAAAATATTTCAAATAAAATAGAAATAATTTTAAAATACATTTTCACAATAATAATTCCATTTTTCCCAACTAGCTTTACTTCTATGGATTTCTTTATGAAATCTCACCTCCAATGGATTTTCACACAAAAGGAGCTTATCTGTCACACAATATATAAATTTGCCTCTTTTTTATTATGTTATGAAATCCCCTATTCAGCAACACTCTCAAACACAGGATCAAACTTAGACACATGCTTAGTTCCCATGATTTAATCAGGAGAAAAGGATGCAATTTTCTATTTTGATTGATTCTGGAAATAATTTTCCTTTTTTCCCTTGAAAGTATCAGAAGCAAAAGGATTCAGCCCCACAGTCAGCTCTAGAAAACTGAAATGACAACAGGCAGAAAAATAGGCTGATAACCACTGGATTTGGCACAGTAACTTTCTTCCTGTATTCTAAATACTGGAAGTTATTTTTTTACAAATCTTTTCCCTGACATCACTGAGAACAGAATGAGGCCCAGGGTTCTTCAATAAAACAAAATAGCAAAAAAACAAATTATTAATTCAACCTGCTGTACAAATCTCATGGTACACTGCTACGAAAATGAGCAATGCATTTGAATGTTAATCAATTTGAATGTACATGTATTGTAGTGTTAATAAAGAGTGAAACAAATTATCAGAGGATTATTTAATCTTCAAATTGTCCAAGCAACAAGCAGTGTATATTAGGAGTTGGTTACAAAGAGTCATTCTGAAGCAAAATTAACCTACCTGATTGTAAAACTTCTCAGAAGGAGCAATCTTCAGGACGTGGTCAGACGTCACTGGTTTTGTTGAGATAATTGCGTTTTGAGTCAGTAGTCCAGTTTATCAAATTTTACAGCTAATTCTGGTAATAAAATAGCTACAGAGTTTTCTCATTGCTTTTCCTTACACTTGTTTAAATAAATGTGTTTGTGTTCCAGACCAATAAATGTGCTTTCCTCCTCTCGCAGCATTTGCAGAGTTTGAAAGAGAAAGTAAAACGGTAACTGGAAAGTTGCAGTAATTTCACATCCTGTCACAAGGGGCGATTAGATAGATTAAAGAAACAACTCCACAGTCCTGCTGAGCTGGAAGCAAATGCACAGGCAGAGTCAAGCATCCAGGTGGCCCAAGTTACCTGAATCCATTAATGATTTCAAAGAGACTCTTCCTGCTTTTTTGTGAACTACAATAAATGGAATGGGGGGAAAAAACCCACCTTTGTTATCATAGAGTTAAGGTTTCCCAAAGAAGCTCATACCCTTCCAGAACATCAAGTGCATCAAAAGTCGTTTGCAATGTTGTTGTAGCCATGTTGGTCACAGGATATTAGACAGACAAAGTGGATGAGGTAATCTCTCTATTGGACCAAGTTCTATTGGTAATAAAGACAAGTTTTTGAGCCATAAAGACCTGAAGAAGAGCTCTGTGTAGCTTGAAAATGTGTCTCTTTCACCAACAGAAGTTGGTCCAATAAAAGATATTACCTTACCCACCAGGTGTCTCTAAGTTCATCAAAACTCAGACTTCTGAAAACCAGGACATACAGAGTTAATGCAGAGTTGACTCTGCTCCACTGGAGCTGGCAATACTTACGATGAATTTTCTGCATACACTCCAACGGCCTTCACTGTGTTAGGTACACCTGTGTTGAGTGGTGGATGAATTAGGTGGAGCACCTTGGGAGATCTCTGAGTCTGATATGAGGAGAGTGGGGGGGTTAGTTTGAGAAGTGTCTCAGAGCTCTGATTGTGATATGAAATCTGAGTCTGCACACACCCACCCACACTCCATATACGCTATCAAAGGAAAGAGGGGCATCTTTAAAAATCTAGCCATTAGAGCCCAGTTCTGCTTCCTCATATCTCACATATTCTCATTGGCTTTGTTGGGAGTTCTGGTGGTGCAAAAAGTGGAATTGCTGGACCTCAAATTATCAGCATTACAGTAACTCGTCACCTAACACTGTAATTATGTTCCTGAAAAATGTGAATTTATGCAAAATGATATTAAGCAAATCCAATTTCCCCATAAGAATTAATGTAAATAGGGGGAGTTAGGTTTCAGGGAAATTTTTTTCACCAGACAAAAGACATTATATACATATACAGTATAAATTTTAAACAATTTTAAATGAACAGTTTAATATTGTACACAGCAATAAATGATTGTGAAGCTTGGTTGAGGTGGTGGAATAGGAGGGTGGAATATTTCCCAGGGAATGCCTTGCTGCTAAATGATGAACTAGCACTCAGCTGAGCCCTCAAGGGTTAATAGGCTGTTGTTAATGTAGCCTTACACTCTACAAGGCAGCATGGACTGAGGCAGAAGGGAGGAAACACAATAGATGCAGGGCAGTAGCTGCAAACACTTCCCTGCAAAAACTGAACATGATGATGAGCCCACACTATCCAGCTGGAGTGCACCACTCCCTCCTCCTGACAGCACATGCACAGCTGCACAGGTGCTGACTTTCCAAAGTGCTGGGGGGTGCATGCATGAGTGAGAGAGACGTGCATTGCCCCTTTAAGTATGCTGAGCCCAGTTCAGGTATGTTGCCCTTTTAAGCAGGTCCCCCAGTTCAGACAGGAAGCAACAGCTTCCAGGAAGCTCCCTCCTTTCTGTCCCTGAGCCCAGTCTCCCTCCTCTGCTTTGTGGAGAGGGGGTATGGAGCGAGGGGGGGCAGGAGCAGGAGCAGGGGGACATCCTGATATCAGCACCCCTCTCCCCCACTTTCCCATCAAGCAGGAAACTCCTGAGAGCAGCTCTAAGGCAGAAGGCAGGGCAGGAGCAGCAGGGCAGTGTGGGGAGGGCCACCTGAAATGCTGCTGGGCAGCTGCTGAGCCACATACCTTACAGAGAATTTAGGGGAGCTGATGGGGGGGGGGGCTGTGAGCCCCCCTTGGTTCTAATCCCCACAAGGAGGGGCTGCTCTTCTGGAGAATCCTGCAAGCAGTGGACAAAGCAGGCAGCTGCCAAACGACTTATAAGGGAGCATTTTGCAACTTTAAACGAGCTTGTTCCCTAATAGATCAGCAACGAAACAATGTTAACAGAACAACATTAAGTGAAGAGTTACCGTATTGTTTTAGTGATATGACTTGTGCATTCGGTGCTTGATCCTAGACTCACTGAAGTCAATAGCTAACTGATGTTAGTGCAGTATCAGGGCTTTAATCTTCTTCTGGTTAAAAAACTTCACTCAAAAAAGTACATAAATAAATAATCAAACACCCTTATCAGGAGACAAATTTGTACACAACTTTTATTTGTTGGAGGAAAAAGCATAACACTTACCAATTTCTGTATCATGTTTCCCTAAAAAAGAAACAAAAATAAATATAAATTATTATTAGAAACATAAGGTTTCGTTTTGTGAAAGATGAACACTGATTATATAATTCATGAGTCTTTGATGGATTTCACTTTCACAACACCAAGAGAAAAAGGTTTTCCTTCCTCCATCTCTTACCTGTTGTTTCTCACTATTGTCAGAACTGAGGTTAAGGCTGAGAGCCCATGTTTATTCAGACCCCTATTTTCTACTGTGTATATTTTTTTCATACTAATTGTTGGGGTGAAATTTATCAAGCTTAGTGTCATCCCAATTTCTTTTTAGCAATAAATGAAATTCCTAAAGTCCATCAGGACTGAGGGGAGAATAACTGCACAGGTCGGGGGGAAGTGGACTGAAAGAGTGAGGAGTGGACAGTGGTTTGATCTCACACACACCCTTTCCCAAGTGCTCCAGTCAGCTTGAGGCAGTACTGGGGAGACGTTCTCTCTGCCTGGTAAAGGGCTTATGCAGATCACTGCCCCCTGAAGCAAAGGGGAACATTTGTAACATTTCTTTCCCTGTGCTGCTGGGGACGGGGGCTTGGCCCAGGGTAGAATTTCATTCTTCACCTTTTTCATTTATTAGAAGACAATTTCATGCTAAATACATTACATTTGCCACTGACTTTTACCTTTTATTTTAAGTAGACAAAGAAGCAAGGCCAATAGAAACAAACAAAACCACCAGGATCACACTCAAAGCCATCATCCAGGGATTCACCCCAGGGAAAAGGAACCTTCTTCAATGCTTACCCAGACAGTAGGCCATAGCGATCGTTCGCCATTTGGTCCGTTCCTGCACAACCGGAAAGGCTTGACAGCCTGAGAGTCCAACATCGGAACAGCCTTGATGAACCCATGGAATAGGGGGTCTACCTCTGGGCTGCCTTCACCCCTTGTTGGTGGAATTTTATCTTGGAAAAAGGAACCTGAGAAATAAAACTCCCAGGACTTGCATTAGTTTGGAAGCAGGGACAAAACTAATTTTTTTCTATTGTATGTGTGCAATAAGAGTGGAAGCATGGCCTCATCTACACTACATAAAAGTCCAGATACTGATTTTAAAAATGGCTCTAGGCAACACAGCTTTAGCACTGTTTTATCTGTGAATGAACAGGACTAGTTTGATTCATTGGCATTCAGAGGTTCATAGAGCTCAGGGGCAAATTCTCTGCTCATAAGACCACATTGACTTCAGTGGAGTTATGTCTGCAAATATTTTGGCCTGCAGTGTTCAGCGACATTCAGGAATTGCCAAATTAATTAGAATATTTTTGCAACTCACTAGTTCCCCACAATATTTGGATGAATCATTATCACAATTAATCCAAACATTAAGTGAAGCAAATTAATCAGTCTTCACTTGCTGTTCTTGTGTTTTCAATGTTTAGGTCGCCGAGGCAGGGTGGGCATTTCAGACATGCCTACAGCATTCTCCATATGTGGCTTGTGCTCTGGTTTTGTGAAACTTGTGTAAGTCAGCTTAATAGTGACCTATATTCATTAGCATAAATCCATCAAGAACTGACTTAAACTAAATATATAGGCCACTCTGAAACTGAAATAAGAGTGTTCAGACAAGAGGTATTATCAGTAACTAAATAGATAGTCAGTGCAACTTTTGTGAGTAGACAAAAGCAAAGTGAGCGATGAGCCCAAGTTCCATGGAATGTCAACAGAAAGAGCACCACACAATTTGCATGACATTTCATACAGTGAAAAGATAGCAAACAAACCACAGCATCAGAATTACTACATTCTAGAAATCATTGAGAGGAAGATAGGTGTGCAGGAATAAGCTGTTTCTATGCAGTGCTTAATCTGTAATGAAAGAGCTGCCGGGGCTCAAGCAATTTTTTTACTTTCATAACTGATGCAGCGAGGCCAGAGGACTATGAACCGTCAAGCCTAGAGGTGCCGGGGCTCAGCCCTGCCAAGCCCTGGCACACATTAAGCACTGGTTTTATGGTTCTGTGATTTGGGTGAATATTTATTCTCAAAATTATGGGAGAGGATTTTTGTTTGTTTGCTTTTTGGGTGGGGGAGTAAGAGTTTCAGGACATTCAGAGTTAGATTAAATTTACATGAAACTCAAAACTCTGGTACACTGAATATTCAAAATTCAGGTAATCAGACTGCCTGAACTGTGACCCTGTGAAGATACCACTCTGCCATTTTCTTTGCTTGTATGTAGATTGTAAAATGTGCACCACGGATTCTTCAGTTCTTTGTTTCCTGTATTTTGTTTTGTTTCTGGTGGTGGTAATTTCAGTGTGGGGTTTGACTGGTAATTGACCTGCTACGTAAATTGTTGATTCCTTTTCTTGATTGAGAAAGGTATTACTGATCCAACAGTTTGAATGTTCTCTCATAATAACAGAATTTTCTGTTTCAAACAGGCCGTTATGCCCCAGGGATTTTGCTTCATAGATTGATGGTAAATGTTGCCCACTGAGATCGCTCCCTAGCACCTTGGGCTCTGGGTACCACCCAGATGACTGACAAACCACCCGGATCCCTCCACCCTGGTGATGCTCAATAGAGATGAGAGGGTTGAAGCCCAAACCTGTGTATATATACATACTATACATGTGGATATCCATGGGCATTTCATCAACATCAAACTGGGATGGTCAAGGAAGGTGCATGATGCATGCATCTTTAGGAACACTGGCCTGTACAGAAATCTGCAAGCAGGGACTTTCTTTCCAGAGCAGAAGATTCCAGTGGGGGATGGTGAAATGCCAATAGCAATCCTGGGAGACCCAGTATACCCTTTATTCCAATGGCTCATGAAACCTTAGATGGGAAATCTGCACAGCAGCAAGGAGTGCTTCAACAATAGGTTGAGCAGGTGCAGAATGACTGTACAATGTGCCTTTGGCAGATTAAAAGCATGCTGGTGCTGCCTTTATGGAATGCTAGACCTAAATGAGGAAACTATTCCCATGGTGATAGCAGCTGGGGGCATGCTCTATAATAGCTGTGAGGCTAAGGGTGAAATGGGGGAGTGGGGGAGGTTTAGATTGGATATTAGGAAAAACTTTTTCACTAAGAGGGTGGTGAAACACTGGAATGCGTTACCTAGGGAGGTGGTAGGATCTCCTTCCTTAGAGGTTTTTAAGGTCAGGCTTGACAAAGCCCTGGCTGGGATGATTTAACTGGGAATTGGTCCTGCTTCGAGCAGGGGGTTGGACTAGATGACCTTCTGGGGTCCCTTCCAACCCTGATATTCTATGATTCTATGATAAATGTTTCCCACAGTGTGGAGCACGGAAGCGGATCACCTGGTGGCTTATTTTAAGCAGCCAGATACCAGGACTACTAGAGGAACATAATGGGAGGCTATTGGAATCAGGGAGGCTTTGAGACAACATTTTGATAATGAACACCAGTAATGTGTATTTCTACAAAGCACTCTGCCATGCTTTGTTAACTTGCTGCTTTGCATTAAAATTTTGATGATTCCTGACCAGGATTTGCAGTCAGCAAGTGTATAACTATCAGCAGCGACCACCATGTGTTGGCGACAAATAAAGATTGGTATCTTTCAGAGTTTGTTTTTATTAAATAATAATTAACAACACACACAAAAGGATTGGTGGGAAGGGAGAAAAAAGCGTATGGCAGTACGCTCTCATAACTGTGTGTAAATCCAGCTATCGTTTTGGAAACTGTCCAAAGGGATGGATGGAACGGCATACAGAGATGTTCTGGGATGTTGCAAGGAATGCGTGGGAGGAGTTTGGGGAAGGCATGGAAAGCAGTTCTGTAATGGCTGGTGAGGGAGCACTCATGTGTTCTGCCTGGAGCATGATTAGGGACCTCAACATTACTGTTTGCTCCTCCATCATTTTTATCATCCACTCCTGGCCCTTTACAATGTGTTCCTTACTCTCCTTTCTGGCCTCCCTGTGAGTTTGAATTATTTTTCCTTTAAAGTCTTTGTCCACTCCCTGTATCCTCTTTTTTCAGCCTCAGAGGATTGGAGCACCTCTCAGAACATGTCCTCCTTGCTGCACCTTGGTCACTTCCTTATTTGGTGGAGGTGCTCCCCCAGTGTGTAGGAAGATCCCCTGAAGGCCAAATCTATAGAAACACAAGAAACAATTCACAGAAGCATGATTTTTAGTTCACGCACAGCACTGAAACATTATAGTGTAAAAATATACCTCTTTTTACATACAAATCACTTTCTCAGTGACCCTTGGCAAGCACACATCTCAGCAAGCATCTTAAACATGGTGAGTGCCCTCCAGGGGAGGGGGAGAGGTTGGGTGCTCAAGATAGGGCAAAGGGTCTAGGTGTTTTTTTAAAGGGATCACTGCAGGTGTCTAGGGACAATATTGCTAATTCAGCCACCATTTTCCACAGGTGGGGGTCATAGAAGCCAATATCTCACTCCTGAGGGTAAGCAAGGATGCAAGGGTGCATCTCCTACAGGCATGGGATTCCAGACCCACTCGGCTGGGCCTGATGCTCACGGGGAGGGAGCTTGAGAGGGAGGTGAGGACCTTGTATTCCCCATCCTTCAGACACATTGTCCAGTATCCATTCCCAGGTGTGAGTCTGACTGGCCCCTTCCTGCTCACAGATTCTCTACAAACCCCCAGAGTCCAGCCTGTCTTGTCTCCCACCTCCACCTCCCAGTAACACCTCCCGTCCATAAATCCCTCAGCACCCAGGACAATGGGGAAAGTATCAAATCTCTTAGGATTATCGGGAAGATCCTGTGGGGTATGTCCATCTCTCACATGTTTAAGATCCTCAGACCAGGATGAGCCAGGGATTTGATGTGTCTGGATCCAGAGTCATGTTCACTGGGGAGAGAGTCACAGAATCAGTGCCAGGGTCAGGGGCTGGTCACTAGGATGAAAGGGAAATTAACCTTCATTCCCATTAATCACTGTGTCATGGGGCCCCCATGCAATGCCAGGAGGAAGGATATGCCCCAGGGGTGGGAGGGGAACCAGAGAGTTGTGGGGAGGAGCAAGTGTGAGGGGGTTGGGATCAAAGGCTGGGAGATGGTTGGGCAAGGGAAAGGGTTTCCACCCACAGGAAGGAGGGACAAGCACCAAAGGGACAGAGAGGATTGAGGGATGGTGCGGGTGTCAGGGGGGCTATAGGGGACAAGGGGAGATGTAGTCACTGCGGGGCAAAGAGCAGGAGAGGGAAGGTGCCTGAGGAAGAGGAGGTGAGGTAACGGGGAGGCACCAGAGGGACAGAGGATGTTGAGGGGAGGGGCCTTCATGGGGAAGAAAGTGGTTGAAGGAAGAGCCAGGTATCAAGATGGCAGAGGGAAGGGGCTTGCATCAGTGAGGCAGAGGGGGTGAGCAGAGAGCCAGATGTTGGGGGTGAGGGAAGATGCAGGTATCAGAGGGTGTGGTGGGGCAAGCGGAAGAACAGGCATCAAAAGGTGGAAAAGGCAGGTATCAGTAGTAAGAGGGGGGAAGAGGGAAGGGACAGGCCACATGGGAATAGAGGCAGAGAAGAGAGGAGTGGGACAGTCACCTGGGGAGAAAATGGGGGCACCAGAGGATAAAGGAGTGGTGAGGAAAGAGGTGGGCACCCAGGGTTAGAGGGGGGCAAAGGAGAAGGGTGGGCACCAAGTGGGCAGATAGGGAAAAAGAGAGGGGCAGGCCCAGTGGGGCCTGAGGGGGGACAAGGGAAGGGGTGGGAACCACTGAGGCAGAGGGCAGCGAGAGGATGTAGCTGATCTGCAACTGCTAGCAGCCAATATCTCTGATGATGGGACACTAGATGGGGAGGACTTTGAGTTACTACAGAGAATTCTTTCCCAGGTATCTGGCTGGTGGGTCTTGCCCACATACTCAAGGTCTAACTGATCCCCATACTTGGGGTCAGGAAGGAATTTTCCCCTGGGTCAGACTGGCGGAGATCTGAGGGATTTTCACCTTCCTCTGCAACATGGGGCATAGGTCACTTGCAGGTTTAAACTAGTGTAAATGGTGGATTCTCTGTAAACTTGAAATCTTTAAATCATGATTTGAGGACTTTAGTAACTCTTCCAGAGGTTAGAGGTCTATTTCTGGAGTGGGTGGGTGAGGCTCTGTGGTCTGCAATGTGCAGGAAGTCTGACTAGATGATCATGATGGTCCCTTCTGACCTTTGAGTTTATGAGTAAAGTAGATCCCAGCAAGGGACTTTTGTTTCAGATTTTTCAGATTACATGGAGTTATTTAAGTAGTGCCGAAGAGGGTAAACTGAGGCAAGGTACTTGCAGGGCCACCCTGAGGCAGCTGAGTGGAGTACTTAAATGTGCTTCCCCTGACTATATGGTATCAGAAGTGGAATCTGAGATCCCATTCCACCAAGAACGGATGACCAAGCAGCATGGCACAAGCACTTCCATGACGGTGGGACATTCACTCTCTCAAGGTAGTGTCAGGAGGGCAGCAACAACTATGGGAGTTCCAGCTCCCATATTTCGAAGGAACTAAGCAACCACAGTGGTGCCTCAAAGAAGGTCAGTGATTTGAAAGAGTCAGCCACCACAGACAACCACAAGAGAAGAAAGCACAGGACTGGTCCAATATTAGGTACCGACCGTGGGCAAGATGGGCAAATAAGATGGGGTTGGCCCCCAGAAACCAGGATGCTGAGACTGGCCTGGTTTCCCAGAAGAGTCAGAGAAGAGGGGAGTTCCAGGTTATTAAATACGTCCTGCCATGGGGAAGTCATGCCATCCTGCCATGGGGAAGTCAGGCCTAGCTACTGTCATGTCAAAACAGACGACTGTAGGAATCCCTTTTTGCTCCAGGAAGAGTGAGCCCTTCATGGGTTTGTTTCAAATGTAGGGAAAGGGACATGTAAAATACTGCTTTCCTACAAGAACTCTGGATTTTGGAAAGAAGGGGTGTTGCTATGGGGCAGTAAGAATTTCTAATACTGGGCAAAATGAATAGCTAAGAAAGTAGGTCCTGGGGTATAAGCTTCAGGGGAAGAGGCCAGCCAAGGGTTTCAGACTTCGCTCCGCTTACCAGGGGTATCTTAAGTTCACTCCCAGATTCAAAGTTTGGGAGTTTGGGGAGACTGAGTAGCTCCCTCCAGAAGTCTGAAAGGACTCCAGTAGAAAAAGGTGCAACAAGAAGCTCTAGAGAACAGCAGGCTCTCTGGGCCAGGGCAGCTGGGGAGAAGGCTAAATGTGATTCAAAAGTTTTGGTGGTCTCGAGAGATGGGTGTTATAAGAACTCTGAGAGGGATATTTAACAGGTATGTAATTAGCAGGCCCACGTGTGGACTTTCTCATAGAAACTGGCCAAGCAATGGGAGCAAACCCAGTAACCAGTGGACAGGCAGAAGGAGCTACTCACAGAGCAGGAGAGAAGCCATCTGGTTGTGAGTAAGGAGAGTAAATGAGTCAAGGCTCTGAAGAAGGAACATGGCATTCAGCAGAAGAAATTCTGCTCTAGCTTCCAGAAGCCCAGCAGTTGAAGATAAAGCTCCAACACCCGTGTGAGCCAAGTACCGGGGAGATTATTCAAATGTAGGAGAAACTCACAGCTGCTGAATGTACCAAGTGCCAGGCACCACACCACAGGGATGAAGTGGCAAATGCAATTGTCAATACCCCTTGTCAAGGATCCCTGGTCCTAAACAAGAAGAAACACCTGGAGCCCTGAATAGTTCAGCCAAGAGAGGAGCAAAGCAACAGGGAGACGGCAAACAAGAGTCTCAAGACAGCCAAACTGCAGGCTGCCAAGGTAGAAAATGAGCCATGCAAGGGGAAAGCTACTCAGGAGCCAAAACTGAAAGAGCTTGAACAAGCCCTAGGCCTTGTGAATGAGATGCTCCAGAAAGGGCTACAGAACAGGAGTAGTGTGGCTGGAAAACTAGAAGAGTGTTTGCTGGGATATATGAGCCTGCTACGCTGGTTAGATGGTAGTAACCAGGAGACCTTGAAACTGAGGATATGTCTGCATTTGAGATAGGAGGTGTGATTCCCAGCTTATGTAGACATACCCTCCCTAGCTCTGCTCAATTTAGTGTGCTAGCTGGGGAAGTACAGGCACATTGGGCCACCCATTTGAATACATACCAAAGAGGTCCAGGTGAGTTTGTACTTAGGTGGCTAGGTCAATCTGCCACCTGTACTACCCTGGCCACATGGCTATCTTTAGGTGCTAGCCTGGGTACATCTACGTGAGCTGGGAATCACCTCCCAGCTCAAATGTAGATGTATCCTGAGACAAAAGAAGGAACAGCTCCTAGAACAAGTTAAAGAACTAGAAAGGCTAAAGCCAATGGCTCAGGAGATGGCAAAGATGCATGAAGAGGGCTCTGGTATGTGCGATAACACAGAAAGTCCAACAATAAATTACCAGGAGGCTGCATGTACACAGGGGAGAGGAGTGATGCTGTGGGTGTCCTAGAGGACTTTTTAGGGGAACAAGTTGATCACCCACAGAAGGACTGGATGTCGATGGGCACAAAGACAGAGGTGGGGGCTACAAGGGAAGCTGCACTAGTGGCCATGTCCTCTATAGCTACCCAGCAAAGCCATCCACTAATGAACTGGAGACAGCTAGAAGAAAAGGTTGCTGCAGCTGAAGGGAGTAGGGCAGAAGGCCTTGCACAACTAAACACCCTCCAGGCCCAAAGGCTGAGGTCTGGCAGGCGCGAGAGGAGATGCAAAGCTCAAGGGACTGGATCTCAGCCCAAGCCATCCAGCAGGAGCAGGAGCTGGCCTGTCTTAGCACTGAGAAAGTGACCAGGGAACAGCAATCTTTGTTGTTGCAAAAAGAGATGACAAAGCTCCAGAACCAGCTTAAGACTGAGGGTGGAATGAAGCCCAACTCTGAGACACATCCGATGTTGGAGATCCCAGAGGCTGAGGTGATGGCCTTGTGGCAAGAGCTGAAATTATGCCAGAGAGAGAAAGCATGGCTTCTCCAGAAAACTGATCAGTTGGGCAGTGAGGTATACCAGCCGGCTGGAGAAAAGAACAGCGCTGAGGTGGGTTTAGAGGTACAGGACCATTGAGTGGAAGATGGGCTGTCTGAGGAGGGGATTCCACATGCTGAAAGGAAAAGCCACCATGTTAATTACTTTAAAACACACGTTCAAGAGGAATCTGAAATAATAAGGGACAAGACAGGGGACCTCTCCCCCAGAGGCCTGAAAGAGCAACACAAAGCCTGAACCAGAGCAGGTCTAAAAAGAAGTCCATCCTAAAGGAAAGGCTGTCCACCCCAGGGGAGGAGCAGAAAGGTACTTTTCCAGCTGATAACATTGCACATGGTCATGTGGGCTGACGAGGATCTGAAATGGACTCCCCTAGCTCCTTTATTGAAGGCTTCAGGAAAAAAAGATTCAGTGTTTAATAATTAGAAACATTAACAAGAAGATAGTCTGAGTAAAAGATTACCTTGACTCCAAAGGGTGCATGTGAGTCTACTGGGGGATGCTGCTGTCCCAGAGACCATGAGGCAGCCTTATGCTGATTGGGCCAGTAGACTTGACTGACAAAGAGTACAGTAATTAATTGTAGTGTAGACATGCCCTTACAAGGAGTACAAGTTGTTGTGAGCTACTCCATGCTGAAGACTATGGGGGATTTTACCCATCACATGAGCTACATAGAATGTTGGGGACACAACTCCTGGTCTCTTCATACTTTGGAATAAAAATATGGCCAAGGGCCTTGCAGATTTCCTTGTGGCAGCAGGGCAGGAAGTATCCCCTGTAGAATATAACCGACATTACCCATGGTCAAGTCTACCTTTGGGTACAGGGGGGATATGTCACGGGGACTAGCCCTTTAAGGGGAATCAGTGCCCAGGCTACCTGTGACATGCTCACAAAAAGGAAAACCAGCCATCCCAGACCCAAATGGAAGTAACTAAATCCTTAGATGGGTTACCAGAGCTCAGCTGAAGGGACCCCAGAAAGAGGAAGTTGCTGAGGAGAGGGGCTCCCAGGAGAGCTCACTAGAGCAGAGAGCCTAGAGAGAGGAGCTCCCAGAGATGACTATTACAGCAGCAGCAGCTGTAGCAGGACAGAACCCTGCAGGTGAGGATTGTAGGGAAATATGTGCAGTCTGAACTGAAGCCAGCTCCAGGAAGAAGGGCTGCAGGTTCCTGACTCAAGGAGTGTGAGGAGTTTGAGGGAGAGCCAGGGGCTGGAGCAGAGTGAATGAGATTTTATTTTTGATGGTTTACTTGGACTCAAAATAGGGGACTTTTACTGAGATCTTTCAGACAGTGCGCAGTGCCATTGACCAATCAGGGGATGGTGGGGTGGAAGGAAAGGGTTAATCCCAGTGTGGTGCCACGTTGCTGCCCAGCCCTGGCTGGTCTCTGCCCTCCGAGTGCAGCACAGGGCGTGTGTCTCTGAGCAGATCCCTGCCCACTCGGCCAGGCCATTTGTCCCAGGCAAGTTAGATGTCTTCAAGTCACCAGAGCCTGATGAAATGCATCCTAGAATACTCAAGGAGCTGACTGAGGAGATATCTGAGCCATAAGTGATTATCTTTGAAAAGTCATGAGAGATGGGAGAGATTCCAGAAGACTGGAAAAGGGCAAATAGAGTGCCAACCTATAAAAAGGAAATAAGGACAAACCATGGAATTAAAAATTAGACAGCTTAACTTCTGTACCCGGAAAGATAATGGAGCAAATAATTAAGCAATCAATTTGCAAACATCTAGAAGATAATAAGGTGATAAGTAACAGTCAGCATGGATTTGTCAAGAACAAATCATGTCAAACTAACCTGATAGCTTTCTTTGACAGGATAACAAGCCTTGTGGATGGGGGGAAGCGGTAGAACGTGGTATATCTTGACTTTAGTAATAAAGCTCTTGATACTGTCTCACCTGAGCTGCTCATAAATAAAGTGGGGAAATGCAACCTAGATGGAGCTATTTTAAGGTGGGTGCAAAACTGGTTGGAAAACCGTTCCCAGAGAGTAGTTATCAGTGGTTCACAGTCAAGCTGGAGGGGCATATCAAGTGGAGTCCTGCAGGAATCAGTTCTCGGTCCAGTTCTGTTCAATATCTTTATCAATGATTTATACAATGACATTGAGAGTACACTTATAAGGTTTGCAGATGATAGCAAGCAAGTGCTTTGGAGGATAGGATAAAAATTCAAAATGATCTGGACAAACTGGAGCAATGCTCTGAACTAAATAGGATGAAATTCAATAAGGGCAAATGCAGAGTACTCCATTTAGGAAGAAACAATCAGTTGCACACATACAAAATGGGAAATGACTGCCCAGGAAGGAGTACTGTGGAAAGGGATCTGGAGGTCATAGTAGACCATAAGCTAAATATGAGTCAACAGTGTAAAACTGTTGCCAAAAAAAAACAATCATTCTGGGATGTATAGCAGGAGTATTGTAAGCAAGACATGAGAAGTAATTCTTTCTCTCTACTCAGTACTGATTAGGCCTCAACTGGGTTATTGTGTCCAGTTCTGGGTGCGACATTTCAGGAAAGTTTTGGACAAATTGGAGAGAGTCCAGAGAAGACCAGCAAAAATGATTAAACATCTAGAAAACATGACCTATGAGGGAAGACTGAAAAAACTGGGTTTGTTTAGTCTGGAAAAGAGAAGACTGAGAGGGGACATGATAACAGTTTTCATGTACGTAAAAGGTTGTTACAAGGAAGAGGGAGAAAATTGTTTTTCTCAACCTCTGAGGATAGGATAAGAAGCAATGGGCTTAAATTGCAGCAAGGGAGGTTTAGATTGGACATTAGGAAAAACTTTCTAACTGTCAGAGTGGTTAAGCACTGGAATAGATTGCCTAGGGATGTTGTGGAATCTCCATCACTGGAGATTTTTAAGAACAGGTTAGACAAACACCTGTCAGGGATGGTCTAGATAATACTTGGTCCTGTCATGAGTGCAGGGGACTGGACTAGATGACCTCTCGAGGTCCCTTCCAGTCCTATGATTCTATGATTCTCTAATGGAGCTGCGCCATGCCCCATCCCTGATATTCCCCTTTTCAGTAATTAACCATGTTCAGCCACCAGATTATTGCTTGGACTTTCAATGGCTTAATAAAAAAGCACAGAGGAGCCACATCTCACCATGTATTTCCCTGTGAGATTCTTTTAATCCTGTGGGAGGATGTGTGTTGGACCAGAGCAGAGCACATCATCAATTCTCAGGGACCACAGCCAACTGGAGTACATTAGAGCAGCCCCTAGGACAGCTTGATAATCAGGGAGCCAACACCAGTTCCCTCACTGTCCTCATCCCCCTCCCTGAGCAGATCTTGGCACCGCAGAGAATCTGGGCCTCCAGTTCAAAGAACTCTTCCTGTATAAGTGTCTCCATAATCTGGATGATGCTGGCCTGACTCCAAGGGGTGCTGAGTGCCTGCAACTCCTGCCGGCTTCAGTGGGTCAGACCCATGTGCCTGATTCTACAGCTGTGGTATGTGGAAGCCACACAGGACTCAGCAGGCCCAATCCTCCTCCAAGGAAACCAACATCTGCGGAGAGCTCACAGGGCTGGGCCCTATTTGTATAAAACAATTCTTGTTCTTGTTACACTGTCTCTCTGGTCAGTAAGTGAAGTTTGTTTTTACAAGTATTTTCAAGGGTTAATATGAAAAATAAAACTGATAATATGCATATTTCAATGCCACAGATTTTCTATTTATTATTTCTGGGTAATATCTGTATATTTGTTTCTTATCACTCCTTCCTCTGGATTTTCCCTTGTCTTGTAAATTAACTGTTACAGTAACATGCTTCAGTTTTTTACACTAACATTTCTTTTGCACACACAGCTCTGAGTGTTCACTTTCCAAGTTTGAGCTTAATCAAAACTAGTAAAAATGCACGTACCTTTCACTGCCTCATATTCCGCTGGAAGGTAAAAGACACCTTCAGTTAATGTTGAGTCACCAAAATTAATGGGCAATAGTCGAACTAAGAGTGACGTCTCCCACACTGATGATACGAATGTTCTGAAAGATCTGTCAATAGGACGCTAAGCAGAGAAGAGCGCAGAGCAGAGCTTCTTATGGGGACAGGGACCCAAGCTGTCCTGTCCCAGCTGTTACATGTACTAACTTATACACCTCAGATACTGCACACATAAACCTGGACCAGAGAGCAGGGCTTGCTGGCTCCAAGTCACCGTTCCACGTCCCTCCCACACTGATCCCTGCAACCTCCTCCCCACCTGCCACTCTTCATCCCCCATCCTCTGCACAGACACACATGCCTTTAAGCCCCACCCCAGGCCATATCTCCACATCCCATGCTGGTCTGCTGCTCCCACTGCACATTATTATTTACATTCCAGTAGCATCTAGAGGTCGCACTCAGGGCTGGGCCCCACTGCGCTAGGTCCTGTACACACACGCTCAGGGCTGGGGCCCACCATACTAGGTCCTGTACACAAACACTCAGGGCTGGGCCCCACTGCGCTAGGTCCTGTACACACACGCTCAGGGCTGGGGCCCACCATACTAGGTCCTGTACACATACACTCAGGGCTGGGCCCCCACTGCACTTGGTTCTGTACACACACACACACTCCAGACTATAAAAAGACACAGTCCCTGCTCCAAAGAGTTTACAATCTAGGGTCCTGACCATGCAAAAGCCCAGGTATAATTTTACTCACAAACCTGCTTCTTTTCCCCACACCTCTCCAACTACTGCCCCATCTTCCCTTCCGGGTTGTTTCTGCTACCACATCCCCCACCGTCTTATTGTCCCTTCACTAAGACCCTCTGCCCCACCCAGCACCACACCAGCACAAGCTAATAGTCTTTGCCATTAGTCCCTTCACCATTCAGCCCTTCCCTGTCTGTCAAATCCACCAGCTTTACTGAGCTGTCAACACTGTCTTCCCATTGCATAGAAAACATTTTTTGCCCTCTTGGGCAAAATGGTAAGGGCTGCTCCTGGCAGGCTGGGTCACCCACCTGTCTGCTTCTCCCTCAAGCACCTCAGTGTTTTCTCCCCTTCCGTGCATGGAGAAAATGCCCCATCAATATTTGTAAAGCTGCTCCCTTATTCTCTCTTAAATCCCTCCTCCAAACACATATATGCTGTGGCCCCAGTAAAAAACTGGCTGGGCAAGTGATGAGCTGGACTTTGGTTTCTTTTTATCATTACCTCGCTGCTTGCCCTCCCAACCCCTCACGTCCCTTGTGTTTTTCATCCCTCTGTTATAGCCTGTCTGTCATGTAGAGGGTGAGCTCCCTGGGGCAGGTATCTCTTTGTTATATGGAGTTTGTGTGGACTGAAGGGAGACAGTGGGTGTGTCTGGGAGGCCATAGAAGAGGCTGAGCTGGGAACATCACAGAGGTCATTAGAGATTTTGGTGAGAGTGGTTTCAGGGGAGTGAATGGGGAAGAAGCTCAATTGGAGAGGGTCTAGGTCTAGGACAGGAGCGGCAGAAGATTCCTAAAAGTGCGGGGCCCACCATCACCCCAACCATGGACCCTCCCCCTCACAGCTCTCATTCCCCCAAGGCCCCTCCCTCACAGCGCCCATTCTCCCATGGCCCCGCCTTCGCACCGCCCCTTCTTCCTGAGCCCCTGCGCTGCCTCTTCCTCCCAAGACCCCGCTCCCCCCTTGCTCCTTTGTGCCCCCTCACCCCATTACTTGTTCTTATGGCAGGTAAAAAGTGGAGCTCCATGGCCCCTTGGTGCCCCCTATTCCAGCACCCCTGTCTAGGATGGAACAGGAGGAGAGAAACTCCAGACTGTGATTGTAGACAGAGCGTTCATTGAGCTTAGCGGGAGAAGGGAGAAGGGACAGTAGGTAGAGAGGCAATTAGGATCAGGGATGGAAAGTTTTAGGATGGGAGAGACTAAGTGTCACAAGGTGGCTGGTCTTTTAAGGAGAGTTGGGGCCCAGTTCCACCCTGAGATTAATCAGCTGATGCTGAGGCCAGGGATCAAGTGATGGCTTGAAGATCTCCTGGTCCTAATAAAAGCCTGGCCAGCAAGTTCTTCAGCTAAGGGAGAGCTTCAGGGAGCAGGAAGACTCCAGGAGGAGACCCTGAGGCAGGGAAAAGAGCCCAGTTCCTGTATGATTCTCAGGCAGACAGCTGGTGGGGTGCAATCTTGCAGGGAGGGGCTAGGCCCATGCAGAAGATCCCGGCTCAGGGGAAATGATGTCTGTTGTGCTGGGGAGCGGGGTGAGGTGGTTATAGAGTGATTCTCAATTAATATTTGATTAAAGTTGAACACCTTAAACAAAACAGACAGAGTGAGCCTCATACCAGAATATCCCATAGCCCAGTAGTTAGAGCACTGTCCTGAGAGTTGGGAGACCCCTGTTCAAATCCTTTCTCCTCATCAGCAGAGAGAGGGGACTTCAACCAGAGTCTCCCACATTTCGGGTGGGTACCCTAACCCCTAGGCTAAAGGTTATAAGAGAGTTTTGCCTCCTCCCAGTCTCCCACCTCTGTTCTTTGTGTCATTGGGTGACCTCTGAGCATGTCTACAGGATCAGTCTTCATAGGTGAGACAGGTGCTCCTTCCTCCAGTTTGTGGGTCACTTTGGGGCTCAGGTGGGAGATAGGTGCCTAAACGTCTAGAGCAAGGCAGCCATGTATATGCCCAGAGGCAGAAACTTAGACACTGAGAGAATTTTTACAGCAGAGATTTCTGTCCCGAGTGAGTTTAGGCACCCACACAGTTATGCATCAGCCAAGAGGGGTCTTGTGGATCACGGTGCCTAAAACTAGGATTGAGATGCCTGTCTCTGGGTTTAGGTGCCTAAGTCTCTTTGCAGATCTGTGCCATAATGCACAATGCAATTCCCCTTAATATGGAGTTAAAACTGAGAGGACATGTACTTGTAACTTAAGGGTAAAAGTCATTACAAGAATCTTGTAATTATCCCCAAACCAAATGTTATATACCCAGACAATACAGAATTATGGTTATATTTAAAAGAAATCCAAACATTCCATGGTCTCGAAATGCAGCTAAGGCACCTAAACAACCTTAACTCTGCCCTGTAGTAACATCATGAGGGGGGAAATTGGAAAAAAACCCTTAAAACATTGTGTTCCTATAAAATCAGTTTCATTTAATGTAGAACCACAGACACTGTTCTGCACTGATCAGACCTGTATGGTTAATGCATAGAGTCGCTGTAGAGTGGAGCTGAGGTTGTGGGTGTACATGCTCACTGCAGGTGAAATCCTGCCCTCTCCGTCATTACATGTGTATGGAAGAGCCACAACACAGGGGGATCCTGAGTGAGGGATCCTGTTAAATATTGGACAAGTCTCAAGTCTCTCAGGGTTCATCTACATTGCAAAAAAAACCCCAAAACAAAACACAACAGTGGGGCCCAGAGACTAGGCCAACTGACTCAGGCTTGGGGAGCCCATGCTACAGGGCTAAAAATAGCAGTACAGACATTCCTGCTTGGGCTAGCACCTGTGTTCCGAAACCCAGTGAGGGGGAGGGCCTCAGAGCCTGGGTTCCAGCCCAAGCCGGAATGTCTACAATATTAATATTTAGCCATGCAGTGCAAGCCCCAGGCTCTGAGATTTGCTGCCGTGGGTGGGTTTTTTGCAGTATAGACGTACCCAGTCTCCAGCAATGACACCGGCCCAGGATGGCAAGTGTTATTCAGGGCCCTGGATTCAGAGAACCATTTCTATAATTCCCATGGGCTTTATTATTCGCCTTCAGAGCCCATTTATGTGAGCATGAGCAGCCCCTGAGCTCACAGCTTGGGCCCTGGTGCCAATATGGAGACGTTCCCCATCACTCATTAAAACAGGCTGTAACTCCATCAGCTAAAACTGAGCTAAAGGTGGTAAACTGTGACTACTCTGCATCAAATGTGTCTTTCAATCGAGTTAAGTTGGCTTCACTGAGCTAACTCGACTATCATGACATGAAATCTTCAACCCATCCCATTGGTCCCAGACACTGACATTTCTGCCTCTCCATCGCAGATTGCAGAGTCTCTAGAGGGAGAAAAAGGCAAGAGGTGATATTTCATGCTGTTGTGTTTATAACAGCAAACCCATGGCTAATGTAACTGTTCCACACACTCAAAGGCCACCACTGGAAGGTCCCAAGGGAAAAGGACAAGACATATGATTGTTCTACCCTAGTACAAACCTAGGAGGTGCCTTCATGCCCCTTGGTACCTGGAATGCACATGCTGAGAACAACAAGATACGGAGTACACTTTGGTACAGAAAAACTGATTGAATAAATCTAGTTTCAGAGGACACAGTACCTTTTACTTAGGAACAGGCAGGATATAAAAAGGATAACTTTGGGAGAGTAACTTTGAGTGCACACCTTCTGTGTAAGGTGAATTTAACAAGGCTGCACAAGACGGCTTCCTGGACACAGGTATCGTAATGAACCTTTCTTCCTCTACTATACTATTATTGAGCTTTAGCAATAAACCTGACTGATACTGGTTATTTGGTCTCTTGAATATATTTCATAATGAAACAGAGTGTGGTTAAACGATTGACTATACAATTTTTCAACAGAAGGGATGTGCATGTGCACAGAATTGGGCCCTAAGAAACTTACTTCTCTCCTACTTTGCATTGTTTTGTCTGCAAGCAAACAAGTTAGATATGTCACAGCTGCAAGCATAGCTTACTAAGCCTCACATGGGTGTTTCAAACTGAGCAATGCTGATCCCCATGGAATATTTCAGAATCACATTCCATTGGGACCTGTTAGTGAGATCTGACAGGATGAACCCACTTGACACTTGTGAGTTCAGACGTGAAATCATAATGTATTCAGAGCACCCTTCGCCCTCAACCTATCTCCATTGCCCCAAACTCTTCCAAACATTTAATCAAAGCACCTCAATCCTGGCATCTCCATTTTTGTTTTTAAATCTCTGACTGGTCAAATTGCATTCTCCCTTTGTCATAAATATATAGGGAAGGGTAACAACCTTTATGTATGCAATAGCATAAAATCCCTCCTGGCCAGATGAACAGAGAACACTTTACCTGTAAGGGGTTAAGAAACTCAAATAACCTAGTTGGCACCTGACCAGAAGGATCAATAAGAAAAGAAGATACTTTCAAATCTGGGGGTCAGGAAGAAGTGTTTGTTTCTCTTTGTTTGTTCTCTCTCTGGATGGAGAGAGAGGCCAGGAAAGTAAAACATCTCCTGAAAACATACCTGAAATGATTCATCTAAGATTACAAACATTGTAAGTAAGGGCAAGGAAATGCATTAGATTATCTTTTGTTTTAGCTTGTTAATTTCCCCTATGCTAAGAGGGAGTTTTATTCCTGTTTTTTGTAACTTTGAAGCTGAGCCTAGAGGGGAATCCTCTGTGTTTTTACTCTGTAAAGTTATCTTCCATCCTGATTTTGCAGGTATGATTCTTTTACTTTTTCTTTAAATAAAGTTCTTTCTTTAAGAACCTGATTGATTTTCAGTGTCCTAGAGACAAAGAGTCTGGTCGGTACTCACATTATTCTCAAGCCTCCCCAGGAAAGGGGGTGAAGGGGCTTGGGGGAATATTTTGGGGGGATAGGGACTCCAAGTGACCCTTTTCCCAAATTTTTGTGTAAATCACTTGGTGGTGGCAGCAATACTACCCAAGGACAAGGAAAGGAATTGTACCTTGGGGAAGTTTTAACCTAAGGTGGTAGAATATAAACTTAGGGGATCTTTCATGGGGGTCCTCACATCTGTACCCCAGAGTTCAGAGTGGGAAGGGAACCCTGACACCCTTCTTGTTACTTTACCTTTTGCTCTGCATTGACTCCAGGAGCAGTAACTGGCCAGGGCAATGAGAACACAGAAGATAACACCCAGGATCACACCCAGAGCCACCACCCAGATGTGAAATGTGAAAAAGAGATCTGCAAGAGAAAGTGTCATTGACTTAGGAACAAACATGTGTCAAAAGAAGGACATTGCAACAATGGTGACACTGTGACCAGTTAAAAGAATCTCACAGGGAAATACATGGTGAGATGTGGCTCCTCTGTGCTTTATTATTAAGCCATTGAAAGTCCAAGCAATAATCTGGTTACTGAACATGGTTAATTACTGAAAAGGGGAATATCAGGGATGGGGCTTGGCGCAGCTCCATTAGAGAATCATAGGACTGGAAGGGACCTCGAGATGTCATCTAGTCTAGTCCCCTGCACTCAAGGTAGGACTAAGTATTATCTAGACCATCCCTCACAGGTGTTTGTCCAACCTGCTCTTAAAAATCCCCAGTGATGGAGATTCCACCACCAACCCTAGGAAATTTATTCCAGTGCTTAACCACTCTGACAGTTGGGAAGATTTTCCTAATGTCCAACCTAAACCGCCCTTGCTGCAATTTAAGCCCATTGCTTCTTGTCCTATCCACAGAAGTTAAGGAGAACAATTTTTCTCCCTCCTCCTTGTAACAACCTTTTATGTACATGAAAACTGTTATCATGTCCCCATTCAGTCTTCTCTTCTCCAGAATAAACAAACCCAATTTTTTCAGTCTTCCCTCAGAGGTCATGTTTTCTAGACCTTTAATCATTTTTGTTGCTCTTTCGGGACATTCTCCAATTTGTCCACATCTTTCCTGAAATGTGGCACCCAGAACTGGACACAATACTCCAGTTTAGGCACCTATCTCTGAGACAAAGGGGACTTAACACACACCCCTCTCCTTGTCATCTCCCATTGGCTAGCTAAGAGGAGGTGGCACTTAGCAGGCTGGTTTCTGTGAATTGCAGTCTAGCCCCTGTTGTACAGGGAGCCTGGGCACCTAACTCAGGCTTTGTTGTTCCCAGTGATTTTCTAGGTACCTCAAAGTATCAAATACTGACTCTCCTTAAGATCTGTTACACCAGTGTAAATCTGGAGTAACTTCACTGACTCCAGGTTACACCCAGAGGTGAAAGTAAGCCAGTATGGTACAGCATACCAGTAAGAGCCGATACACAGCCAACCATACCGGCAGGGACGCTAATGGGCGGAGGGGGGGGGTGGCAAAAGGTAGCAGACGGGAGCCCCGGACCCTTTAAATTGCTGCTGGAGCTCCAGGTGGCGTGGGCTGGGCAGCGCTGAAAGGCTGGCTGTGGGAGTCTGGCCCCAGTCCCGCCCCTTTTGCCCAAGGCCCACCCCTTCCGGGGGCCCAGAGCCACCTCCCCCCACCAACCTTGCTCAGGACCCCGGCCTCCCTGCATCTCGGTAAGTCCCTTAAGTTACTTTCACCACTGGTTACTATATAATTAGTGTTTGTGGTGCTGAGCATCAGCACACCTAAGTGTTTTTGTGAATGTAGCTGAATTGCTCATAATGCTGAAGATTCAGGCCAGTAAATAGGAGACCCAATAAGAATTGTTCCACACTAACAACTGCAGAAGCTCAGTCTATTCCACATACAGCGTGGATGGGCACTGACCTGCTATGGAAATGGTTGACACTCTCTCCTGGTTCAGGCAGGGGTTCCTGACAGAACAGGACACTTTCTGGTTGGATTCTTCTGTTATAACAATAGCAATCTCTGTTTGAAACAGACAAGTGGCCTCTTGCAATATGTTGTGAGAGGCTGATGGTAAGACCTGCCCCTGGAGATCTCTCCATTGAGCCTCAGGCTCTGGGTACCACCCAAATGATCGACACACAACCCGGATCCCTCCATCCTGGTGACCTTCCACAGGGATGTCAGGATCAGAGCCCACACCTAGAGGAAAATGGAATAAACAGGTGTTAATTCTACAGTACCCAGATGTGCCAAAAGTCTCATTACAGCATCTGTAGAGAGCTGGGAAAGTTCTGGTTTATTTTTATGACAGGTTTCAGAGTAACAGCCGTGTTAGTCTGTATTCGCAAAAAGAAAAGGAGGACTTGTGGCACCTTAGAGACTAACCAATTTATTTGAGCATAAGCTTTCGTGAGCTACAGCTCACTTGGTATCTCCTCTCATCTTCTATTGTTAATGGCCAGATGTGCAGGGGTTAATGTCTTTATAGAAACAGAACAGGCAATGCAGTGATGGGGCAAAGTCAGGTAAGTGTGAATGAATAACCAGGATTGCCAGCCTGTGAACAGAGCCATTGTATCATGGGATATACACAGACCATTGTATCAGCTTTATACATGTCACGTATAGACAAAGGAAAAGCATTAGATCTTATACATGAACTCCACTAGTAACCTCCCTCCAGCCTGACAATTCACCTTTCAGGCTTGGTCTACACTAGAGCTTACTTTGGTATAATTTACATCACTCAGGGGGTGTGAATAATTCACACCCCTGAGTGACAGAAATTACACCAACCTAAGCGCTGGTGTGGACAGCGCTATGTCAGTGGGAAAGCTTCTCCTGCCAACATAGCTACCACCTCTTGCAGAGGTGGAGGTATTATGACAACGGAAGAGCTCTCTTCTGCTGGCATAGTTTCTTCACCAGATGCACTACAGCAGCGCAGCTGCATCAGTGCAGCTGTACCACTGTAGCATTTCTAGTGTAGACAAGCCCTCAGTATGACCCTTTAGCAGTTCATTATGCACCTTTCAATTTTCATATTAATCCCCATCTTCTCTAATTTAACTAATAGTTTCCCAGGTGGAACTGTATCAAATGCCTTACTGACATCCAGGTAGATTAGATCTAATGCTTTTCCTTTGTCTAAAGAAACAATTATCTTCTCAAAAAAGGAGATCCAGTTGGTTTAGCACAATATACCTTTCTAAAAACCATGTTATATTTTATCCCAGTTACTGTTTACTTCTTGTCCTGAACTACTTTTTCTTCCAAGATTTGGTCCAAGACCTTGCATACAATTGAAGTCAAACTAACAGGCCTCTAGTTTCCTGGATCACTTTTTCTCTTTTCTTAAAAATAGAAACTATATTAATCATTCTCCAGTCATAGGATACAATCCCCTAATTTACAAATTCATTAAAAATCCTAGCTATTGGGCTTGCTTTAATATTCTTGGATGGAGATTATCCGGGGCCCCCTGTTTAGTCCCATTAAGCTGCTTGAGTTTGGCTTCCAGCTTGGATGTGGTAATTTCCATGTCCTAATTCCCATTCCCTGCCACTACCCCATAGCACCTCAGTACCCTTATTAAAAACGATGGTAAAGTATTTGTTTAGGTGTTGCTCTGGCAGCAACTTTGGAAATGTTCAAGGGGAAAGGCCGGTGTAGGCCAGACCTCAGAGTGGGCATGACATAGCCCCTCCCCTTCCAGCCCTGTCCCTAATAACTACCAAGGTATTGGTGGGGGACAGTGACCCATGCCCCAGTTCTGCTTATTCCAGGGGAGGGTTCTTTATGGTTTTCCCCCCACAACAGCTCACACCTGGCCTGGGACTCCCTTTCTGTGTCTGTGGCCCAGCCTCAGTGTCCCAGGGTCAAGGCGATGTCAGGGATGGATTTGGTCATCGCTCACAATGGGAACAATGTCACAGTGCTCCGTACAGCAGCTCCAGCTGAAACCAATGGAGACTGTTCCCCTTCCCCTCCCATTGAGAACAACAGGAGCTGCTCAGAGCCCCTGGAAACCTGCCCATGTCACACAGGTGCCAACATGTAGCAGTTCAGAGCTGAGCTCCTTTGGAAACATGGTCCTATGGCTCTACGGCCCCTGGCACCTGCAAGAGGCTATGTTGTTTTAAAGGGCAGTGGGCTTCCAACAAGGGCTGACTTCACTCGGGGCTCACACCACGTTATGCTGATGGAGTGAGCCCATCTGGTATACAAGAGGCCTCATGGACACATACAGGTGCCATTTACACTCAGAGGGGGAGATTTTCACAAACACAGGGGAGTTAGGATCAATGGGGCTTGTGCTCCTAAATCCCTTAGGAGCTTTAGAAAATCTCCCTCTCCCTCCATCAGTTGCACCCAATCTGGCCTCAGGTGTTTCCCTTCCATCTTTCAGCCTCTCACTCTGGAGCATGACAGTAGTGAGTTGATGATAAAAATACCTGCACACTCCCAACAACGCCCCAAGGGAAAATTAGAAATGGTGATCGTTTCCTACATCTGTCAGTAAATAAAGCAGAACAGCAAATAAATGTGAACCTGGCAGTGGAGAAGTGACTGAACAGGTCTCTGAATCCGTGTGGGCCTTTCTACACTCACAACTGATTTCCTGGTAGTGAAGTGACACTTTATCCCCCAAATCCCAGGAGCGAGGCCTGTTGATAGCAGCCGCTCCTCTGACTAATCAGCATAATAAGCCAGGAAATATTCAGGGGAGCAATTTAGTGGGAGTTGCAGTGAGTGAACCCCCTATCTGCAGAATCCTGTGCAGTTATTCCTGAGCCATTCCAATCTCTCCAGGGGGTTCCCTGCTTTGCTAGCACCCAGAGCCATTCTCTCTAGAGAGAGCTCCTGCTTCCAGTGACTGCTTCCCTTTCCCAGGCTGTAACATCCATCCTGCTGGAGGGGTCAGGGAGCCACAGGGTTTAACTCCAGCCTGCTCCTAAGCTTTTCATTAAGTTAATACATTTTATATTAAATGGAAGCACCGTCCTCTCTTCGAACATCCATCCGCTTCAAAACTGCAACTACAGTAGCGCCTGGACGTCACTGTAACTGGATCCTTCTCACAGCATGGTTATGGCACAAAGTTCAAATTCCTCGGACACACCCACAGTGCTAGTGAGAAGACAGCTGTGGTGCCAGCAAACCAGCTCTTTTGACTGGTGACACAATCAGTTCTGCAGACTTTTTTCCTTGTGCTCCAGGAGTCACTGTAATTATCTCCACCCTGTGTAAAGAACTGGACCAAAGTCTGCTTCAGCAGCCACTAGACTCTGTGGCCATGTTAATTTATTCTAGTGCCCTGAAATATTCTTCATTCCCATTCCCCACCCTCCAAACACATGCAAGACTTGTGGCTGAAAAGTTAACCATGGGCGGAGGGTGAAGCTTCCACTCGAGGAGGCTAGCCCCCCATCCCGCTTCTTATGCCCGTGGCCCTGCCCGTCCCTTCCCAGCTCAGTGCGGGTGTCCCTCCTTTCCTTCCCCCCTCCTCCCCACTTGGGACCTCGACAGTCACTCCTCCCCCCTCTCAGTTCTCCTTCCCTACCTTATTTTTATTCTGTCCTATCCCTCTCCTTTTGCAAATATTTCAATTGTTAATCTTCTTTTTTGTATTTTTAATAAAAGGTTAAAGGGATTTTTCAATGGTGTGTTTGCCATGAGACAACGCTGGCTGAGGTCTCTGAAAACCAACCCCCAAACCTTGTTTAACACTGTTTAATGTTAGACAGTGACAGGGTCATGTTAACATCTTTGACTCTTTGTGCTCATTTATTCCATCTGTTGCTTGTATTCGACTATGACTGGAAATCAGTTTCCACATGTAGGGTTCGGGAGATGTGCCAGGGCACTTTGGTGTCTATATTCCCTCCTACTGTTGGCCAAGGTGGCACAACGATATTCTGTTGCTCGTTCTGCTTCCTTCGTAGCAGAGTGTCAAGCTCACCTGTCCTTGGCCGTATCTTCCCAGGTCATTAAGTGCAGACCAGCAGACTGTATGTGCTGCTTGATGCAGTCCTTGTAACAGCATCTGGGATGGCCAGCCTTCCTACTGCCTTTTTCAAGTCCACTGCACAGAACTCTCTTAGGCAGTCAATTGTTTTCCATACATATGACGTGGCCGACCCAGGCCATTTGCCTCTGTGCTAGCATGGCTTCCAGGCTTGGCATGGCTGCCTGCCGTAGTACCTTGTTGTTGGCGATTTTGTCAGACCATTTGATTCCCAGTATGTTGCGTAGGTAGCATTGTTGCAGACAGTTAAGGTTTTGGATGTGGCAACGATAAAGGGGGGAGGTCTCTAACGAGTATAGAAGACAAGGGAGCACAACAGCTCTGTAAAGTTGGCATTTTGGGGACACTTTGACCCCCACCCCCTGTCTTGTCCATAGTCCTTTGTGTAGACAACCAAAAGCTGAGACAGCTGACTTTAAGGGTGCTGAAAGTTCTTTGTCAATGTTAGTGTCATTGGTAACTGCTACCTGTGCAGCAGAAGGACTTGATGTTGTTTAATTGGCAGCTGTTCAATTTTATTTCTGGTGGTGGTGGAAGTGATGGGTTTCTGCCAGGAGATGGTTGGTACAGGATTTCTGTTTTCTTTACATTAATACAGAGGCCAAACAGGGATACAACACGGGCAAAGGAATTCAGCAAATGCTGCAGGTTGTTCTCAGAAAGGGTGACAAACGCTGAGTCATCGGCTTACAGTAGATCCTTTACTTCACTTTTCTGGGATTTGCTTTTGGCCTTGAATGGGCAGAGGTTTAGAAATCTGCCATCGAATCGTGTTGTTAGAGTGACATCTGTAATGGTTGTACATGTCATTCCAGCCAGGAACAAACTTCATCCATCCGATGAAGTGAGCCGTAGCTCACGAAAGCTTATGCTCAAATAAATTGGTTAGTCTCTAAGGTGCCACAAGTCCTCCTTTTCTTTTTGCGAATACAGACTAACACGGCTGCTACTCTGAAAGTAAATAATGTAAGGGAAGCACACAGCCTTTTTTAACCTCATGGGCTACAGGAAAGGGATCAGATGAGTCGGCACCCACTGATACATGGGCCTGCATGTTGGCATGGAAGCAGCAAATAAGGTTGATTAGTTTGTTTGGGCAGCTAAACTTTGCAAGAAGACAGTGGAGCATTTGACATAGTCGAATGCCTTACTAAGGTCAACAAAGGCAACATACGAGGACATTTCTTGTTCAGCAGCTTGCTCCTGTAACTGGCATAGGGAAAATATCATGTCGGCCATGCTGTGTGATGAATGGAAACCACACTGGAATTTAGGGAGTACATCGTCTGCAATAACCTGAAACCTTTTCAGCAACAGCTTACCAAGGAGTCTACCAGTGATGGAGAAGAGCAAAATGCCACGATAATTGCTGCAGTTATGTCTGTCCCCTTTGCTCTTGCAGATTATTACGCTTTTGGTAACTTTGAAATCCTGGGGTAAAACCTTATTTTCCCAGCAGAAAGTAACTGGGTCTAGCAAAGCTTTGTGAAGTATAGGACTACCATGTTTTCGCACTTCAGCTGGGATTTGTGAGCTCCAGCTGCCTTTCCATTTCTCATTTCCATAAGTGCGTTCTTAGTCTCCTCTGAAGTTGGCGGATGTTTGAGTTCAAATCAAACTGTCTTTGTTCAATTGAGTCTACTATTTGATCATTTGCACTTGACTCATGATTGAGGAGAGTCACAAAATGTTCTTTCCATCTTTCTAGTATCATATTGGGCTCAGTCAGGAGGGTGGTGCCATCAGTGGACAGGATTGGACAGTTATTGGCTCTTCATAGTCTGTAAATGGACTTTAACTCCTGAAAAAAACCTCAGGGTTACACCTACACCATACAAATTAATACAACATATAATACAACATATATGCCAGCAGCATGGGGGTCCCAAGCAGCCCCCGGCCCATGTCCTCAACCCCTGGATCACCATCTTTGTTCTATTCCTGCTTCTGTCAGGGGAATTCTCTGTCCATCTGTATTTCTGAAATGCCCAGCAATGCGGGATCCAGGTACTCATGAAACCTTTCTAGTTAAAGGCCCTTCACATTCTTCACTTAACATCCACTCACTCCTAAGCTGGCAGGAGGGGGAAAACCCCTGACCTGTGGCCTTGGAAACACCAGCAGATGCTGCTCAAATGCAGAAATTTTGCTGGTATGAATGGCTGGATCCTGCACCCCTGAAATCAATGGAATCTTTGCCTTTAACTCCAGGGGGTGGAGGATCAAGCCCTACTCCTGCAGTCCTTGCATGTGAGTCACATCATCTACTGAGCTCAGTGAAAATGTAGAAAGCACCAGGACTGCAAGATGGGACCCTTGAATACACTCAGACTTTGATCTTAGAGCTTGTGTCATCCCAGCCCATCTTTCCAGGGCTTACTCTTGTTTAGATAAGAGCAGGTCTATCAGCTGCTTTTCCCAGTGCAAACTGTGTGTTCAATACACTTATCACTGGTTTAACAAGGCCATTGCAGCTCTGCCTCAGATTGAATCCTCCCCCTGTAAATGCAGAGTTAATTAATAACCCTGCCCTTGCTGGGATGGATTGTTTGGAGAAACTCCTGTACCATCACTACTGCAGAGTCAGATGTTTTGAGCCCAGCCCCCCAGATAGGAGAGGAATGGCTCTGGGTGATCTTAGGGGAGCAGCAGAGCTGGGGGTACAGAGGGGCTGGGCAGCTAAGGGGCTATTGGGTGGTAGGAGGAGTATGGGGTTGTTGCAGGTGCTGTGGGAGAGATGTGGGAGAGAAGGTTTATTCATAAAAGGAAAAAGATATAGATGAGAGCTAGAACTGGTTAGAACTGGTAGAATCAATTACATACAGTGATGGCAAAGTTCTTGATGGCAGGCTTGCAGCAGTGATAGAATAGACTGCAGGTTCAAATCAAGTCTCTGGAGAACAGCCACAGCTGGGATGGGTCATCAGTCCTTCGTTCAATGCTTCAGTGTAGCAAAGTCCCTCCAGAGATAAGAAGCAGGATTGAAGACAAGATGGAGGAGCTGCAGCAGCTTTTTATATTCTCTTGTCATGTGGTCTTTCTTTCTTTGTTCCAAAGACAAGCTGTCCATCACATGGCATGGAAAAACCGCAGAGTTCTCTCCATAGGCATGTCCCTGCATAACTTGCTGAGTCACAAGGCGTGTCTGCCTTCTCTCAATGGGTCAAATGTAAAGCTGATGGTCCTAACAAGCAGGCTAGGCAGAGCTGACACCAACTTGTCTGGGGTGTCACCCAGAAGCATAGCATAAGTTTGAAATACAGACAGTATAGAGCCAATACTTATATCTTTAAATAAAAAAATGATACATGCAAACAGATAGCATAATCATAACCAGCAAATCATAACCTTGTCTTAGACACCTCATTTGACCCCCTTTATACAAGATTTGGTACCACTACAGGACCTTGGTTGCAGCAATGATCTATACGGTCCCAGATTATGTCAATAACGTCACGGATGGGGCGGTGGGATGGGAAAGTATTGGGGGTTCTTGGGGGTGCAGAAGGGACAGCTGAGGGACTGGGGCTGTGGGGAGCTCTGTTTGGGGCAGAAGGGCTTGGGGAAGCAGGGGCCACAGGAAGAGAATGAAGGCTCAGAATGGGAGAACCCCTGCAAGGGGCACTAAGGCAATCACACCATAAGTGACTGCTCCCTCTTTGGCCTAAGTAGTTAGCCAATATTTAGGACCTTACTGGGTTGTTTCTGTCACACATGACCCCTGTACAGTGTCCAAGTGGGCTGGGCCAAGAGGGAGAATCCCACCCAACAATGGCCTTAGAGGGGAGGCAGAGGGAGGGGGAGATTAGTGTTCACACTTCTCAGCACATGATGGGACAAGGGGAGAATCCTGATCCTCAGACTGGGTGGTTGCTTTGTAACTTTGCAGTCGAGATACTGTGGTGATGGACACCAGAGTCTGTAGCTACATAGACACAGGAGGTGTGTTCAGGGATAGCCAGGTGTGTGTGTATAAGTGAGAGTGAGAGATGTGATGCTCCCTGTACAGCGTCCTCACTGAGAGCAGATGGAGCGACTGGCTGGAGCTGAGGAGAGGCCAAGCTGCAGGAACTGGTTGACATGAGGGTAGCCCATGGCTCCGTGTTGCAATGACTATTCTCAACTCACCCCACAGCAGGAGGCAGTTGGCAGAAGGGAAATGCCCAGTTGCTGTTAGGGCAGCACTTTTAGGGGAACAAGGAAGTGAAATTAAACCTGTCACTCCTGGTTCACACAGGGGCAAGCAGGAAAATCAGGCCAAGTGAAGGTGAGGAAGCTGCCAACTGGCCTGTGTCATCTGACAAGTCTGCACAGCAGCTGCTCCGTGCAGAGCAGGGTGGGGGGAGGACACACCCCGACAGGGCCGGGCTGTTGTGGTTGTGGGCGGTTCTCTCCCCAGGCCCAATGGTAGGTGGTGTCTGTGGGTGGAGAGGGCACAGGGCTGCTCACTCCAGAGCGGCACCGAGCTTGAGGAAAGCACAGAGGGGCTGGCAGCTCCCAGGGACAGACAGAGCTGGGGCCAGAGACTGATGGTAAGGACTGACTGGCCCTACCCCCACCATTTTTTCATTCGGGCCCTGGGGCATCTGTACAGAGGGACTGGATACCTCCCCCGCATTCCCCATCACATCGCCCATGGATCCAGGCAGATCTGGGAACCTCCCTCCCCACTTCAGTCCCCTGTTGCCCTTTTAAGTCTCCATCTCTCCTTCCCCCTCTCCTCTCCCATCGGGTTGGGAGACTCTGTCCCTGGCCCAGTCCCGGGGCGGTCGCTCTCCCGGAGCTGGCTCGGCTCCTGCAGGTGCTCAGGGGGGCAGAGCCTGGTCGGGTCAGGGAGGGCAGCAGCTCTGGGACTCGCAGACCCCCGCCCGGGAGCAGAGATGGGGTGAGGAGGGGCCATTTGTGGAGGGTCACTTTCCTGGGGGCTCCGGCTCAGGAAGTCATTCAGGGATCCAGGGATCTGCCTGTGCCTGAAACACCAGGTTTGTGTTTCCCAGATTAACAGGATTTAGGTGGGAAGGCTATGACAGATTCAGAGGTGGCAGTGGGAGTGACCCATGTAGCAGATGACACAATGAAGATGACTGGATGTGGAAGCTGTGGTATGTACATGATCCTGGAGGGGGCACCTGGTAAGAGTTTTGTCTGCATGAAATGCCGTCTGATAGAGCTGATGGAGGAAAAGATCAGAGGTTTGGAGATGCAGGTGGAAAGTCTGGTAGAGTTTAGGAAGGGGTTTGAGCAGATTATGGAGCAAAGACATGAGGTATCTGAAGGGAAAAGCTCAGACTTGCAGATGGAAGCAGGACTAGGGAATTCTGAGGGGAGACTGGGTGAGGAAAGTGGTCAGTGGAAGCATGTGACTAAAAGAACTAGGCAGAGGAAAAGACGGGCTAGTGAAGGAGAAATAGAGCTTCAGAATAGGTTTGCAGAGTTGGAAAATGAAGAAGGGGCTCAGCAGGTAGTCACTGAAGGTGACAGGGCAAGGAAGAAGAGAAGAGCGGTTAGTCCTATAGGAAAAGGGGAAGAGTTAATGGAGTTTACACCAAATATGAGCCCCAGGAGGATACAGGATGGGTTAAAAAGGATTACAAGGGAGAATGGGAATGGAAAGAACTTGCAGCCAGAGGGAACAGGGGATAGACTGGAGAATAGCACCGTCACTAGGAAAAGGCAGGTCTATGTGATTGGGGACTCTTTACTGAGAAGAATAGATAGGCCTGTAACCAGAGCTGATCCAGAAAATAGGAGGGTGTGCTGTCTTCCAGGTGCTAAGATACGGGATGTAGACCTGAGGTTGAAAAGGATTCTAAAGGGAGCGGGAAAGAATCCCCTAATTATCCTTCATGTGGGAACAAATGATACGGCTAGATTCTCGCTGGAAAGTATTAAGGGAGACTATGCTAGGCTGGGGAGGACGCTTAAGGAAATTGAGGCTCAGGTGATCTTTAGTGGGATTCTGCCTGTTCCTAGAGAAGGGCAACAAAGGTGTGACAAGATTATGACTATCAATAGATGGCTTAGGCAGTGGTGCTATAAGGAGGGCTTTGGGATGTATGGCCATTGGGAGGCATTCATGGATAGAGGACAGTTCTCTCGGGATGGACTTCATCTGAGTAGGGAAGGAAATAGACTTCTAGGATGGAGGCTGGCACAACTGATTAAGAGAGCTTTAAACTAGGAATTTGGGGGAGATGGTTGGGAGATGTCCAGGTAATCTCCACGCCAGAATTTAGCATAGAGTGGAAAGAAAATGAAGTAAGAGTGGATACAGCTGTAGGTAGGAGGAAGGGCAGTGTAGATACAAGTCTAATAGGTTATACTGGTAGTAAAATAACCGTGCCTAATAGGGTACAGAATGTGAGTGAGGCCAAACAGCAAAAATTAAGATGTTTGTACACTAATGCAAGGAGCCTAGGTAACAAAATGGAGGAACTAGAGTTACTGGTGCAGGAAGTGAAACCAGATATTATAGGTATAACAGAGACCTGGTGGAATAGTAGTCATGACTGGGCTACAGGTATTGAAGGGTATGTGCTGTTTAGGAAAGACCGAAATAAAGGTAAAGGTGGTGGAGTAGCACTGTATATCAATGATGAGATAGAATGTAAAGAAATAAGAAGCGATGAAATGGATATGACTGAGTCTGTCTGGGCAACAATTAAATTGGGGAAGAAAACTATTAGAGCCTCCCCTGGGATAGTGCTTGGGGTGTGCTATAGACCGCCGGGATCTAATTTGGATATGGATAGAGCCCTTTTTAATGTTTTTAATAAAATAAATACTAATGGAAACTGTGTGATCATGGGAGACTTTAACTTCCCAGATATAGACTGGAGGACGAGTGCTAGTAATAATAATAGGGCTCAGATTTTCCTAGATGCGATAGCTGATGGATTCCTTCAGCAAGTAGTTGCTGAACCGACTAGAGGGGATGCCATTTTAGATTTGGTCTTGGTGAGTAATGAGGACCTCATAGAGGAAATGGTTGTAGGAGATAATCTTGGCTCAAGTGATCATGAGCTAATTCAGTTCAAACTGAATGGAAGGATTAACAAAAATAAATCTGCAACTAGGGTTTTTGATTTCAAAAGGGCTGACTTTCAAAAATTAAGGAAATTAGTTAGGGAAGTGGATTGGACTGAAGAATTTATGGGTTTAAAGGTAGAGGAGGCCTGGGATTATTTTAAATTAAAGCTGCAGAAGCTATCGGAAGCCTGCATCCCAAGAAAGGGGAAAAAATTCATAGGCAGGAGTTGTAGACCAAGCTGGATGAGCAAGCATCTTAGAGAGGTAATTAAGAAAAAGCAGAAAGCATATAGGGAGTGGAAGAAGGGAGGGATCAGTAAGGAAAGCTACCTTATTGAGGTCAGAAGATGTAGGGATAAAGTGAGACAGGCTAAAAGTCAAGTAGAGTTGGACCTTGCAAAGGGAATTAAAACCAATAGTAAAAGGTTCTATAGTCATATAAATAGGAAGAAAACAAAGAAAGAAGAAGTGGGACCGCTAAAAACTGAGGATGGAGTGGAGGTCAAGGATAATCTAGGCATGGCCCAATATCTAAACAAATACTTTGCCTCAGTCTTTAATAAGGCTAAAGAGGATCTTAGGGATAATGGTAGCATGATAAATGGGAATGAGGATATGGAGGTAGACATCACCATATCTGAGGTAGAAGCGAAACTCAAACAGCTTAATGGGACTAAATCGGGGGGCCCAGATAATCTTCATCCAAGAATATTAAAAGAATTGGCACAAGAAATTGCAAGCTATCACTGATGATGTAGGAGAAAAGTGTTCCCACATTGTGGCAGTAATTGTGGCATACTTGGCAGTTCTTGGCACAGTTGGAGACAATAAATCATGTGGCAGTCCATATGGCTTCAGACCAGTCACTGTCAGCAAGATTGAAATTCGTTGTCTGTTGGGAAACTACAAATTACCCTGCAAAATTGCTCAAAAAATTTGAGGCACACCACCTGGGATTTTAGTTTTCAACAAATTCATCATCATTGCCCACAAAAGGTGCCATTTCTCTGCTCTCCTGCTCTTCAAGCCTCCTGGATAACCTTTTCTGCCACAGAGAAATTCTTCCATTGTTACTGCACTGTCTGTGCTCGACACGCCCCCCCGCTGGTTGTGTGTCCACACTGCAAACTGCAGAATTCTGCCTTTGGCTGGCTGCGCTTGTGCTCTCTCTGCTAGCAATCGACCCTCATAGCAAGTGAAGGCTCCCCTTCCACTCTCCTGTGTGGCAGAGTCCTTGGAACCCCAACAAGGCTGGGGGGCTCAACCCACAACCTTGTCATGGTCACTCAGGTCAGGGACTAGGGTGTCCCCACTCCGGGGTGCTCTCTCCACACTGGATGCTTCCCTGACCCACTGATCATTACATACAGTTCAAAGCAAATAGAATTTATTAAACAGCAATCGATTTTAAAAAATAAGGAAACAATGGGAAAGGCTAAAGGAAAAGACATGTCACCCCGCTCGGTGGCATGGGGACGTCACAACCAGCGTCTCTGGAATATCAGGGCTGTTCACAGTCTGTTCCTCACACATCCCAGGCCTCCTGCCCAGGCTCTGGCTGTGCTGCAGGGATGCTGCAGGAACTTGCTCTGGAGGTGGCCACACGCTCTAGGTGGCAGGACCCATCTCCCCAGTGTCATCTGCCCCGTCGGGGTTACGATCCCCCCTCCAAGTCTGGCCTGCAAGGCCTCTTGGCTGGGGGCATCTCCCTGCACTGGGCCCGCTGCCCAGGGTCCCCCTTGCTCTCCCCAGCTGCTCACCACACCCAGCTCCGGACTCCTCCAGCCCGAGCTCCAGCTCCACCACTCTGCCTCAGCACGGCGGCTGCTGCTGCTGCTCTGCCTCCAGTTCCCTGGGCTGCTTCTCTGGCCCCCCTGGCTCTGGTTGCTGCAGCTCTCCCCCCAGGACAAGTCTGCTCTGGGGGCTGCTTCTGTGACTCTGCTCCCAGCAGCGACCTGCTTCCTGCGCTGCTTTTCTGGCCCCTCTGGATCTGGCCCAGCTCTGCTCCCCAGCTCAGCTCAGGCCCCTGCTTTCTCTTTAGCTCAGCCCCACTCAGCCTGACCCAGGCAATTCCAGCTCACATGGAGGGCAGAACCCCCCTGGCCTCCTGACTCCCTGATTAGCCTGCCCACCCTGTCAATCAGGCTGACCTGGAGCATTGGCCTCTCCCCACTGTTCCTGGGGACTGTCAGTCTCAGGGTCCTGATTTCCCATCCACCCTTCCCCTTTCTTTTGGTACTGGGAGCTAACAACTAAAACACCCCCATTGAGTTTTAGTAAGGGGACAAAGCGAGCTGATGGAAAAACAGCTTCTGCCCTGGTGGTTTTATTGTCAGCTGAAAAACTGAAACTGTGCAAGTGAGGCTTTGCACTGGGGAGGGGGGAGTGCTCAAACATTTAAAGGGACAGCACACCACAAGAAGGGGCCAGATCCTTGGCCCAATGGTGACTGATTGGTAATGCCCATAAACATACATTCATCTCCCTTCTGAGGCCTCCCCTGCCCAGGTGAGCACTTGGTTCTGAAAGGCTGCAGCTTGGCTCAGTGTCCTCAAACTTCAGCTAAACGCCTCCGTTTCTGAGAAATCTTGGAGCAGAGCAGACAAGTGGGGAAGAGTCTCCCCCAGGATCAGTGTCTCAGCCAGACAGTGCCTCAGAACGTGCCGCTCTGACGCTGCTGCCTCTGCCCAGGTTATTCTCCTGGCTTTGCTATTGAAATGTGCATTTCTTACAGGGCTGGACTGAGGCACCCCAGCCGCAACATGCTGACAAGGGGCCCTGTCGCGGCCCTGGCCCCATTAGCAGTAGTTGTGGAAGGGGCCACCCACACAAGGGCTGTCTGCTGCGGGTGGAGCCTGTGAACCTATTTAGACAAGCAGGAGGAGAGGCTGGGGGCTCCCTCCCCTTGGGAATCCCAGGGGCTGGGTGTCCTTTTTTCCCACAGGATCAACAGCAAGAATCCTCTCCCTCCCATTGAGAGACAGAGATACTCGAAAAGGCTCAGGGAGCCCCCCCGCCCCCCATCTATTAGCCAAGGTGTCTATGATTGGATGGGGGAGCTGAGTCATATGACCTACCCCCTGCTGCCACACAAAGCCCCTCTTTTTGCGGAGGGGTTGGCTGTCCCCCAGAGCAGTGAGGCTTGGTGTCAATGTTCCATACACATAAATGGAGCCGTCCCCTCTCATGGCACTGGGCTCAGGCTCTCTACAGACTCAGGCAGGAATCGCTGTGTCTGTCACATTTGGGGCATGTTTTGAATATTTTCTTTGCAACCCAGAAGGTTTGAAACATTCTCTTTTTAATGAAAGCCAAAAGCCTGATTTTATCACATAACTCCAGTAGCTGGGGCCTAGACATGGGTTTGTAGTGCCCCTGTTTCATCTGGCCCTGCCTCCTGCAAATTCCACCCATCAGATGTGCAGATTAATGGCTATCACACATGGTGCCACTGCAGGTGAAACTCCAGGAAGCCCTGGGCCCTCTGAGGCTGGAGCTGGAGAAGGCCCTGGAGCTGACATCTGAAGAGGAGGAGAAAACCACAGAGTGGCAGGTGGGTGTCTGGGTTTATCCTTCCCCGAGCCCTTCCCCCTGCAGTGTTCCCAGGGTGAGGGGCCAAAAAGCTATAGGCTGATATTACAATCTCCTCTGGCTGTTTGCTCCGAGATGGTGCCATGGTACCAGGAGCGGGAAATGTTTCTGGTGGGGATCACAGTGAAGCATACCAGGGGACAGTTCCTGTCCCATGGTCCATGGCACAGATTCACCCCCAGGCTCTCTGGGGGCAAGAAGGAGATGACATACTCTTACAATGGGTGTGCAGTGTTTGCATGTGAGTCCATTGCCCCATCATACCCACAAACCACGCTGAGTAACTGCAGACGCAGACAGCCCTCAGGAGTGCCAGATCCTCAGAGGTGCTCTCTGCACATCCACACCCAGGGCACCGGGCTCAGTGTGGGCAGATGTTGCCCTGGCCTTTAGGAGTTTGGCCCTAAGGGAGCAGAGCTCAGGGCAGCCCTGGGACTCACTCAGCTGAGCAGACAGAGACAGCCCTTCTTCTCTGCCATCCTCTGCAGCCATCATGGGGCCACTTGACTCATTAATCCTCAGCTGCTGCCTCCTACAATTATAACTACATGGCTGTGGGCAGCCAGCCGGCCTGCCAATATTCACAAAGCAGATACTGTAGTTGTAGAAGGTTGGCATTTGTGTAGAATATATATATTCTATTTGTTCACTCACCCCCACTTCTGGTATTCTCATTCTAGGCGGGGTGGGTGTGCCTATGCAAATGAGATCGGCCCCTGAAGTTCTCTTCCACAACTTGCCACACCTCACCACCAGATGTCAGGGTGGAGCTCATCCTGACACTGCTTACACGCAAAAAGAAAAGGAGTACTAGTGGCACCTTAGAGTCTAACCAATTTATTTGAGCATAAGCTTTCGTGAGCTATAGCTCACTTCATCAGATGTATTCCGATGAAGTGAGCTGTAGCTCACGAAAGTTTATGCTCAAATAAATTGGTTAGTCTCTAAGGTGCCACTAGTACTCCTTTTCTTTTTCTGGTACTCATATTTAGTTTGTGATCTACTATGACCCCCAGATCCCTTTCTGCAGTACTCCTTCCTAGGCAGTCATTTCCCATTTTGTATGTATGCAACTGATTGTTCCTTCCTAAGTGGAGTAGTTTGTATTTTTCCTTATTGAATTTCATCCTGTTTACTTCAGACCATTTCTCCAGTTTGTCCAGATCATTTTGAATTATAATCCTATTCTCCAAAGCACTTGCAACCCCTCCCATCTTTGTATCATCCGCAAACTTTATAAGTGTGCTCTCTATGCCGTTATCTAAATCATTGATGAAGATATTGAACAGAACCAGACCCAGAACTGATCCCTGCGGGACCCCACTCATTATGCCCTTCCAGCATGACTGTGAACCAACAATAACTACTTTTTGGGAATTGTTTTTCAACCAGTTACACACCCAACTTATAGTAACTCCATCTAGGTCGTATTTCCCTAGTTTGTTTATGAGAAGGTCGTGCAAAACAGTTTCAAAACCCTAACTAAAGTCAAGATATACCACATCTACCGCTTCCCCCCATCCAAAGGCATGTTACTGTGTCAAAGAAAGCTATCCAGTTGGTTTAACACGATTTGTTCTTGACAAATCCATGCTGACTGTTACTTATCACCTAATTATCTTCTAGATGTTTGCAAATTGATTGTTTAATTATTTGCTCCATCATGCATCCCATGAAGTGAACTGTAGCTCACGAAACCTTATGCTCAAATAAATTTGTTAGTCTCTAAGATGCCACAAGTACTCCTTTTCTTTTTGCGGATACAGACTAACACGGCTGCTACTCTGAAAGCTAAATGGTCTGTAATTCCCCAGGTTGTCCTTATTCCCCTTTTCATAGATTGACACTATATTTGCCCTTTTCCAGTCTTCTGGAATCTCTTCTGTCTTCCATGACTTTTCAAAGATCACATCATAGTGGAGCTGAAACCAGGGACTTAGGCCTAAGCTCTTTTTGTGCAGTCACTGGGATCTGTGCTCCTCAGTCACTCAGACATAAGCAAAGATCCACCTCTGTCTATGTAGTGCCTGGCACAACAGGGAACTAGCCTGAGTGGCCTCTAGACCCCACTGCAATGTCCTCCATGTCCCCCTGGCACCCACCCCTCTCTGCAACTCCCACAGCACCTGCCCCTCCAGGTCCCTTGCTACTGCCCCAAATTCCTACCTCCTGCCCCACCCCTGAGCACCTTCCCTCTGCCCCCTGGCACCTGTCTTTCCTCTTCCCTCACCACCACCACCCTTGTTCCTGCAGCCTGCCCTTCCCTCCCTGCCTCCCTGACATCTGTCCCCTTCCTCTGCCAGCCTTTATCCCTCTCTTCTCTGCAACCCCCACTACTCCCCTCCTATCCTTTCTGATTCCTTGATGCCTGACCCGTCCCTCCCACTACTCCATGGAGATCTCCCCCTTCCCTTCCCATCTGCTCCCCTTCCCTGGTGCTTGTTCCTCCCCTCTCCTATGTCCCTCACAAGCACCTGCCCCTCTTTCCATCTCCTCTCCTTCCCCTGCCCCCTTGGCCTTAGATGGGGCCCTGACTCTCCTTAAATGGCCAGCAACCTTGTGTCACAGCAATTAATGGGGACACAGGTTAATTTCCCTTTGATCCCAGTGACCAGCCCCTGCCTCCAGCACTGACTCTGTGACTCTCTCCCCAGTGGATGTGACTCTGGATCCAGACACGGCTCATCCCAGCCTCATCCTGTCTGAGGATCAGAAAACTGTGACATACGAAGACAAACAACAGGATCTGCCTGACAATATTAAGAGATTTGATACTTATCCCATTGTCCTGGGCTTTAACAAATTGACAGGAGGGAGGCATTACTGGGAGGTGGAGGTGGGAGACAAAACAAACTGGACTCTGGGGGTTTGTACAGAATCTGTGACAAGGAAGGGGAAGATTTACCTATCACCTGAGAATGGATTCTGGACAGTGTGTCTGAGATATAAGGAATACAAGGCCCTCACCTCCCATTTGACTCCACTGTCCATGAGCGTCAGGCCCAGCCGGGTAGGGATTTTCCTGGACTATGAGGCAGGAGAGGTCTCATTTTACAATGTGACTGACAAGTCCCATCTCTTCACTTTCACTGACACTTTCTCCGGAACGCTCCACCCTTATTTTTATACTTAGAGTTTACAAAGAGGGATTTAGAAACACATCTCCCTTGATAATCTGCCCAGTCCCAGCTCAGGCTGGAGGGAATCTCTGTTCCTGACAGTGACACCCATGGAGGAGCCTGTCCCCTCCCAGCGCTGACCAGCCCCCAGGTGTGTTCCTATAAGGATGGCCTGGGGAATCATCTGCCTGCCACCGCCTCCCCCGCAGTTCCCAGCACCAAGCCTGTGAGCTAGGGGAGAGGAGAGGGGCAGAGGGGGGATGTAGGCTGCTGGGTTGTGGGCATGCAGAGGCAGAGCTGTGTGTAGACACAATGTCAGGGGTGGCTGCTGTTGCTGATGTAAGGGGGACTGTTGTCCCCTTACTGAAACTCAATGAGGATTTTTGGTTGGCCCTCCCAGTAACAAAGGAAAGGGGAATTGCAGATGAGAAACCAAGACCTTGGACTGACAGTCCCCAGGACCAATGGGGAGAGGCAAATGCTCCAGATCCGCCTGATTGACACAGCAGGCAGGCCAATGAGGGAGTAAGGAGAGCGGGGTCCCATCCTCTGTCTGCCCATAGGGGCCGAGCTAGAGCCACAACAGCCAGAGCGAGAGAAGCAGGCCAGGGTTCAGCGCTGTGCTGGGAGCAGAGCCACGGCAGCCAGAGCCAGAGGAGCAGCCCAGAGAGCTGCGCCAGGGGCAGAACAGCAGCTGCGCTGAGGCAGAGCGAAGCTGGGGCTGGGGCTGGGGCTGGAGCAGTCCGGAGAGCAGCTGGGGAGAGCGAGGAGGACCCTGGGCAGCGGGCCCAGTGCAGTAAGACCCCACCAGCCAAAAGGCATTGCAGGCCAGAGTTGGCAGCAAACCATCACCCTGATGTGGGGGCCGATGCTGGGGAGATGGGTCCTGCCACCTTCTCCCCAGCACCGGTCACCGCCAGAGCAAGTGTCCGACCCGCAGCATCCCTGCAGCGCAGCCAGGGCCTGGGCAGGAGGCCTGGGACGTGTGAGGAACAGACTGTGAACTGCCCGTAAATTCCAGAGACGCTGGTTGTGACGTCCCCGTGCCACAGAGTGGGGTTACTTGTTTCCTTTAAGCTCTTCCATTTTTTCCTTATGTGACGTTATTGACATAAACTATGACCACATAGATCATTGTTGCAACCACTATTATATATTTGCAGCAAATATTGTACAAAGGTTGTTGTGTGAGATGTCTATGAAAAGGTTATGATTTTCTGGTTATGGTTATGCTGTCTGTATGTGTGTAGCATTTTTGTAGTTGAAGTTATGAATATTGGCTATGTACTTGTATCTCAGTGTGTTTTGATTCTAAGTAGCCTTAGTGAAGCTTTTGGTCAGCTTCTTGAGAAAGGACTGTTCTCAGTAAGTGCCCAATCAAGAAACAGGTAACTGACAATGACTCTGGGAGATGCCAGTCCACATCTGAGCTTTCCTGGGAACGTTCAAACTAACACGTAAACAATGGCGTTGGCCTGCAAACTGAGTCATGCATGGTGGACATGTGACTTGCCCATGTGACTCCAGACTCCATCTTGCTGCTGTCATTTTCCGCAGTAAGAACAAAAGGGGTCCTTCCACAGGCAGAGAATATAAAAGGCCCTGAAAACCCTTCCATTTTATCTTCAGTCCTGCTTCTGACCTCTGGAGGAACTTTGCTACACTGAAGCTCTGAACAAAGAACTGTATGACCCATCCCAGATGTGGATGTACTCAGAGACTTAATTTAAACCTGCAGTTTATTCCATCACTGCTACAAGCCTGAACCAGGAGCTTTGCCATTACTGTATGTAACTGATTCCATTTAACCAATTTTAGCTCTCATATATATTTCTTTCTTTTATGAATAAACCTTTAGATTTTAGATTCTAAAGGATTGGCAACAGCATGATTTGTGGGTAAGATCTAACTTGTATATTGACCTGGGTCTGGGGCTTGGCCCTTTGGGATCAAGAGAACCTTTTTTCTTTTATTGGGGTATTGGTTTTCATAACCATTCGTCCCCATAATGAGTGGCACTGGTGGTGATACTGGGAAACTGGAGTGTCTAAGGGAATTGCTTGTATGACTTATGGTTAGCCAGTGGGGTGAAACCAAAGTCCTCTTTGTCTGGCTGGTTTGGTGTGCCTTAGAAGTGGAGAAACCCCAACCTTGGGCTGTAATTCCCCTGCTTGAAGCAATTTGTCCTGAATTGATAATCTCAGAAGTGTCACACCAAAGGCAGCATCTTTACACCTTATATTTTTTAATTTGTTGCTGTTCAGTAAATTGTATTTGCTATGAATTGTATATAATGATCAGTGGGTCAGGGAAGTGTCCAGAGCGGAGAGAATACCTCAGAGTGGGGACACTCTAGCCTTTGTCCTAAGTGACAATGACAAGATTGTGGGTCAAGCCCCCCAGGAATCCTTGACCCAGTGATGTTGGGGGTTATGAGGACTCTGCCACACAGGAGAGTGGAAGGGGAGCCCTTGAGGTTAGGCAGGCTTCTGTGTAAAGGGACTAGGAGTGAGGACTCAGATCCTTTCTCAAGTCAATTCCATTGGGGTAGTGTATAAGCCAGGAAAGTTCCCCACAATAGCGGGACCATTCCCCCGCTTACACTAGGGTGGAGTGGGATGGGAGGCTGCAGCAGTAGGAAGTGAAGAGCCCAGATCACAAGAGGAAGACTTGGGGGAGGGGTATATAATGGAGGGGGGGAAGGCCACAAGTAGGAAGAGCCCCTTGCAGAAATGAAAGAGAAGAGACCCCAGTATATGGAGGTGGAGCTCTGAGAAGTGGATGGGGAGATCCCAGGGAAGGGTTGAGTGGGCAGAAGGGAGGGATCCAGGAACAGAGAAAGCTGAAGTCAGGGAAGGGAGGAATGGTGTTAGGAGAGGTGTGAACAGGGGTAGGCAATGTGTCCATTCACAGACCCAAGTGTCCATGGTAAAAATTTTGAGGTCCGTGATAATTTTTCAAAAAAACGTTGAATGACTGAATGACATAACCCCCCCTCCCCCAGTGTCCATCACTAAGTTCAGTAATTTTGCAAAGAGTCCATCGCATAACATGGTGGTGCCGATCCCTGGGTGTGGGTGCCCCCTGCACTCTCTGTTTTTGGGGGAGCCACTAAGCACATGTGGCTCTCAGAATCCTCAGTACAGACAGAACTGATCAAGGTCCCATCTGTGCCCTTAGCTGCACTGCCTCACAGGGCATCTGTGGGACTCTGCAAGACTTGGGGGGAAGGGGAACGTTTATCAGAACTTTATTCTACTGCAAACCATGCCACGGTGTTAGCTGTGCTGGGGCGGTTCTGTTCAGTAACCGGATACCTGGGCAGGCAGTTTGATTTTGTATATAGGCCCACAGTGGGAGAGTGGGGGTGAGTGTGGAGTTGGATGGAAAATAGATCCTGGGAGTGATGGTGAAAAAGTAGCACTCATTGAACGTCTTCAGGGAACCCGGGAACTTGGGTTCACTGATTGTTACACCAACTGGCCCAGAAAGCCTGCTGCTGTGTACCCCGAGGAGCCGGAAGAGGCCTGAAGGCCACAGGTACTAACCCCCGGGGAGGCAGGAAGTAGCCCAGGGGCAGCCCCAGGGGCTGTGGCTCAGTCGGCGTGTTGCGGCTGGATCCCCACCGACGCAGGGGCAGCCGATCCTGCCCCTGCCAGGGCCCTGGGGTGGGACATGGTGGAGTAGGGTGGGGCCGTGTCCCCCTGCCACCCCACCCTGGGTGGCTAACTCCCTACACTTTTCTGAGAAGCTCCTGCTCTGGAGAAGGAGCTTCCTTTACCAGTCACCTTTGCAGACTGTTTGTTCGCTGGCCGCCTGAGACTCCTCAAACCCAGGCCCCAGCCCACCTGCAGACTGTTTGTTTGCTGGCTGCCTGAGCCCCACCCAGGCTAAAGCCAGCCCTGAGATTGTTTGTTGCTGGCTGCCTGAGCCTCCTCAAGCCCGGGGCCCAGTTCAGTTATAGACCCTGTTTAAGGGCTGGCAGCTTGAGCCTCCCAAGCCCAGGCTAAAGCTGGCCTGTGACTGTTGGTCGCTCAGCCCTATTGTGGGCTCTTGACTGTCCTGCGGACTCTGGTCCTGGCCAGACGGGACTGGACTGAGTGGCCTCCCTCACCATGGGAGAGCGAGGGACCATTACAGTGTGCCATCTATCGCCCTGCTGCTGTTAGGGAACCCCAATGCCACAAAGCCATCCACTATTTCATGCGCATTGCCAAGAGTCAGAGTCCTTCATAGCAGGATGCGATTAATGGCCCTGCAAACTTGCATTCATGTGGCCCCAGTGGTGGACTTCCCAGCTCCCAACTAATTCATGCCCAACCAGTAACAGTCTGGAGTCTCCATCTTCCACAGAGTGATCACCATGTGCTTCTCCACCCAGAGGGCAACTTTCATTTTGGTGTCCTTGTGCTTCAGTGCTGGGGCAAGCTCTGCACACAGTTCCATGAAGATGACTTTCCACACAAGGGCGGCAGGGATCATAGGCCAGGAGAGGCTAAGCCTCCCAAAACTGCTGATCCACCACACGTGAACAGCGACACCTGGGCCATGGCCACGCCTGCACTCCGCCCTGAGGTCCCACTCTTCCCTCTGAGGCCTGCCCTCACTCCACCCCTTCCTGGCTCTGCTCTGCCCATTCCCCTGAGGTCCCCACCACATACTGCTCACTGAGTAGGAGGAGAGGAGTGAATGGTGACAGCAAGCAGTGGGAAAAGGGTTTCAGTGGGGAGGTGGCTGAACAGCTCCACCCATTCCCCCTAGGCCTCCTCTGCCCTCTGCTTGCTCCTCTCCTCCTCAGCAGACAAGAGGAGTGACGGTGAGGGGCAGGCAAGGGGGCCAAGTGGTAGCAAGCCATGGGGTGGAGCATGGACAAGGCGTGGAGAGGGGCAGGGTGTGGGGCAGAGTGGGGGTGGGGCAGGGCAGAGCTTGGGCAGGGCCACCAGAGGAAGGGGCGGGACAGGGGGATAGATTCCCCTAGGGGAAGCTTCACCAACTGGCCATATTTCCACATCCAAAAGTTGTGCAGCCACTGCCTATCATCCCAAACCTACATAATATGATCCCACCACTCAGTGCTTGTTTCCCGAGCCCAGAAGCGACGATCCACCATATGCAGCTGCTCCATGAATGCTAAAAGTAATCTTGTGTTGTTCCTTTCCATGGCACACAGCAGGTCAGGGAACTCTGATTCCTGTCCAGATTGGGAGTCCATGATATGCTACATGACCATCCATGATGTGTTTATAACAGTGACCACAACGGTAGAGAGCAGTGCAGGATCCATCCTTTCAGAGAGAGATGGCGGGCACACAGTAAACAGGGACCATTGAAAAATGCCATGAAACACAGTTGGAAGCCCATGGAATGATAGGGTGGGAAAAACTGCATCATGGGACGTTGAGCCTGCACTCATGACACACTGCGATCCACTCTGTGTTCCCACAACTCCTAGCTGCAGAAGGTGCTGAGTAGCACAGTGGGATAGCCACGCACAGTGCACTGCTCTTACTGTTGAGCACTAAGTGTGGACGCGCTCTGCCGACGGAAGAAGCATTCTGTGAACATGCACAAGTGATGTAATTATACTGGTTTTTGATTGTTGGCATGACTTCAGTCAACAGCATTGTACCCAGTTGAACTAAATATATCTGCAGTAGCATGTCTAGTCATTGCTCCTTTCCCACCACAGTTGAGTTTCCACTCCTGGTCCCAGGTGGTTGCTCCCCAGACACTATCAGGTCTCCTCAGTCTGTTCCCAGATCACCATCTTGCAGCTGGAACAGACAAGTGTCCTGAGAGCCTAGTGGATTGGACGTATCTGTTTATCCCACACACTGTGCAGTGCAGGAGCCTTCTAACCAGCTCCCCTCATGCACGCTGCCCACAGCCATTGGACTTCAACCCTGACCTGGGGAAAATCTCTCTCTAAAGCTGAGATGAAAGTTCTGATTCCACTAGCCATTGAGTCATTGGCCTCTGCTGCTGAGACCGATGACAAAGGGAACCAGTCAGTGCAGGTCCTGCTAGTTATATCTGTGTATGATGGTGACACCTGCCCCACTAGGGACCAGGCTGAGATTCCAGCACCTTCCACAGTGGCCTGTGACCTGCCACCAGATGAACTTTCAGCCACTGAGAGGGGTTTAGCATTTGATCCTTTGTGTTCCTTTGTCACTATTGTCAGTTCCTGACCTACTGGCTGATTGCTCAGCTCTGTACTGCAATGCCATCTCATTCCATTTTCTTAGGGTCAGAGACAGTTTTTCCTCACTGCTGGTTGATGAGGTGTCCTTTGTTTCCTTATAGCTGGAGGCAGTCTTTTTTTCTTGTACTCCAAGAAGAGGAAGATAGGTGGGGCAGCTGGGGAGAGGAAAGAGCAGGAGAATGGAAGATTTGAAATAATAAGGGAAGGGGATACAGTAGAAAGAAAGAAGCAAGGCAAAGGGTGAAGGTGAAATCAAGTGAGAGGAAAGAAAAGGAATAGCTGGAAGGAGAAAAGAAAAGGCAGAAACCTTCAGGTTAGAAACTTTACAGTTTTTATATACTCCCATCCTGTGACTGCACAAAGTCCAGGCTGCACCATCCTGGATCATTGGCTCCCAGGGTATGTCTCTTTAAATCTGCTCCTGCACAATGCCAGAGGGACCAGGTTCTCAGGACAGCTGTCTGGGGATTCCAGCTGAGTAACAACAAGCCTGTGGCAGGAGGGGACCTGCCTAATTGCTGCTCCATTACTGGCTCTGGAGAGTGAAATTCTTTCCACTCTGCAGAGAGATCCCAGGGTATTTCTAAGCACAGCCAAAAATCTCCAAGTGGAAGCTGCTTCCAAGGATCTGGTGTCTACAGACTGTGAGCACCATTTGAGCTGAGCCTGAATCACCAAGTCCTGGGGAGAGGAATCAGAACGAGACTTCTCCCATCCTCATTGCAATGACACTGCTGGGCAAAGGAACTTCTGGCCAAACCAGCACCAGGAGCTGGCACAGTGTGGCATCTGAGCCATGCCCTTTATCTGACCATGCCCCTGCTACCAGCTACAGGCGGGGCCTGGAGTAATAGGAGCCCTGAGGGAAGAACTCATGTTTACAAAAGCAAGAAGAGCCAGAAGGGGGAGTGTGTGAGTCAAGGGCGAGATTTCAAACTGCTCTGTGAGAAGAATCAGATCCCAACTGTGAGATTTGTGACAGATCCAAGCAGCACAGAGCTCACACTACAGTTCCCATAGAGGAGGCTGCCCAGAGTAATGTGGTAGGAAAGCATTGTCCAGTGTAACATTTCCTAGCTGTTGTCGATTTCTCTGTAAGATCCCAGCACCTCTGACCTTCTTGCTCCTCTGTCGGACTTCATCTTTCTAAGCTGTCTACCCATAACCATTAAATAAATAAAGTATTTGTTGGCCTTTCTCTGTATGCACTGCACAGCCCAGAGTGAGAGCAGGGCACCACTGGGTGACACAGGAATCCTGATCTGTTGCAGGAACACCACTACGGTGTGCCCCTGAGAGTTAAACTGTAACCCAGGAGCCTCAAACCTTTTGGGTGGGGTCTGGGAAAGGGCGCGTTTAAGCATGAGGCAGGCTGAGGTGTCAGCACTGCACCCAGAGAGTCTAGGCAGTCAGACACTGGGTCCCCATTCTCAAGAGGAGGTATTAGACAATAGGTCTTCACCCCAAGAGTGTGCTAGGAGATTAGAGTACAGGCTGGACTCTGTTCAGGCTCTGTAACCGTGAAATACCCCACGAGCCAGAGCAGCAGATTCCCCTCCCAGCTGTCCTATGGGGTGGCTCACTGTCATCTGTGCCACCCGCACACCAAGCAGAAAGGCAAGCTGAGAGTGCCAATATGCACAGCATGCAAATCACCTGAGCAGAGGAATGAACTCCTTGTCCCTGAGCTCAAAGAACACTGCCTATTCCCTCAAATCAGTACATGGTGCCATGGGTGTTCTTGACAAAGGAGTTTCTGAGGAAACATTTGCTCACATAGATACTAAAACTTTGGCAGCTCACTACGTTCTGAGATATTCCTAAACTGGTCTTTCATGCCATTGAAAAGCTGATCTCAGGGGCAGTCCAATGGGACACATTTTTGGACGGTCAGAAATCTAGATTTGTTTCAGGTAATCACAGGGTTAGGAGGGACTAAAAGGGTCATCCACGCTAACTCCCTGCCAAGATTCAGGAGCTGTTGTGTCTAAACCATCCAAGACAGACGGCTATCCAGCCTCCTTTTGAAAACCTCCAGTGAAGGAGCTTCCACAACTTTCCTAGACACTGTTCCATTGTCCTACTGTTCTTACAGTTAGCAAGTTTTTCCTGAGCTTTAATTTAAATCTGCTATTCCTAATTCTAAAACAAAGTGTTATAAAAATCTGAAAATGATAAAAGCAGAGTATTTGGGGGTATGTTTTGGGAACCCCTTGACCAAATAACTCCAAAATAGCCTCACAAGCTCTATTTCAGACTCTTTTAAAGAGTACCATGTTTAGAAGGAAGATATATATCCACATGGGTTTCAATGCACTTCCAAGTTCATAAGCAGGTCATTTTATGGAGGGTGGCAGCTCTACAGCCCCTTGATTAAACCAGTCAACTTGCCCCCCCATAGAGTGTACCCCACCTTACTCTTAACTTGTCTTTTGGTCAGTGGCGAATCAAATCCTCTGCACCTCCTCGCTCCCTCAAAAGAGTGGAAAACACCAAGCAGAAAAAAGCTTTATATTTATTAAAAAGGTTCAGTTAACAAAAAAATGAGGGCTTCAATCACTTAGGGAGTGATTATGTAAGGTCAGAACAGAGAAAAAGTGCAACATTTGCAGAAATCACTTTTCCAAGGCATTAAAATGGCTCCACTTTTCATGAACCAGTGAATTAAATAGATGGATTACATAATGAATGACACCATCACGTTCAGTAGCATCTCCCAGTCCCTCTGTCACCCTGGCTCATGTCTCTCCTTGTCACTTTCTTTCACTTTCACTCTCCCACTCTCTGAGCTCCTATCTGACAGTCTCTGACCCCTACAGTCAGCTACACTCCTCAAGGATCACACAGGCCAGTGACAAACAGGTTGCACAATTCTTGGAGCAATGCGGTTGGTTTCTCCATTTCAGTAGCATCTTGGTCTTTATACTTTAACAATTCAGAGGCCCCATCAAGCCTTATGGTCATACAAACTGATTGTGTGGTAGAAGGCTTTCAGGAAGACAAGCGTTCTCCAGGGTCATAGAAATTAGGGTGTCTGAGGCTAGAGAAGTTGATTTCAGGGTCTTTAGAAGGGATGTTTTCCCCAAGTGTCAGGGACACAGTCTGAGCTGTGATTGTTCACTCTGAACCCAAAGCCAGGGGTGGATTCTCTCCCCCCTGAAGGAAGCCGGTGGGAAAGTGAAGATTGGGGCATCATTATCAGCATTCAGAAATGTCACCAGCCCCTGTTCATAGTCCAGACAAACCCGGATCCTCCTGGGGACCCAGCTCAGGGGCAGAGGAATTTTAGGGGAGGTGAGAGCCTGGAACTCACCCCACCACTGCTCCATAGCCCGATCCCCCACTCAGGGTTAAAGCAGAACAATCCCTTCCTCCTCACAGACTCTCTGGCAACCCCCACAGCCCAGATTATTTCACCTCCCACCTCCACCTCCCAGTAGTATCTCCCAGATGTGAATCCCTCACAGCCCAGCACGCAGGGTATCAAATCTTTGATCCAGGGTATCAAATCTCTTGGGATTGTTGGGCAGTCTGTGCCATTTGTCTCCCCGTCTGACACTTTTCTGACCCTCAGAGAGGAGGAGTTGGGGATGAGCCGTGTCTGGATCCAGAGTCACATTCACTGAGGAGAGAGGGAAGCAGAGTATTAGAGCCAGAGATCAGCCCTGAGGTGAGTGGCCTGTCCACTCATTCCTATGAATTTAATATATATAATGCTTATGAATATCTATGAAAATCCCAGGGTCAGAGTTAAGGGTGTTTGGATGATAGTGAGAATGTTTCCGTTCATTGCTGTGGGCATGAACTCAGCGTTAAGGTTGGGGTTGGATTGTTTGTCCGACTTCAACTTGGGCACGTCTTAGTAATGTTTTTATTTTTAGGACTGGTTGTGTCATGGTCAGCATTGGCTTAGCTACAAGTTCAAGAAAACATTTTCATGGGAATTTTCTCGTAACTGAAAAATAATCTCCACCTTGAAATCTCACCCTGTTTGTGTGATCCTAGCGTATTCTCTTTTTTTTCCTCCAGTTCAACTGGCAGAGTGTCTACAGGGAGAAAAGATAAAATCAGTGAGATTTTATGTTGTGATATTTATAACAACATCCCCACTCTTAATTCACATGACTGTGTTTTAATTGTGGCAGAGAAACAGACAGAGAGGGACAGAGACACACACAGGTCTTTAATACAAACGAGTCTGAAACCTTCCATTTTCTCTTTCATTCAGGCATCTCACAGCAATGGAATCAATATCCATTAAGTCTCTCAACCATCCTAGGAGGTACAATCTCTAAGAGTTGTTTACTGTTCTCTCATCCTCCCTCTCCAACCCTTGGTTGATTTGTCTCATTCTCCTATTGCCTTTTGTCATGACCTAGACCCAGATCCTGTAAGGACTTTAGCGTGACTATAATTTTATCTACTTTGGGCCCTTTGCCATTAATAGAATGTTAAGGGTTTGCAGGATCAGGGCCCTGAGCTGTAAGCTCTTTGGGTCTGTTTGCTCAGCATCTGTACAGAGCTCAGAACAATGTGGTCCTTGTTGTCCATTGACTGAAATACAAACAACAACAAAAACATTGTATAGATTTGGAAATTAAGGCTGGAAGAGGTTTGGCTCAATGGGCCAGATTCATGCCTGCACTGGCAAAGGGATAGAAGGGGACAGTTTTTGATCTCCCTATTCATAGTATCATCGAATCATAGAATATCAGGGTTGGAAGGGACCTCAGGAGGTCATCTAGTCCAACCCTCTGCCCAGAGCAGGACCAATCCCCAACTAAATCATCCCAGCCAGGGCTTTGTCAAGCCTGACCTTAAAAACTACAAAGGAAGGAGATTCTACCACCTCCCTAGGTAACGCATTCCAGTGTTTCACCACCCTCCTAGTGAAAAAGTTTTTCCTAATATCCAACACAAACCTCCCCCACTGCAACTTGAGACCATTACTCCTCGTTCTGTCATCTGCTACCACTGAGAACAGTCTAGAGCCATCCTCTTTGGATCCACCTCTCAGGTAGTTGTAGGCTGCTATCAAATCCCCCCTCATTCTTCTCTTCCGCAAACTAAACAATCCCAGTTCCCTCAGCCTCTCCTCATAAGTCATGTGTTCCAGTCCCCTAATAATTTTTCTTGCCCTCCGCTGGATGTTTTCCAATTTTTCCACATCCTTCTTGTAGTGTGGGGCCCAAAACTGGACACAGTACTCCAGATGAGGCCTCACCAATGTCAAATAGAGGGGAACAATTACGTCCCTTGATCTGCTGGCAATGCCCCTATTCAACGGTTACAGAGGCCAGTACAGGCCTGGCACATGATAGAGAAGTCCTGAGGTCCTGGCACAGTTGCACCCTTGTGCCACTGGCCTCCTGTGATATTTCCCAGGTGTACCCAGGGTTGTGAGCACTTCACTGCCATGTGCCTTACCATGAGAAGCCATATCTGCGCCTGCCTTGGGCCAGCTCCCAACTCCATTGGCCATAGGCAACACAAGCACTGCCCTCTAGGCCCCGCAGGCCCTGCAGTCTCACTTCACGTTACTGATTGGCTCATTCCAACCGTCAAACCCTGCAAGCATCTCCCTGGAGCGTCCATCCCCTGGTTCACCGGACACTCGTAGTGTTCACGGATTCGCTGCTTCTAAAGAAACAGTGCACACCAGTTTAGCCGTTACACTTCAGGTCACTGTGCTGCTTGACACAAGGCACTTAGCTATTTTTGTATTGAAAACAAGCACCGTATACTTTTATTTAACAAAGAATCAAGATTCAAGTCATAGCAAGTAGTATTGGAAACAAATGGTTACATTTAAAATAGGGCTGTCAAATGACTAAAAAGCATTAATCGTGATTAATCACAAGATTTTAAAAAGTTGTGATTAATCGCAGTTTTAATTGCACTGTTAAACAATAACAGAATACCATTTATTTAAATAGTTTTGCTCTTTGGGGGAAGAGTGTGTGTGTGTGTGTGTGCGTGCGTGCGCGCTGGGGAAGCGTTGTCTCTTTAAGCAGAGCACTCAGAAGCCTGAGCACTTTTTCAGCCAACAGCAGCTCCTGTCGACCGCACTCATTCCTGAGCTGGCAGCAGCAGCAGACAGGCTCCCCCTGTTCCCTGACCCCAGCTCAGCAGTAACCAGGTACATGGGTGGGGGCAGGGGGAACCCCAACATCAGCCCCCACCCCACCCCTTCCACTCTGTGAAGAAGAGTGAAGCCAGGTTCCTAGTCTGGAGTAGCTTGGTCTGGGGTGGCTCCATGGGTGGGAGGGAGGAGCAGCAGTGGAGAAGGGTGATGCGGGGAGGAGCATCCCCGCCCTGGAGGCATGCAGCAGCACCCCCTGAGCACGGCACCCTAGTATGCAATTAATGCACATTAAAAAAAGTATTGAGTTCTTTTGAGTTAATCACATGCATTAACTGTTATTAATTGGCAGCCTAATTATTATTTTTATTACCAATATTTGCACTGTACAATTTGCAATCTACAAGTGGAAGCATGAAGTGGCATACAAATATTTAACATATCTGGCACAAAAATACCTTGCAATGCCCGCTACAACAGTGCCATGAAAATGCCTGTTCTCACTTTCAGGTGACATTGTAAATAAGAAGTGGTCAGCATTCAGCAATTGGCTGAACAAGAAGTAGGACTTAGTGGACTTGTAGGCTCTAAAGTTTTACATTGTTTTGTTTTTAAGTGCAGTTATGTTACAAAATATTCTACATTTATAAGTTGCATTTTGACAATAAAGAGATTGCACTCCAGTACTTGAAAGGAATTGAAAACTACTATTTCTTTTGTTTATCTTTGTTACAGTGCAAATATTTGTAATAAAAATAATATAAAGTGAGCACTGTACACTTTGAATTCTGTGTTGTAATTTAAATCAATATATTTTAAAACATAGAAAACATCCAATTTATGATAAATTTAAATTGGTATTCTATTATTGTTTAACAGTGCAATTAAAACTGCCATTAATTGTGACTAATTTTTTTCATTTAGTTAATTTGTTTTGCATTAATTGCTTGAGTTAACTACAATTGAGAGCCCTAATTTAAAACAAAATCATAATACATACTCTAGAGCCCAGTCTCAATTAACAAGGTACTCTCCTATCTAATTAAGTATTGCTCACCCAAAAATCCTTGCAGCAATTTACAGCCAGGTTGACTGTGATCCTTCGTTCCTGAGGCAAATATGCTGCCAGTCTGCTTCCACACAGATATATCAGGACAATCCATTGTCCTTATTCCTAAAGAAGACACCCTCCTACTGGTTGTTTTTTCCTGTATTTTCCTTTCTTGTAGATTTCAAAATCTCTTAAACAGCATCTGGCTCACTATGCAAATAGGCCTATAGTGTGAGAACACAATATAGAATACCCAAATATCTGGATAGAGATGTGTATCTGTTACTCCCCCAGTGGAAGGAACATTTCCAATGTAGGTCACGCCCAGATATATCCCAAAAATTCATTGTCTTTACTTGTAAACAGGACCCCTGCCTGCTCTTTATTCCTTTCTGTAAAATTTTGCTCTTGAAGATTTCTTTTGATGAGCATTTGGCAGAGTAGGCAAACAGGCTCCATTGTGAAATCATAGAATCATAGAATCATAGAATATCAGGGTTGGAAGGGACCCCAGAAGATCATCTAGTCCAACCCCCTGCTCGAAGCAGGACCAATTCCCAGTTAAATCATCCCAGCCAGGGCTTTGTCAAGCCTGGCCTTAAAAATCTCTAAGGAAGGAGATTCCACCACCTCCCTAGGTAACGCATTCCAGTGTTTCACCACCCTCTTAGTGAAAAAGTTTTTCCTAATATCCAATCTAAACCTCCCCCACTGCAACTTGAATCCATTACTCCTCGTTCTGTCATCTGCTACCATTGAGAACAGTCTAGAGCCATCCTCTTTGGAACCCCCTCTCAGGTAGTTGAAAGCAGCTATCAAATCCCCCCTCATTCTTCTCTTCTGCAGGCTAAACAATCCCAGCTCCCTCAGCCTCTCCTCATAACTCATGTGTTCCAGTCCCCTAATCATTTTTGTTGCCCTTCGCTGGACTCTCTCCAATTATCCACATCCTTCTTGAAGTGTGGGGCCCAAAACTGGACACAGTAGTCCAGATGAGGCCTCACCAATGTCGAATAGAGGGGAACGATCACGTCCCTCGATCTGCTCGCTATGCCCCTACTTATACATCCCAAAATGCCATTGGCCTTCTTGGCAACAAGGGCACACTGCCGACTCATATCCAGCTTCTCGTCCACCGTCACCCCTAGGTCCTTTTCCGCAGAACTGCTGCCTAGCCATTCGGTCCCTAGTCTGTAGCTACATACAATACCCAAACATACAATACCCAAAACATACAATACCCAAAGCACCCATGACCAGACAGAGAAATAAGTATCTGTAACCTCTTGTTTGAAAGGAATATTCTTGAGCTAAATCACCTCCTAGTGACCCACCCTAATCCCAAATCCTTGAGAACACAATTTTCAGAAGAGACATATAACTACTTAAACAGTGTCTGGACATATATTTTGCAATGATTATGGCAACCAATGGGCTCTTGGTAGAGTCCTCACATGCCACCCTTCGGTTAACTACAATTCCTATATCTGACCCAGAGGATCTCTGCAAAACCCTCTGCACCCCCTGTGCCCTCTGCCTGTTGGCACCAAGAGGTCCCTGGTTTACACCCCTATCCAGCTTTGCAAGGGTGCAGAGTATGAAAGACACATCTTTAACCAGGTCATCCACCTTTTATGACATTGACAGACCAAGTGCCAGCTCTGACCAATGCTGTAGGCATTAGCTAAGCACTGAGAAACTCATAGCTGGAAACAAACCAGCTCACATGTACATTAGTTTTGTTCAAAATACATATTAATCTTATATGAATGTATTTAATACTTAGACTCTATGAAATGCTTATAAATTGCAGCATGCATTAATCTCCCTTGTAATACTTGTGTTCCATGCTATAAGGAAATATGTCAGTTTTGCTTTATAACTTTGAAAATGTTTGCTCTGAACCTGTAAACCCAAGCATGGTAACTTCCCTCCTCCCCTCCCCCTTCGCCCCCCCCCCGCCCCTTTAAGGAGACCTAGCAAGATTAAATTTGACATTAAGAAACATCACAATACAAAGGATTGGTGAATGGCCCTATCACACCTTGGAAATGCCCCATGCAAGGAAGCTCTTCTCATGGACTGGTAAGCCAAATGTAAAAGAAAAAACAGGGTCACAAGAAGATTTGTCATCTCTTTGCTCTTTGGACTCTCACAGGCCAGAGACATTAAATGAAGGCAGGGATCGCCAGGGGCTACCCCTGCATTTGCCCTAAAAGACATTTTGAATTGACAGATTATTACATCTCTGTCATCTTTAGGAATCGTAGCTGGTAATTCATTTGTGTGTATATTTGCTTGCTTTAACCTGTAAATAACTCTCGTATTTCATTTTTGTAGTTAATAAACCTTTAGATAGTTTATTATAGGATTGGCTACAGGAATGGTCTTTGGTGTAAGATCAAGGGTACCAGCTGATCTGGGGGAAGTGACTGATCTCTTGGGACTAGAAGCAACCTGAATATATTGTGATTTTTAGTGTAAAGCCTTGTCTACACTACATAATTTTGTCGGCATAATTTTGTCGGCAAAAGTCAGGTTTCATTGACAAAACAGTGGAGGTGTACACACTGCAGTGTTCCTTCTGCCAACAAAACTCTCCTACTTTGCCAACAAAATAAAACCACCTCGACAAAAGGCATAGAGCTATTTGCAACAAAGTTATATCAAGAAAGTGTTAATGTATACGCCGCGCTTGGTTATGTTGCTAGAAATGGCCTCTAGGAGGTGTCCCAAAATGTCCATCCTGACTGATCTGGTCAGCAGTTTGAACTCCACCGCCCTGTACCCAGGTACACACCCTTTAAAGGCCAGGGAATTTTTGAAATTCCACTTCCTGTTTCCTCGGCATGGAGAGCTCACATATCATCTCCCCAGCTGACCATGGTGGCTCCACGCAGCAAACATTCTCCCACTCAGAGTACCCCGCAGTTGTTGGATCTGCTGGTACTATGGGGAGAGGAGGCTGTGCGGTCCCAACTGCACTCCAGCAGTAGGAACTTCGATACCTGTGGGCAGATTTCTCATGGTTTACTGGAAAAGGGGTGTCATAAATATAAAGGGAAGGGTAAACCCCTTTGAAATCCCTCCTGGCCAGGGGAAAGCTCCTCTCACCTGTAAAGGGTTAAGAAGCTAAAGGTAACCTTGCTGGCACCTGACCAAAATGACCAATGAGGAGACAAGATACTTTCAAAAGCTGGGAGGAGGGAGAGAAACAAAGGGTCTGTGTCTGTCTGTATGCTGGTCTTTACCTGGGATAGACCAGGAATGGAGTCTTAGAACTTTTAGTAAGTAATCTAGCTAGGTATGTGTTAGATTATGATTTCTTTAAATGGCTGAGAAAAGAATTGTGCTGAATAGAATAATATTTCTGTCTGTGTATCTTTTTTGGAACTTAAGGTTTTGCCTAGAGGGGTTCTCTATGTTTTGGAATCTAATTACCCTGTAAGATATCTACCATCCTGATTTTACAGGGGGGATTTCTTTATTTCTATTTACTTCTATTTTTTATTACAAGTCTTCTTGTAAAAAACTGAATGCTTTTTCATTGTTCTCAGATCCAAGGGTTTGGGTCTGTGGTCACCTATGCAAATTGGTGAGGCTTTTTATCCAACATTTCCCAGGAAAAGGGGGGTGCAAGTGTTGGGAGGATTGTTCATTGTTCTTAAGATCCAAGGGTCTGGGTCTGTAGTCACCTAGGCAAATTGGTGAGGCTTTTTACCAAACCTTGTCCAGGAAGTGGGGTGCAAGGTTTTGGGAAGTATTTTGGGGGGAAGGATGCGTCCAAACAGCTCTTCCCCAGTAACCAGTATTAGTTTGATGGTGGTAGCGGCCAGTCCAAAGACAACGGGTGGAATATTTTGTACCTTGGGGAAGTTTTGACCTAAGCTGGTAAAGATAAGCTTAGGAGGTTTTTCATGCAGGTCCCCACATTTGTACCCTAGAGTTCAGAGTGGGGGAGGAACCTTGACACTCCGCCACCCTGTACCCAGGTACACACCCTTTAAAGGCCAGGGAATTTTTGAAATTCCACTTCCTGTTTCCTCGGCATGGAGAGCTCACATATCATCTCCCCAGCTGACCATGGTGGCTCCACGCAGCAAACATTCTCCCACTCAGAGTACCCCGCAGTTGTTGGATCTGCTGGTACTATGGGGAGAGGAGGCTGTGCAGTCCCAGCTGCACTCCAGCTGTAGGAACTTCGATACCTGTGGGCAGATTTCTCATGGTTTACTGGAAAAGGGGTATGAACAGGACAGTGCTGAGTGAAGATAAAGGAGCTGAGGCAGGCGTACCAGAAGGCAAGGGAGGCAAACCGTTGCTCTGGTGCTATGCCAAAGACCTGCTGCTTCTATAAGGAGCTGGCCGCCATCTTTAGCAGTGAACCCATCTCCACCGCCAAGAGCCTCGTGGATACTTTAGCGGGGCTGCAGGCAGCGGACAGTAGACTCAACCCCAAGGACAAAGTTGTGGATGAGAAGTTTGAATTGGAAGACAATGTGGAGCACACAGCAGGGTCGTCCTGTGGTGCAGCAAGTCAGGACCTCTTTTCCACTCAGGAGGGGTCTAGCAAGTCCCAGCAGTCTGGCTCTGGCATGCATGATACAGGAGAGGAGAGCTTTGGTAAGTGATCTTTTTGAGTTGATACTGCTCAGTTATCTGACGTAGAGCTGTCCTTTGCTCTGTATAGTCTAGAAGTGGGTGAAGGGATAGGGGCCGGTTCTGCTCAATATCTTCATAAATGATCTGGAGGATGGTGTGGATTGCATTCTCAGCAAATTTGTGGATGATACTAAACTGGGAGGAGTGGTAGATACACTGGAGGGCAGGGATAGGATACAGAGGGACCTAGACAAATTGGAGGATTGGGCCAAAAGAAATTTGATGAGGTTCAATAAGGATAAGTGCAGGGTCCTGCACTTAGGACGGAAGAACCCAATGCACAGCTACAGACTAGGGACCGAATGGCTAGGCAGCAGTTCTGCAGAAAAGGACCTAGGGGTGACGGTGGACGAGAAGCTGGATATGAGTCAGCAGTGTGCCCTTGTTGCCAAGAAGGCCAATGGCATTTTGGGATGTATAAATAGGGGCATAGCGAGCAGATCGAGGGACGTGATTGTCCCCCTCTATTCGACATTGGTGAGGCCTCATCTGGAGTACTGTGTCCAGTTTTGAGCCCCACACTACAAGAAGGATGTGGATAAATTGGAGAGAGTCCAGCGAAGGGCAACAAAAATGATTAGGGGTCTGGAACACATGACTTATGAGGAGAGGCTGAGGGAACTGGGATTGTTTAGTCTGCAGAAGAGAAGAATGAGGGGGGATTTGATAGCTGCTTTCAACTACCTGAGAGGTGGTTCCAGAGAGGATGGTTCTAGACTATTCTTAGTGGTGGAAGAGGACAGGACAAGGAGTAATGGTCTCAAGTTGCAGTGGGGGAGGTTTAGGTTGGATATTAGGAAAAATGTTTTCACTAAGAGGGTGGTGAAACACTGGAATGCGTTACCTAGGGAGGTGGTAGAATCTCCTTGCTTAGAAGTTTTTAAGGTCAGGCTTGACAAAGCCCTGGCTGGGATGATTTAATTGGGGATTGGTCCTGCTTTGAGCAGGGGGTTGGACTAGATGACCACCTGAGGTCCCTTCCAACCCTGATATTCTATGTTCCTATTCTATGTCTTCACGCGGATTTTACATCAAGTTAGCTATCTCCGTGTAAACACACTTTTGCAGTGAAGACAATGCCTGGGAGACTCCTACCTCAAGCCCCGAACTTCTGGTTGAGCTAGAAATTATTTGCAACTTTTAAGAGCCCACTGATTGAAAGAGGTTAAACACATACAACATTTCTCCATTTTATCTTTGTGCAACTGACAGCACTCTGTGTAGTCAGGTTTCAGAGTAGCAGCCGTGTTCGTCTGTATTCACAAAAAGAAAAGGAGGACTTGTGGCACCTTAGAGACTAACCAATTTATTTGAGCATAAGCTTTCGTGAGCTACAGCTCACTTCATCAGATGCATAAAGTGGAAAATACAGTGAAGATGTTTTTATACACACAGACCATGAAAAAATGGGTGTTTATCACTTCAAAAGATTTTCTCTCCCCCACCCCGCTCTCCTGCTGGTAATAGCTTACCTAAAGTGATCACTCTCCTTACAATGTGTATGATAATCAAGGTGGGCCATTTCCAGCACAAATCCAGGGTTTAACAAGAATGTCTGAGGAACAGTGGGGGGGAGGGGGAAGGAATAAACAAGGGGAAATAGGTTACCTTGCATAATGAGTCAACCACTCCCAGTCTCTATTCAAGCATAAGTTAATTGTATCCAATTTGCAAATGAATTCCAATTCAGCAGTCTCTGGTTGGAGTCTGTTTCTGAAGTTTTTCTGTTGTAATATCGCAACTTTCATGTCTGTAATTGCGTGACCAGAGAGTGAAGAAGAGTGAAGCCTGTTGATGGTTCTTTAGCCACTTGGATGTGCAGCAGTGCAGCTGCTCACAATGCACATAGAGGCAGGGGTAGGAAAATGGCAGTCCAGCATCAGAGTTACTCATGCCAAGCCACTGGCCAAGTGGCCTGGACATGAGGAGGGAGCAGGGCCTTGTCAGATGCACATCTGATGCTCCTGGAAGTTGGTTTGCAGAATCAGACCCCCAGAGAAGCATTCACCAAATCTTTGGAAGCTGTGCACTGCTTCAGGACAATACAATCAGTCATGTCTCTCTCCCCCCAAACCCTCCACATGTGTATTTGTCAAGACCTAATCATCTTTATTTATACCTCCTCTGTACCCCTCTAACTAGTGCTTCGTACACATCCCCAGGGGAAGGGGAGGGCAAATGAGTGCACCCCACGCTCAGAGAGACACTGACCTGGGAGCGATTTCTAGACAAGGTTGAAAATCTTTTCCAAAGGAAGGATTGTCTGTAGAAAAGTGACTATTTTTGGAATGCAAGGGTTTTTCGTGAAAGATTGTCAAGACTAGGACTTTCCTGTTTTCACAGTCTTGTTCTGACACTTTTAAAATCAATCTTTTGTTCACTATATTCTCTCTTCCATGCCTCTACCCCCTTTGACCCAAAACCTGAGTTTGTTTTGGGTTAAAGTGGGTGGAGGCATGGCAGAGTAGCAGCCGTGTTAGTCTGCATCTGCAAGACTAACACTGTTTCAGAGTAGCAGCCATGTTAGTCTGTATCCACAAAAAGAAAAGGAGGACTTGTGGCACCTTAGAGACTAACAAAGACATTTGAGCGTAAGCTTTCATGAGCTACAGCTCACTTCATCGGATGCATGCAATGGAAAATACAGTGTGGAGATTTTTTATACATAAAGAACATGAAAGAATTGGTGTTACCATACGGACTGTAAAAAGAGTGATCAGGAAAGGTGAGCTATTACCAGCAGGAGAGCAGGGGTGGGCAGGGGAGGGGGCGGAGGGTGAAGAAAACCTTTTGTAGTGATAATCAAGGTGGGCCATTTCCAGCAGTTGACAAGAACAGTAGGGGGGGAAATAAACAAGGGGAAATAGTTTTACTTTGTGTAATGACACATCCACTCCCAGTTTTTATTCAAGCCTAAATTAATTGTATCCAGTTTGCAAATTAATTCCAATTCAGCAGTCTCTCCTTGGAGTCTGTTTTTGAAGTTTTTTGTTGTTGAAGAATTGCCCCTTTTAGGTCTGAGTTCGAGTGACCAGAGAGATTGAAGTGTTCTCCGACTGGTTTTTGAATGTTATAATACTTGACGTCTGATTTGTGTCCATTTATTCTTTTATGTAGAGACTGTCCAGTTTGGCCAATGTACATGGCAGAGGGGCCTTGTTGGCACATGATGGCATATATCACATTGGTAGATGTGCAGGTGAACGAGCCTCTGATAGTGTGGCTGATGTGATTAGGCCCTATGATGGTGTCCCCTGAATAGATATGTGGACAGAGTTGGCAACGGGCTTTGTTGCAAGGATAGGATCCTGGGTTAGTGGTTCTGTTGTGTGGTGTGTGGTTGCTGGTGAGTATTTGCTTCAGGTTGGGGGGCTGTCTGTACGCAAGGACTGGCCTCTCTCCAAAGATCTGTGAGAGTGATGGGGCGTCTTTCAGGATAGGTTGTAGATCCTTGATGATGCATTGGAGAGGTTTTAGTTGGGGGCTGAAGGTGATGGCTAGTGGCGTTCTGTTATTTTCTTTGTTGGGTCTGTCCTGTAGTAGGTAACTTATGGGTACTCTTCTGGCTCTGTCAATCTGTTTCTTCACTTCAGCAGGTGTGTATTGTAGTTGTAAGAATGCTTGACAGAGATCTTGTAGATATTTGTCTCTGCCTGAGGGGTTGGAGCAAATGCGGTTGTATGGTAGAGTTTGGCTTTAGACAATGGATCGTGTGGTGTGTCCTGGTTGGAAGCGTTATTCTAAGTCAGCCATAAAAATGCGGGCAGACTGTGGGGCCATGCGGGTACCCATAGCAATCCGGCCGACTTGAAGGTATACATTGTCCTCAAATGTGAAAGAGTTATGGGTGAGGACAAAGTCACAAAGTTCAGCCAGCAGGTTTGCCATGACATTATCGGGGATACTGTTCTTGACGGCTTGTAGTCCATCTTTGTGTGGAATGTTGGTGTAGAGGGCTTCGACATCCATAGTGGCCAGGATGGTGTTTTCAGGAAGATCACCGATGGATTGTAGTTTCCTCAGGAAGTCAGTGGTGTCTGGAAGATAGCTGGGAGTGCTGGTAGCATAGGGCCTGAGGAGAGAGTCTACATAGCCAGACAATCCTGCTGTCAGGGTGCCAATGCCTGAGATGATGGGGCGTCCAGGAGTTCCAGGTTTATGGATCTTGGGTAGCAGATAGAATATCCCAGGTTGGGGTTCTAGGGGTGTGTCTGTGCGGATTTGTTCTTGTGCTTTTTCAGGGAGTTTCTTGAGCAGATGGTGTAGTTTCTTTTGGTAACCCACAGTGGGATCAGAGGGTAATGGCTTGTAGAAAGTGGTGTTGGAGACCTGCCTAGCAGCCTCTTGTTTATATTCTGACCTATTCATGATGATGACAGCACCTCCTTTGTCAGCCTTTTTGATTATGATGTCTGAGCTGTTTCTGAGGCTGTGGATGGCGCTGTGTTCTGCACGGCTGAGGTTATGGGGCAAGTGATGTTGCTTTTCCACAATTTCGGCCCGTGCACGTCGGCGGAAGCACTCTCTGTAGAAGTCCAGTCTGTTGTTTCGACCTTCAGGAGGAGTCCACCCAGAATCCTTCTTTTTGTTGTCTTGGTAGGAAGCTCTCTGTGGGTTAGTATGTTGTTCAGAGGTGTGAGAAATATTCCTTGAGTCGGAGACATCGAAAATAGGATTCTAGGTCACCACAGAATGGTATCATATTTGTGGGGGTGGAGGGGCAGAAGGAGAGGCCCTGAGATAGGACAGATTCTTCTGCTGGGCTAAGAGTATAGTTGGATACATTAACAATATTGCTGGGTGGGTTAAGGGAACCACTGTTGTGGCCCCTTGTGGCATGTAGTAGTTTAGAGAGTTTAGTGTCCTTTTTCTTTTGTAGAGAAACAAAGTGTGTGTTGTAAATGGCTTGCCTAGTTTTTGTAAAGCTCTCCAACACCACTTTCTACAAACCATTACCCTCTGATCCCACTGAGGGTTACCAAAAGTTAGGGCCTGTCTCACCTCCTGCAACCTGCAAGGTCTCGTGCCAGCAAAGGGAAGGTGCATTCTGCAGATCTGGAGCTGCATTCGCATGTCCTGAGGGCTGTCCTGCACCATGGTCACCACGGGCAGGTAGGTCATCAACCTCCATCTCTGTCCCAGCTGCAGGATGGCCTGTGGTGCCTGCTTCCTCAGGCACCTGGAGATGCTGAAATAGGGGTGGGGTTGGCAGAGCAGGAGAACACCCCATGAGGTTAAGAAATGGCAGTGAGAGCCTTTTCCCTCCCTGGGAGATTACGGTGTCCCTCTGTGGGGACTCCCTTCCTGGCAGGTGCTGTGCTTTCGTTCCTGGGCACTGCCAGGAGGCCCAGCTCCCAACCCTAGCAGCTTGGCTGTTCCATCCCCTACTGTGTACCGAAACTGACTTGAAAGGACTATCCAAGCCCCTCCCAGGCCTGCTCCCATTGCGGGTCTCTCTCCTGGCTGAGCACAGGCTGTTCTTGTATCGCCCAACAGGCCTGGATCCTAGTTACATGCTGCTCCTTCCCATGTGACCCCTGCACTTATTCCCTTCACCTGGGGATAGGTTCAGTTGAGCTACTACCCCTTTCATGGCCATCTTCCCCTGGGACAGCCTGAAACTGGAAACCTGTGCTCGAACAGGAACTGTTTGCTAGGAAAGGTGCTGAAGACACACTGGAAAAGGAAATCCTTTGGACTGGATTGAAATTATTCCAAAGGAAAGTGAATGAGAGAAAACGCCCAGCGTTATCCTCCTAGCGAAAGAAAAAAAATGAAGGTTTTTAAGCATTAGAGCCAGCTGGTCAGAAACAATCTTTCTTCTCCAGTGACGTGAAGTTAAAGGACATGGAGAGGAAGAAAACCTCCACTCGGGTTGTTACTGGAGCTGAAGCAGAGAGGCCAGGACAAACACGGCTAGGGCCCAGGACTGACTATCAGCAGATTGGCCATTTTCTATTCCTGACTTTTTGACCATGAACGAACCTCTTTGCTTCTGTGTGCCTCAGTTTCCACGACTATAAAATAAAGCTACTCAAGGTTATGTTTTTTTGTCTTCTGTTTTTCAAGGCGGGACACTTCGACACATTTGGGGCCTGTCTGTGCTACAGGTCTAGAGTGTCTTTGTAAGCTGATGACCCCCACATGTTGTTCAGAAGCTATGGATGACACAAGCTCCTACATTTGTTCTGTGCTTAGCCCCTTGGGCACAGCTGGGCTGGGTGGCCTTTTCTCACTGTGCTGTGTGGAGCAGGTTATGGGCACGAGGGATATGAAGAGGCTCTCAAGGACTAATTCTTGAAAATAAATATCAATGAACTGCAACCTAAATAAAATATCACTGCTGCTAAAGTTGGTGGGTGATAAAATAGAAGCAGAGTGGTAATTAATGATGAGGAGAGGGCAGTGACACAGAGCAATGGGATCCCTTGATAAAGTGGAGCCATTCAAAGAAAACAAGTTGGAAAAGAACCAAAGGAAGGGTCCTATAGCTAGCGACAAAGCATGCAGGCCACATCTACAGAGTGGGGAAGTGTATCCAGGAAAGCACTGATGGTGAAGAGGATTTCGGGGCCATGCTAGGCAAGCCATTCAACATGAGCACGCAGGGTGATGCTGTGGTGAACAGGGCTAAAGCCATCATTAGATGTATGAAAAGAGCAGTGAGGAGCATAGGGAGATGACACACCATGAGGAAGAAAAGGAGTACTTGTGGCACCTTAGAGACTAACCAATTTATTTGAGCATAAGCTTTTGTGAGCTACAGCTCATTTCATCGGATGCATACTGTGGAAAGTGTAGAAGATCTTTTTATATACACACAAAGCATGAAAAAATTTGGATTTGTGCTGGAAATGGCCCACCTTGATTATCATACACATTGTAAGGAGAGTGGTCACTTTAGATAAGCTATTCCCAGCAGGAGAGTGGGTTTGTGTGTGTGCAGTGGGGGGGGGGGTGTGTGAGAAAACCTGGATTTGTGCTGGAAATGGCCCAACTTGATTATCATACACATTGTAAGGAGAGTGATCACTTTAGATAAGCTATTAGTAGCAGGAGAGTGGGGTGGGAGGAGGTATTTTTTCATGCTTTGTAGGTATATAAAAAGATCTTCTACACTTTCCACAGTATGCATCCGATGAAGTGAGCTATAGCTCACGAAAGCTTATGCTCAAATAAATTGGTTAGTCTCTAAGGTGCCACAAGTACTCCTTTTCTTTTTGCGAATACAGACTAACACGGCTGTTACTCTGAAACCATGAGGAAGACTGATCATGGAATCCTGCATGCAGTTTTGGCATCCACCTTTGAAAAAAGATTTGGAAATATTGGAGATGGGGCAGCAAAAAGCAATGAAACGTTTTGAGGGCTGGAGAAAAATGCCTGCGAATAAGCTATTGAAAGAGCTCAGCCTGTTTAGATGATAAAAAAGATCGGGAGGTGACGTCATTGAAGTGTTGAAGTGACTTCATGGAGAGAAAATATTGGGTATGAAAGGGCTCATTAATCTAGCAGAGAAAAGAATAACAAGACCCAGTGGCTGGAAACTCAAAAGAGACCAATTCATATTAGAAAGAGGGCACACATATTCAACCGTGAGGATGAATCACCAAAGGAACAAACTAGAAAGGGAAGTGGTGGGAATTCCCCACCTCTTGATGTCTTCTAATGAAGACTAGATGCCTTTCTGGAACGTGTGTACTCAAAAACTAGCTCCTACGCTCTACAGAAAGCATGAGATATGCAGGAGGTCAGATGACATGCTCTAATTGTCTCTTCTGTCCATAAAGTCTGCTAATTTATGAAAAACTGAGCGTAGCACGGGGAGAAGCCTCTGATGTTTTACTTTGTTCGACTTGAGCCCACAATGAATGCTCATTGCGTGGGGTGATCCAGGGGAAGCGGCTGAAACATCCAATGTAGCTGGACAGGGGCAGGACATCAGCACTGCAAGGGAGGCGTGGGTGTGGCAGTGACATCACAAGGGCCTTTGGCAGGACCTCAGCCTATTGGACAAAGGTGGTGGGGAGGCGATGACCTCACAGAGAGATCTTGACATCAGCCAGGCAGGACAGGGGTGCAGGACAGGGGCAAGCTCGGAGATCCCTGTGGCTTTGCTTCAGCACGTCTCCTTCTCGAGGTCTCTCCTGGAGGACTGAGAGAGCATTCACGTTCACATTTGTGAGCGCAAGGAGGACCCTCTTCGGAGTTTTCTCCTTTTCTTGTAGTGGTTTTGCTCAAAAACAGACGTACCTGTATAGAAGGTAAGAGCCTCGGAGAGGTTTGGAACCTGACCAGTCTGATCAATCAGGTGCCAGCTGATTTTTAGGAAAGGCAAACACTAGATTGTGGGTCCAGCATTTTAATTCAGACCTAGGACTTTGTCCCTTAGAATTACTGGGGACACTGGGGTTTCTCCTTTTTGTTTTCCCTTTTCCTGTCTCTCCCTCCTTTCTCGTCTTCTCTTGCATCTTTGTCCTATTCCCCTGCTTTCCTTTCACCACCAGGACCTGTCTGTGCATGTGGAGTTGGGGATGGGGGGTTGCTCCCAAAGACATGTGGCTGGACTGGTGCTCTAAGAGTGACTCCCTCCAGTGGTGACCCGGGACATCTGGTGAAGACTCTCAGCTTTCTGCTTCTCAGAGTCTCAATGCTGATTGGGGGAGCTTGGGGCTATTGTGAGGGAGGAGACTCAGGTCCTCCTTACTCTCTTTTAAGACCAAGGAAATAGGCCATAACCAAACATGTATTTGATTGCTCTTGCCGCTTTTCTCCATTCATTGTCTTGGAGTAATTCACAATTCTCTCTCTAATGGGCTAGTTCTTCTAAAATACTTATGAAATAATTAGGTTTTAATCAAGCCAAATGCAACCCCATAGCTTCAGTAACAAAGGAGTCAGGTGGCACCCTACAGAATGGGGGACAATCCGCTGGAAAGCAGGGACCTTGAAAAGGATTTCGGGGCCATAGAGGACGAGCTGCTCAGCACGGTCTGTCAATGTGAAACTGTGTTAAAAAAGGTTAAAGCCATTCTTGGCTGGATAGAATAGTGAGAATGGAAAGGGAAGTGAAAGAGCATTGGTGAGACTGATGCTGGAATGTTGAATCCAGTTCTTGTGTCCACATTTTGAATATTATGTTAAAACAATTGAAGAGGGTACAGAAAAGATTCCTAATTGAGGGATGGGGATGATGCCTTCTAATGAGACATTGAAAAAGCTCAATCTGTTTAGTATCCACAAAAGACAAATGAGAGGTGAGTTGCTTGACTTCATGGAGAGAAAATGTTGAGTAGAAAAGGGCTCTTTTATGTAGCAGAGAAAGGCATGACAAGACCCCATGGATGGAAGCAGAAATCAGAAAAAGTATAATGACAATAAGACCCGGATTTGTAAGAGGGTGATTTGTCATTGGCACAAACTGCCAAGAGAAATGATGGATTCTCCATCTCTTGATCTCTTCGAATAAAGACTAGATGCCTTTCTGGAAAACATTTGAGTAAAAGAAAAGCCCAGCTCTTCTGATATACAGGAGGCCTTAGAATACGCAGGGGATGAGATTAAATGCTCTAACGGTTGCTTCTGGCCATAAAGTCAACTAACTTGTGAAAACCTAATTGCAGCCTGGGGAAGAAGCTCTGTGTTATACTGTGTAGTCGGTGTCACCCCACAAGGAAGTGACATTGAGTGGGGTGATCCAGGGGAAGCAGCTGAAACATCCAATGTGGCTGGACAGGGGCAGGACATCAGCACTGCAGGGGAGGGGTGGGTGTGGCAGTGACATCACAAGGGCCTTTGGCAGGACCTCAGCCTATTGGACAAAGGTGGTGGGGAGGCGATGACCTCACAGAGAGAACTTGACATCAGCCAGGCAGGACAGGGGTGCAGGACAGGGGCAAGCTCGGAGATCCCTGTGGCTTTGCTTCAGCACGTCTCCTTCTCGAGGTCTCTCCTGGAGGACTGAGAGAGCATTCACTTTCACATTCGTGAGAGCAAGGAGGACCCTCTTCGGAGTTTTCTCCTTTTCTTGTAGTGGTTTTGATCGAAAACAGACATCCCTGTATAGAAGGTAAGAGCCTCGGAGAGGTTTGGAACCTCTTCAGTCTGATCCATCAGGTGCCGGTTGATTTTTAGGAAAGGAAAACATTAGATTGTGGGGGAAGTATTTTATTTCCAACCTAGGACTTTGTCCCTTAGAATCACTGGGGACGTTGGTTTTTCTCCTTTTTGTTTTCCCTTTTCCTCTGTCCCTCCTACCTTTCTCTTCTCGCTTCCTTTGTCATTTTCCTCTGCTCACCAGGAGCTCTGTGTGTGGAGCGGGGGCCGGGGGGCGTTGTGGGAGGCCCTTACAGGGAGGTGAGACTGGAATAGGGCTCCGAGAATGATCACCTCGGTGGTGACCAGGGCCATTCTTTGGGCTATTTAATGAGAACCCTTAGCCTCCCACCCCTCAAAGTCTCAACCTTGATTGGCTGAGGAGGGAGCTATTGACAGGGAGGAAACTCTGGTCTTTGTTGTTCTCTTTTATGACCAAGCAAATAAGTCACAACCAGTTATATCTCTGACCAATGTGGATGCTGCTCTCCATTCATTGTCTCGGAGCAGTTCAATATCCTCTCGAACAATCCAATTCTTCTCAAATACTTGCTGCATAATTACTATGAACAATTGCTGGTCTGTAGCTCATTTGAGAGCAATTCTGCTACTGACTGGCTGCATCAGCTAAGACAAGTCCCTGCTCCTTTCTCAGCCTTTGTTTCTCCTTCTGTCAAGTAGGAATAACAATGCTCTCCCACCTACCTCGCCATGGGTGGATGCTGGGGATCCACTGAAGAGTGTCACTTGGAGCAGTACAGACTAGGAGGTGTCCGATCACACTGAGCCATATCAGATTATGACCTAATATTCTCTTTTATTTGTATTTTATTCTTTTGAAATTGTGAAGAGCAGCAACTACTTAGCTCAGACTGAAGCATCTCATCTAATTTTCTAGATCATAGTTGGTTTCAGAGTAGCAGCCGTGTTAGTCTGTATTTGCAAAAAAGAACAGGAGGACTTGTGGCACCTTAGAGACTAACCAATTTATTTGAGCACATGCTTTCGTGAGCTACAGCTGTCGTGAGCTACAGATGCATCCGACGAAGTGAGCTGGGGCTCACGAAAGCTTATGCTCAAATAAATTTGTTAGTCTCTAAGGTGCCACAAGTACTCCTTTTTCTTTTTGCTAGTTCATAGTGTCTCCCCTTTGTGTACGACGAGACGGTTGAATGCACTGTGACAAACAGGAGATGCTCTTGTTTTGCAAACAAATATTTTTGCAAAGAATTTTTATCCTACTTCTATGATTTCAAGAAACAAAGTGGTTTCATCTGAATGGATTTTAAGACAGAAAACGGTTTCCATGAAAATGTTCACACCTTATTTCCTGGGCTTTATCCCTGCCTCCGGGGGGGTTGTTGTCTGTTAGTTAGAACAGGAGTCAGGATTGTTGTCTTCTCTTTCTGGCTCCGTCACGCTTTGCTGTGTGACACCTTGGGTAGGTCCAGTGGGAATAGGGTCAATTCTCTAACTCCAGGCAGCAGGGAGCCTGGGTGAGATAAGGGATGTTAAGGCCGTCTGCGAAGGAGAAAGGGATGTTTCCAGGTGTTGAATGTCAAGAATTCTAAACTTTGCTGAAATGGCTAGTCTCGAGAAACAAGAACTAGTTGGGACCAAACTTTAACCATTGTTTTTTTTAAAGCCCATTCAGGGATGTGAGTCCCAGAGAGCCATGGAGAGGGGGAGCAACTTGCCCAAAGTCCCACAGATCAAGAGGCAGCAATGGAAGCAGGAGTGACCCTCCCTCTCAAAGGCAGGGGGACCAGCCATTAGGGCCTGGTTGCAATTGCCAGCTGTGGAGGGAGTGTGCGGCAGTGGTTAGTGAAGGGGTCGATCCATGGCTCTGACACTCAGTGTGAGCCTGTGCTCCTAGCTGAGGCCCGTTTGCCGTCAGTCGGGTTAGGGTCCCATGGCTACAGCTCAGTGGGTTTGGGAGGCTCCAGGAAGGTGTGTAAAGTGCTGGGATGTCAGGATCCTGGAGGCGCTGTCACCTCCGCCCTAGGGCAGTGTTCTGCAACCCCTGCTGCTGGCTGAGTTTCTCCGTCCCTTGGCAATCAGACAGACTCTTGTTTTCACAGCTAGTCGATCGCCCTAGTGTCATCACCCTGCCTGCTGGCTGGGCAGGGTAACTCCTGAGGTCACCACCCTCTCCAGCCTGCCTTGGGCTTGGAGAGTGAGGAGGAGGGCGTGGGACGTCTGCTGACGCTGAACATCCGCCATCCATCATCCCATCACTGAGAGCAAGTTAGTGGCATTCGGGTTCCTCGGTGGCTTCCCCTGTCTGTCTGGGGGAGAGACTATCTCCAAAGGGGGATTTCCTTTGCAAACAGCCCCCAAGAGCCCCTCATTCTTAGGCCAGGCAGGGGCTTCTCCAGAGCCGTCTCCAGTGTGTTTTGAAAGGTTCCAGCAATGGGGCTCCCAGCCCTTTCCTTGTGGGACACCGTTCCCCAGGCTGAGAGTCTCTGAGCTGGGCCGGACCCTGTGGGCTGCTGAGTCTGGAAATCAAGGGGGAACGAGGAGGGCCCTGGTCTTCCTGTGCCTAGGCTCTTTGTGACTTTGACGTGGGGAATGGTTTCCCAGGAGAAGTCCGGACTCCTGGCTTCTGTTCCTTCTCTAGCCTGGGTGGGAGAGTGGCCTGGGACGACAGGAGGGGACTGCTTCTCCAGAGGAACCGATGGTCTTAGGGACTGACCCCATTGCTGGAAAAGGATGAGACTTCCTGGATATTGCAGCAGCAGGGATTAAGAGGGGGAACATTAGGAGAATATCATGCAATGAACTCCTGCCCGTATGTGTAGATGGCACTCCCTGCACTCCTGTGGGGGCAGAAGGGGCTGCTGTGGTTGGAGGAGGGAGGAGGAGGGACGGAAAAGGCCCAGGAGTGAAAGGCTGCCTTGAGCCCAGTCTCACCGCTGCTCCCCGCTCGGTTCCAGGATGGCCAGGCTCCTGCGGATGTTGCGGAGGAAGGCTCTGCAGGTGGCCCCAGAGCCTGAGGGAAGCAGCTGCCACCTTCCCAAGGGGCAGAGCAAGCCCTGCGTCCCCGCTGGCGGGGAAGCAGCTCCCGTCCAGACCAGACGTCGGAAGTGCCCGGCCTTCTGGAAAAGGAACCCAGCTCCCAGCGCAGGCGCCGAGCTGGGAGAGGCCCCGACCAGGCCCCAGTGGAGCTGGCCCAGGCTGCGGTTTTCAAGACAGGACCCAGCCCAGGAGGGGCGCCGGGCAGGGTGGCTCTGGGGCTTGTTGTGTGGGCAGCAGCGGCCCCAGGAGCCCAGCCCTCCTTCCCATCAGGAGGCATCACCCTGCCCGCTCTCTGAGGCCCTTCCAGCCCCCGCCGGCCAGGAGCGGGAAGGTCCCTGTCCCAGCACGGGCAGCTCAGCATGGGACAGCGGCAGCACCTGGGCATCTGGCAGCAGCCAGGCTGATGGAGGCCACTGCTTTGTTCCAGGTGAGGAGCCAGGCTGGGCTGAGGGAGGGGTGAGGATGGGGATGTGAACACCCTGGGCCCAGACACTCTCCCTGGGATACTGGGCCGGGGCGGAGGTCCCCATCCCAGGTGTCTGGCCTGAGCCACGGGAACCCCACGGACAGCAGCAGCCGTCACACAGCTGCCCCTTCCGCACGGGGACCTGTGGGTGGGGGCGTGAAGAGCTGCTGCCATTTTGGTCCTTGCTGCTCCGGGGCTGGGAGAACAGGCACCTGCCCTGGAGTCCTGGGCAGCGGAGGGGGGCTCTGCTCTGGGCTTCTGAAGCTGTTAGGGCCTGAAGGCATCCCTGAGAGGGAGGTTTGGGGCCTGATCTGCCCTGGGTGCCTGAGGTGGGAAGGGGGGTCTTGAATCCTGCTCTGCCCACCACGCCCCTGTCCTTCCCTCCCTGGTGCAGGGACCCCCCGGGATTCGGAGCAGGAGGAAGGGGTGCACATGGCCAAAGATGAAGCTGCTCTCAAGGTCATCCGAGAGCAGCTCCAGTGCAGAGATAAGGTACAAATGTTCCCCACCTGGGCTTGAACCAAGATTGCCCTGTCCCTTCCCAGCATCCCCACCCCCTGCCGAGGGTCTTGTCCCTCCTGATCCACCACCCCTAATGGGGCCCTTTTACATCCATGATGTGGGACCCCCAAGATGGGGGTGTTTGTCCCACAACAGCCGAGGTCGTTTCCCCCCACAGGCACTGTCCCACTTCCTGATCCTGCTTGTGTAGGAGTGGTGGGGGATTTGGACAATAGGCTGGTCCCCACAATCCCCCATTGAGGCCTGAGCCCTGGAGCTGGTTTGGGTGGGGTAGGAAGGTCCCTAGCTAACAGGTTCTCTCTTGCTATACCCCACTCCCGGTGGGTACAGGATGAGGGGCAGCAGCTCCTGTTCCTTCAGGCCATCTACCCCGCATGTCTGGCTGCACGGGAGAGAGGGGAGGACACGCTGGAGCCGCGCTGCTGCAAGGCGGCTGTGGTGAAGAGGATCGTGGTGAGTGAGACACGCCATACGGCAGCTGGAGGGAGGAGAGAGACATGGGTTTGGCAGGGGTATGGCCGGGCTCATGGGTGGGGACTGGGTGGTGTTGGAGGGGGCAGCAGAGGACAAGGATTCCTCGGGCTGAAGACTTGGGAGAAGAGAAGGGAGAAATTGTGAGATTGGTCAGTAGTGAGCAGGGGGGGAATTGTGGGGCTGGAGGACAGCTGAGAGTGGGGGCCAAGGAATCACATGGTCCCAGCTCGGTCATCAGGATGGGGCTGAATGGGGGCAGTTTTGACAGGGAGGAGGAGAGAAGGGGATTGGGAGTGAGCTGGGCAGGAATCTGGGAAGGAGGACAAGTTTGATGGGCAGGAAGGAATTGGAGGAGCGGGAGGTGGTGGGGGATCCTGCTGACCATGTGGGGCACTGGCTGTGTCATCTCGTCATTGGGAGGTGTGAGTCGGGCCTGAATCTCACACGCTCCTTTGTCTCCTTCGCGTCTCACAGGAGCTCATCGAGGAGCTTCCCGATGACTCGTCACCCAGCGCTGTCCTCGCCCACTCCCTGGCTGCAGTGGGGAACCTCTGGTACCGAGACAGCCCCATTCCCCCACCCCGCCGGCTCCCCTCACCCCAGTGCTGCTCAGGCCCAAGGCTGGGAGTCACCGTCACTGTCCCTCCCAGGTCACCTCCCAAGAGTGGAGCCTCTGGCAGAGATGGTTGGGTGGGAAGGGTCACTCTCTCCTGGCGGGGCTCTTCTTTTCACTCCCATAACATGACAGGGGCCTTGGGGAGGGGCTCATTCCGGGGATCAGATACAGGAGGGGCAGCAGGCTCCAGGGAACAGCAGCTATTCCTGTCCTGCCACTGTCTGTCTGGGACGCCTTGGCCTTGTCATTCCCTAGCGAAGTGCCTCAGTTTCCATTCTCGCCAGACTGTGCCTCTATCCCTGTGGCTTGGTGTCTGTGTTGGCAACAGTCCCACCCCCATACTGCACAGTCTAATAGCAGCTCCTCTCTCTTGCCAGCACCATGAAACCTGCCCTGGAGCCAGCCCTAGAGACCCACCTCTTGCGAGGTGCCCTTCACTCCGTCTTCACCCTGGGCACGGAGAAGGACACCACCGGCATCCAGGTACCTCCTCCTCCTCCATCCTCCTCCTCTTCCAGAGTGGTCCTTGGTCCCTGCTCTCTTGATTCACTGGAGCTCCATCTTTAGGGGTGGGGTAGTGGAGATGGAACAAGCTGCAGGCTTGGATCCTTCCCTCCAGCAGGGAAGAGATTACGCCTCCCTGGGGGATTGCTTTCTTTCTTTCTTTCTTTCTTTCTTTCTTTCTTTCTTTCTTTCTTTCTTTCTTTCTTTCTTTCTTTCATAAGCCGTGTTTTGCCCAGAAGCCCAGGTTCCATCCATAGCAACTTGGCTGTTTCCTACTCTTCTGCCTACAAGGCCCTCTGCAGAGACCTGCTAAGCTCATGGATCAAAGGTCCAGGGGTCATCAATTCTTGCAAATTGCCTGCAGTGGGATGTGAAGGAGAGAGGCTGGGAGATGTGTTTGGGAGTCTCCCCAGTGCTTCCCAGAGACCCCTCTTCCCATCCTGTGGCAGGTGTAGGCCCAGGTTCCCTAAATCTGACCCATGCTTTGCAGACTCTGCAGAAAGTCATCCCAGAGGTCCTGGATGCCATGCTGGGGAACCTGCTGGCAGAGTCCCCAGACACAGACAGGCTCCACTTCATCTTGGAGGTGAGCCCCATTTCACCGTAACTCTTTGGGGGACAGGTAAGGAGAGACTGGAAGATCCATTTTCTACTCTGTCCTCCTAGCTGGGTGCCCAGTGGGCCGTCCTTGGTTGGGGAGGTCAGTGCAATGTAGTGTCAGGTCCTTCCTTTTTGAGGAACAGAGTAAGGAGCTGGGACTCCAAGCCAGAGCTCTGCCTGGTTCTGCTGAGCACTAAGCACAGGGCTCCTGGCTGTCTTGGGGAGTGAGAGTCGGAAAATCCACCCTTCCCCCTCCCCTCCAACAAACAGAGCCCATGAGATTAGGGAGCTAGTTCTCAGAGAAGAGGCACATGCTCCTTCCTAGAGAAACAGGAGGGCCCCAGGGAATCAGCCCTTCCCTCTGATCTGCTCTGAAATTCCTGGGGGGATTGTGCTCTCAGTCACTCCCTACATCCCCCCAAGGATTTGCGTAGCAGGGAAGGGCCGAGGGTTCAGTCTTCTTTCTGGTGAACTGTTCAGGAATCAGGAATTCTGGGAGGATGGGACCAGCCCCGACCCCGAACATTGTCCCAATCTAGAGAGACGCAGAGAAGTTGTGACCTGAAGGGTACAAGCTGCATCCTGGGGGAAAGAATCCCCTTCTAAAGCTCTGCCATCAAGGACTCAGATATTCCCCCCTGCGCAGAACGTCTCAGGCCCCTGGGGCTGGGGGCGTGGGGGGCTCATTTGCAAAGCAGGAGCAGCTGGCCACTGAGTTTGACCTGCCTCCTTTCCCCACAGCATGTCAACCTCTGGGTCGTGTCCAGGGTGTCCCAGGAGCGAGCCAGGGCCATCAGGAGCAGCACAGCCCTGCTGAGATACACAGTCACCCTCCCTGAGTTTGACGTAAGTGAGCTCCGAGCCCAGCTTGCTGGCTCCAGGCGGAGGTGGGCTGGCTCCAGCGGGCTGCAGGATCTGCTGCTGCTGCCGGGGCTGTGGGTTAGGAGGGTTCTTCATGGGGAGGCAGTGTGAGAGCAGGATTGAGCTAGGCTTGAGTCAAGTTCTTCTTGTCCTGGTTCAGTGTTGTCCCTGGGCCTTTAAGGGGCCCACGCTCCAGCCCCTGCTTGGCATCCCAAAGCAGCTCCGGGCTCCCTTGGCAGCAGAGCAAATGAAGGCTCGATCTCAAGCTCCTCTCCCCCAGCATCTCCTGCAGAGGGGCTAAGGGGAGGGAGCCCTCTGGCCCAGGGCGGACAGGGAGCTGAGAGGAAAATGCTGATGGAGTCCCCTCTGCTCTCCCTTCCATTAGATCTCAGCCGAGTTCCCTCGGATGGGGCACCATGTGGCCCAGCTGGCTCTATTTGTCAGCGATCCAGACAAGGACATCAGCCGGCAGGCCAGGGAGGGGACTTACCGGCTCTACCAACTGCTGCTCCAACAGAGGGGTAAGGAACCCAGCTGGGACGCGGAACCCAATAGGGGACTGAGAGTGACCACAGGTTGATAATGGGACCCCAGACCATTTCTCTCAGACTGACCCCAGCTGGAGGACAAGTCTCTCTCTGCCTCTGTTCTTCTCCACTCCACTGTGCAGCCACCAATGGGATTGGAAGGACACAGAAACTGCAACCAGAATGAGGAGAAAAGTCTCTCTCTCTCTCTTTCTTCCAGGCCTGACCATACATGAGGCGGAAGATCTCTGGTGCTACGACTGGCACCAGGACAGCAGGCTGTTGGGCTACAAGAATACAGCCAGAGTGGGGGAGGTAAGGGCACTGTGCCAGGGCATGACACAGCTCAGGGAGTGTAGCTGGCTGGGTTCCCTGCAGTGGATGCCTCCTGGAGACAGGAAAAGAGCCCGCTCCTTATTTCCAGTTCAGAGTTCCTCATCCAGCAACCAGTGGGACACGCTGGTGCTAAAGGTCCCACACTGGGACTGGGCCAGGAGTCTCCTTGTTCTTGTCAGGCTGCAGGTTGGATTCCCTTGAAGAAACCAAGGAGTTGCAGAGGCCATAGCCAGCAACTAGAGAAATCACTTAGCTCGGGGAAGAGACCATTGGTCTGTCAGCTCCAACCCCCTCCCCACGTAAGAACACATGCACTCTCCTCTAGTTGCTGAAGTGCAGTAGATCTCTCTGCTGGAAGCAAGACAGGGTCCCCTGTCATCTCTGTGCCCTGCACAGCAGAGTGGGCCTGCTCACACACATTAGAGATCCATTTCCAGCCCATCCTGGCCCCTGCCATAAATTGCCTTCCCGAAAGAGCCACTGGAGGCTTTGGTCCCTCAGCATCTGTGACCTTTTAATAAAGGGGCTTCCCTGAGCCCTGGGAGCCTGAAAGCCTCCTGGGGAATGAACTGCCTTGGCCACAGCAGCTCTCTTCCCCGCCCTTTGGGGCATGAGACGCCATTGTACCGCCAGGACTTGGAGGCTGGCTCTGGGCAATCTGCTCGAGCCTCATGTCCTCTTGGTTTTAGGTCTTTGGAAAATTCTTCTCCGTCGGGCAGAGAAGATCCTTCGTGCAGACAGCTTTGCTGGCCATCCACGACCCCCTGCTGCGTGTCAGCCAGGCTGGGCTGGTGCTCGTCTACTCCCTCCTGGGGGAAGCCCAGCAACTGATGGGGGACACGGTAAGCAGCTGCAATCGACTCAGAAGCTTGGGGTGGGGCCCAGGGCCTCCTTCCCATCATCTCGCCATTCGCTGGCCTGGTACCAAGGAGCCTAGTGGGGACTTCTGGACTTCATGGACTTCTGTTCTTAGGATGTGGTGCTCTGCTATCACTCCTGGGAAGGACAGGAGAGTCTCCTAAGTGCCCTCTGGGAACCTTTCCTGCCCCACAGAGCTGCACCCATTTCCCCATGGCCTAGTGTCCATGTCACCCCAGCCACCATCGAGAGTTGCTCCCATCCCTGGCAGCCTGGGAGGCTAAGGACTGAGTGGTGATGGTGACTGACTGAGGCACATGGGCGTGGGAAGCTGGTCTTGCTGCTGGTAGGGCTGGACCCACTCTCGAGAGATTGGGAGGATTCAGTTGGCAGGGGCTGCTGACCTGCCCCGCTCAACAGGGCTGCCATCCTGTGGTTTCAGCTTTTGTCACTGGGGTGTGTTGGGGAAAGGTCTCAAGCTCTCCTCATCCCACTTCACTGCTGCCAGAATCCCTCCCGCCACCCTTCTAGAGCCCCCTCCATGCCCTACCTGGGTGGGGATGGAGGTAGGGGTGGAAGAGAGGGTCCTCCGAACTTGAGCGGTGTCCCCAGGTGGGTTGGATGTGGAACAGCTGTCACGGGCACTGATGGGGAGGTGGCAGGAGCTCACCCGACAAGGAGGGGGGTTGGCACTGGAGGTCACTAGAGAGGACAGCAAGCCTCCATCCTGGGGGTCAGGAGGGTGAATCTACCACTCAGACATGAGCAGCTGCTGGGTGGAAATGATGGTGCTGGTTCCAGGTGCCCTTCATCCTCCCTGATTCCTGGGGAGTGTCTCAGTCTCTGCCATGTTCTCGTCCCCCTGCAGCACGGGGATGTCACAGCCAAGGTCATGAGCCAGCTTCACATCATCCGGCACTTGCACCAGATGCCCGAGGCGCTGCAAAGGCTGTGGCTCATCTGACGCTCTTCAAGGTTCCCCTCCCTGTTCAGCAAGTCCCGCTCCCTTCTGCAGGTACTGCTCTGTCTCACTGTAAATGCCAGGCGAATGGAAGCGGAAATGGAGGCCCTGGCATTCACAGAAACTCTCTCCCCTCTCTGTGGAGCTGTGTCCTTCCCTTGGCCCCCCAAATTCCTTCATCTGGGGCAGGAGCTCTTTCCCTCACACCCATATCCCTCCCCTCTTTCCTTGATCTCACCCCCATCCCATTCCCCGTGTTCCCAGGCAGAGATCTTCCTGCCCCATATGGCGCAGAAGGACCTTTGGGTCAGGGCTTCAGACTGTCTGCCCAGCTGAAGCTCAGGAAGCTCCACATTTGAAGAGGTGAGGATGGGACAGAGGCTCAGGGCTAGCTTCATCTCCTGCCCTTTATTCCTCCTTTGGCCCTTCCCTGGGCTCTCCGAGTCTGAGATAAAGAGGAGCCTCCTCTCCCCGTGTCTTCTAGGCCCTGGTGTGTGCGACAGCCTCCCAGATTGGTGCAGTCAGAAGCTGAACCACCTTAGGGAGCAGTGGGGACAGGTCCCTTGTCCGAGGAAGCAAAGCAGTGGTAGTTCTCAAAGAGGCTGAGAAGGAAGACCCTGCTCCCTCTTGGAGGTAAGAGCCATTGACTTCTTTGGGCATCTGGGTTTCTTGGGGGAGAAATGGGATCCCTGCTGCATAGCCTGGCTGGGAGCTTCCCCCATCCCTGGGACAGAGACATCTCCATCAATGTGCCACCCTTGTTTTTTTCCAAGCAAGAGGCTCCCCAGAGAACTCCTCCTCAAACCTCTTCTCCTGGCAGGGTTTCTGGGAGGAGGCTCCCGTCCCTCAGTCTCCAACTCCATCATGCAGTCTCTTTCACCTAACATCTCCGCCCTCCAGCTCCACTTCCCGCAGCAGGACAAACGGACCTTCAGCTCCTAGAGAACAGACTCTGACCTCCTTCTGATCAGCAATGGGGTTTCCCCATCCCCTCAGCAAACCTGTCAGCCTGGCTGGACCGGATTTGAAGGAGGAGGTGTCTAACAGGGTGGCCTGGCCTATGGCTGCCTAGCCTGGGGCTAGGCCAAATTGATGATCAAGTGAGCCCCACCTGAGAGGAAACAATGGAAAACACCATCAAAAGTCCAGAAGCAGAGCGAGCTGTTCAGTAGACGGCCTTGGGCCAAACCCTGGAGTCCAGGGTAGGACTGGCTTCTCTCACCGTCCCTAAGGAAGGGGACATAAAAGACCAGAGAAACCCAAGAAGGGCAACCCGAACCGAAATCAGGCTGAGGCAGAACTCCCCATGAGGGTGGAAGGCCTTGTTTCTGTTCAAGACATTTTGGGACTTTGTTTGCAAGGAGCACAATCCAGGAAGGAGTGGAGTAAAGGACAGTCACCTGGTTGGAGGGCTGAGTTCCCAGCCAACAAACTGCAAGAGTGAGTATCAGCGGGGTTGCTAGCCCAGAGAGAAAGCGGTGACACGAGGCCTGGCCAGCATCTAGCGGTGAGTGAACTGTGGTACACACCCAAAGTGGCCGTGTCTAGAGCCCTGTGTAGGCTCTTCTGTGGGAAGTTCCCATGGGTCAGTGGGGCCGGATTCTCTCCTGCTCCTTTGGTCTCTGGGCTTCCCACAAGATGTCTGGTGAACTGCCCTTGGACTCTGGGCCCGGCACTGCTCAGAAATTTTTCGCTACCTTCAGAGAGACAGGGCACAGCTCAGCCTGTTGGGTAGGCTGGAGAATCACACTTCACTCGAACACACAACACTGAGGTGGTTTGGGAAGCATAGTAACAAAGAAGAGATTTAAGTGATACTAAGCAAGAGAAAAAGACACATTTCAAAGAGAGAAACAAAACACAACACACTTTGTAGTGACTAAAACTGAATCTTAACAAGTCACAATCTTTGCCTAAGCAGTTTCCAGACTAACATCTCAGCTTTCCTAACAGACCTTCTTTGATGTCCCTGTAGGGTAGAAAACTTCTCTGTCGAATCCGCTGATTTGATTGCTTCGTCTTCTGGTTTCAGACCCTCTGTTCTCCTTCTGGGCTGCCTGGACCCTGATTGTAACATCTCTCTGGCCCAGCCTCTTACACAGATGTGTGCTGCAGCCAGCCCAGTGCAGAGAGCAGTGGGGACACATGATCTCCTCCTGTCAGACCAAGCAACAGGGGTCCCATTGAGGCTTAGATGGAAGATCCCAGGCATGTCCTGGAAGTAAGAACCGTCCACTCTTCTGGGCACTTGGGGCTGTTGCAACAAAGAGGGGGCTCCTGTTCCATAGCCTACTTGTCCTCATGATTGTGTTTCTTTCTTCTCAGAGGATGCGCCCAGGACCCTGGAGACTGTTTTGTGCAGGAGGTTTGAGCGGGGAGAGATCATTCACTGTCCTGACCCATGGGTCATTAACCCGGGTCTGCAGGGCTCTTGGGAGCAGCCACCCTCCAGCACGCCACCTGGAAGCCTACGAAAAACTGCTTACCTAGGACTGACGAAGTCCAGACCCAGTTTGAGGCTCCTATTGGCAGAGTCCCAGAGCAGCTAATTGGCCCCCAGGACCTCCTTAAACCAGCAGCAGGAAGAAGAAGCTGTCTGAACAGCCGAGCTCCTCCCCGGCTCTGGACTGTGTGTTGGCTGTTCCTGCTCCCACTCCCCAGGCTTGATTTCCTGGCATCCTGACTCGGGATGACTCATCTGACTTGAGGTGCTGAACACAATTTGGTCTTTTGCTTCTGCTCTTCCAGTGTTCTGACCCAGCTGACTCTCGACTCCTGTCTTGTGAGTGTGGACTCTGCCTCTGACCACTAGGTCTGGCTGCCCATGACCCAGCCATGACACTGACTTTTCTACAATTCCTCCAATGCCCTTTTTTGCTCTCCAGCTCTGCTCTCCCAGCAAGACACACCGATGCCTTGGCTCCCAGAGTCCTGCTTACCTGCTAGTCAAGGGCTCATGGGGAGTGTTTGTCTTGCCCCCTCCCGCACCACAGCTGCTTGTCCTCGGGGACTCTCCCTAGCGCAGAGGAGAATCCGTCCTGGCAGCAATTCAGGAAGTCACAGAGGGATGGTCTGCTCAGCTCTCTCTGCTATGCCACTGCCCGAGACCATTACGAGTGGGTGCCCAGTGACTGTGCCGGCAGCTCCTTGAGAGACTCCTGGGGGCAGGGTAGTCGTGTTTCACGATGACCGCGGGAAGCCATGCGAAGAGTGCGGCATTGAGGAGACACTCCTGCTGTCCCAAACGGTTTCTGTTCTCCTGCACGGTCAGACCATGGGGCCAGGTTGCAGAATGGGGAAGAGCTGGTTGGTGATGAGTCGGAGGATTCACCATACAGGTGGTAGCAGCTGCAGATCCTGGAGTCCCTGTGGTCGGGTTACCATGCGTCCGGAGTTTCCCGGACATGTCCGGCTTTTTGGGTTTTAAATTGCCCGCAGGGAGGAATTTGTAAAACTCTCCAAAGGGCCGGGATTTCCCTCCCAATGCAGCATTCTGGGGGCGGAGGGGGAGCTGCGCACTCTGTGGGGGAGCACGGCACTGTGTCTGGCTCCGCACCCCAGACACACTGCTCTGAGCAGCAGGGTACGGGGGCCGGGGGGGCTGGAGAAGGGGCATGGGGTCCCAAGGGACAGTCAGGAGACAGGGAGCAGGAGGGGTTGGATGGATGAGAGGTTCTGGGGGGAGCCTGTCAGGGGGTGGGCATTTGAAGAGGGGTCGGGGGAGTCAAGGGACAGGGAGCGGGAGGGGTTGGATGGGGCGGAGGTTCGGGGGGGAGTCAGGGTCAGGGAGCAGGGGGGATTAGATGGGTTGGGGATTCTGCGGGGGCAGTCAGGGGACAGGGAGTGGTTGGATGGGTGTGGGAGAGCCAGGGGTCTGTCAGGCTCGGGGGTGCGGATAGGGGGCGGGGCAGTCAGGGGACAGGTAGGGGGTGTAGTTCAAGGGGGGCAGTTAGGGTGGAGGGGTCTAAGGAGGGGGCAGTTGCAGACAGGGAGAAGGAAGACTTAAATAGAGGGCAGGGTCCTGGGAGGAGGTGATCAGGGGACAAGAAGCAGGGGGGGTTGGATGGGATGGCGGTTCTGTGGGGGGCAGTCAGGGGGCAGGAAGTGGGAGGGAGTAGATAGGTGGCAGGGCTACCACTCCCCCCCCACCCTCGGAGTGTCCTCTTTTTTGAAAGTTTAAATATGGTAACCCTAACCTATGGGCCAAGCCTCCACTCCTGAGAGGTCAGGCGAACCTCCCCCTGTTCTCAGGGAGCTTTTGGCTTTCGCGGCTGGGCCTGCCTGCCGAGACAGAGGACTCAGTGTTTCCATCAGGCTGCTCACTTGCAAATGGAGCCACCCAAAGACGTGAAGAATGGAAGCGAAAGAGCAAAGCTGGACCCTCCACTGAGCTCCTGCAATCAAGTGAGCACAGCCTGGGAGAGACGAGAGAAAGCTTCAAGGTGGCTGGTGGCTGCATGGAGCCAGGGGAGGAGAAATAAATAGTTCATGATGAATCCTACGGGCTTTGTCTTGTGTGGTGAAGGGTTTAAAATGGGTCTAGTTACTATCACATTCAACTTTACAATCTCTGTGTCTGATTGAAGGGCAGGTCTAGAAAGGGCAGAGGTCACTCAAGGAGCTTCTAGTCTCAGATTCTGTCCCTATTGCCTGCTTTGACCAGCTGATCTCAACCCAACACCGCCCTCACGTGGTCGCAGTGGTGAGCTTTTCCCTCTTTTTCTGGATTCACCGCCGGCATGGGGACAGGATCCATGTGGCCAAGGAAATGGAGAGGCATGGGGGTCACTTGCAGAGGCATGCAGAGAACTTGCAGAGTTGCCTGTTCATGCAGTTCCTATGGGGGAAGCACGGTAGGGTACCGTGCACTCCGGGGCACCATTTCCAATTTTGGTGGTGGCGGGGAGGATAATTTCACCATGATTCCAGGGGCTACTTAGGCACCTGAAAACTCTAGTGTTTTGACAGATAACTTAGCAATGAGCTGACAGGAACACTTGCCAGACTGCTTTCTGGGGAAGACAGCTAGAAGAATGGATCCAGGGAATGGTTCTGTAGCTCTGAGCTGTTTGGACACTTTCAGGGAACATTCCCGATGCAAGACAGAGATCCCCAAAGTTATCCTGGGTAACCCTGAGAGACTTATAGAAAACTAGCAGATCCCACATCTCTGCTGTCACTTTGCACGGACAAACTCGGACTGTCTGAACCTGTTCATGTATTTTACCTGCTTTAACCTCTCAAGAACTTTCACATATAAAAGGAAGAAAATTAAATAAATGACATAGGTACATCTATATAGGGCCGTAGTGTAAAGCCGATCTCAGAGTTTCCCATTGAAATGGAATTATTCACAGCAGTAATTAAAGTTAAACATGCACGTAAGTGTTTCCAGGCCCAAGATTAAGGCCACAGCTTATGAGAGGTGCAGATGCAAGAAGAGAAGAGCTGTGCAAAAACTGAAATGCCACTTGGAACCTGGCCCAAACAATGCATCATGAAAAATAAACTCATCTTCTTATACAGTAACAGAGCTGGTTCAAAAGGGTTTTACACTGACAATGCAACCTTTGAACTAAAAATGCCACTTTGGATTACATTGATCATTTGAAAAAAGTTACCTCTTTAAAAAAAACTTTTGGGATTTCTCTGCCCACTTGAGAGAGAACATGGAGTTTTTCCCACCAAAACGAAACAAAAATTTGATCATTAAAAACATTTCCAAATAAGTTGGAAGAATATGGGGGGGGAGTGGTTTCTTCTTCAATTTTCATGACCCTCTCCACCCTCCCTATTTTTGACCAGTTCTAATTGTGAATAAATGTCTGTCTGTACATGAATGATAAATATGTCTGCTACTGAAACATTTACAAACAATGGCTCTCATCAGGAGCACTGAGGTCACATTACGCAGAGAAACACACAGGCCTGCAGGGTTCACATTCTCCAGGACATAAACCGCCCCAGGACGGGAATGTCACACACAACACAGCTTGACTGGCCCGGGTTGGTTAGGTGCATGTTTTGCTGTTGCTGGCAAATTGTGCTTTTCTGAGGGTGGGGGGGAGTTATATTTGAAAGGAGTTCTTCATCCTCTCCCACTCTCATCCAGGGGTGCCGGAACAGGGGAGACCAGGGCCCACCACTTTTTACTGGCCATAAGTGTGAGCGACTGGATGATGGGGGAGAGAAGGGAGTGGGGAGGGCAGTGTTTTGTGGGCAAGAGGAGGCATGAAGTGGGAGCTCAGGGAGAAAGGCGGTGTGAGGGAGGGCCTCAAGGAAAAGGGCAGTTTGAGGGGGCAGGACCTCGAGGAGAAGGGGTGGCACAGGGGGTGGGCCACAGTTTTTGTGCCAGCAGCCCCCCCACTTTTAGGAAGCTTTTGCCCATCCTGCCCTCACCCCAAATTAATTTGTTGCAGTAAGAAAACTTTGAGCAACAAGGGGACTTAGAGACCCACCATATAACCGCCAAAATCCTCACCCGCCCCTCGAGCTGGGCAAACAGAATTTTTTGGTCACTGGCAATTCCAAAAAAGAGATGGAAAAAAAAACGGTTTCAGGTTGAACAAAACTAACATTTTTCCAAATTTTTGATGAACCAAAAAGCTTTAAAAAAAAAAAAAAAGACCCAGGAACATTTCAAGGGTTATAACTTTTTGAATTTTTAAATTAAAAGTGAAGGACATTTTTAAATAAAAAATAGTTTCAAACTGAAAAATCAAAATGGTTTGTTTGGAAAGTGTCTAAATGAAATGCTTCGACTTTTTAAGAACTGGGGGGAGGGTCTGGACGTGAACAATTCAGCAGACTGGATACGAATTCGCAAACAGGTCTCCTTCCCCATTCTCCAGGGCTGGGTCTCGATTCCTGTTTCTGGTTCCCTGGGCCTGGTCCCCGTCCCTGTCACACACTGCGGGGAGCTCAGATTCCTGGGAATCCTGCGGACTTCCAGGCTACTGGGAGGGATGAGTCAGCAGCTTCCTGAGGACAAGTTGCGAATAGGCAAACACTTTCCCTCTACCTTTCCAAAACCCACATAGGTATAGTGAGACCAGCACCCCCACCACCCCCACCACTCCACGCACCATGAGACGATTCCAGGACGCTGGCTCTGAAACAAAAGAGAGAGAAAGGCCCCATGACTAAGGGACTCCGTTAAATCATCCCACTGCTGCCATGAGGATCCCAGAAGATGAAGACGTTCCTGGGGTACAGTAAGAGCTGAGTTGGGTCGAGTGCACATGGGCAGCACTCAGAGCAGCGGGAATGAGATCTCCAGGCTCATTATCCCCATCGGCCAACCTGACGGAGGGAGAAAGGTGAGCCCGGCAAAGCAGCCCCTGTTCCAGAGTCTGGGAACTGGGATTTTTAAGATGCTCCAAGATGGGGTCCCTCAGGTTCTTAAGGTTAGAGGGGACGGTTAGGATCATCTCCTCCAGCGTCTCCTGAAGCGTGGGGAAGGGCTAGCCATGGTGGGAAGGGTGGGGTTTGAAGATGTATACAGGAAAATGGGGGCTGCGGTCACTAACACATTGCTGATGGGTGAGGGGCACGATTGGTTTCTTTGCCTTGAGGGTCTCAGCTTTTAAAAGTTTTGGGAAGAATAATTTAGTCTGAGCCCTGGCATAACCCAGGCCAGAGAACGTCCCCTACTGATTCCTGCACCCAGTCCAGTGATTTATGGCACTGGCTTGGCATTGAGAAGGATTTTATCATAGGCTTACATCCAGCTGCAGAAGAGAAAGGGCATTAGAAGCTGAAAGACCCCAGAAGTGGCTCTGGTTTTCTACTCAAAATAACCACCCGGGGCTGATTTTCCCCAGCCCAGCGCCTTGCAGTCATGCACCCACCACCTAGTGAATTTGGTGTGCAGGCAGGCTGGGAAGATCCTGAGACAGGGAATGAAGGGGTGTCACATCCACCTGCTCCTTCCTGTAGGTAGATCACAGAAAGATCTAGAGGTGAGTGCTGGGGTTTCCCTGCCATGAGTGGGCAGCGTGCAATTAACAAGGGCTGCTTCTCATACTCACACACACACCCCCCATCACTCCATGCACACCTCTCACGCCGGCACCAGATCTGATTTCATCTCATGCATTTACACAGCACATCTCTGCAAGCAGATTATAACCCCCAGGGTCCATAACTCCAGTTAACTCTGCAGTGAGGACATGCTCCCCCCAGCCCCAAGACCTTAAAACCCAAGGTCGACTCCCCCTGCTCGAGAAGACACACGCTTCAACCCTGCCCCACCCCGCACCCCCAGTTCCCTAACCTGGGGCTTGCCAGGGGATTCTCTGCTTGTGATCAAGTGGGGCTGGCTGGATGCAAGGCGCTGGCCAATCCTCTCTGTCTCCAGCTGCTAAACTGCATTCAAAGAAAGTTTACAAAATAATCCCTCCCCCCTCCTCTGTGTGTTCTTTCCACGCGCTCTTCCCTCCGTCCCTATTCTCTGCGCCTCTCGGTCTCGCCTGCTCAGCCAGCAGCTGGGGATTTGCAAATAAATAAATAAAAATAAAAAAACTGGACAAAAAAGCCCCAAATATTTTCTGTAAAATCGACATGGGCAGGACCACCAGTGCTGGACCTAGCGGGGCCGCCGCCCCCTCCCCCCCCGGCTTGAAGCGGTTTCCATCTTATCCAGGGTTTACAGTTTGGCTCAGTGGCTCTCTGCCCCCTCACTGTACAAATGGTTCCAGCGCCCCTGGGCGGGACAGGGCCTGAAGAAAGGGGCATGCGGAGGTGTTGGGAACACATGGGCCCTGCAGCTGCCCCCCCGCCATGCCCCCCCCCGCCCGCCCCAGCTCTACCTTCTCTAACCCCCAGACAACACACCTCCCCCTCCCCTTTTCTGCTTAGGACTCCAGCCCCACTGAACGGGCCAGACGGGAGATGGAATCTCTTCCCTGAAGTGCCATCCAAAAACCCAGAGGGGCGGGCTGGAAGGAAGAGCCCCAGAAACACCCCGACCCACGGCATGGCAGAGGCGCAAAAGGAACGGGCGAGATCGGCGGCAACTTCACCAAAAGCTAAGGCCAGCCCCCCGTCACCTGACTCTACGAAAGCGCAGTAAGCTGGTGGTGTAAACGGGGCATGGGCAGTTCCACCAGACGATCAACAGAGCCGGTTAGAGATTCATTTAACAACTCCGGAATGGCTTTGCAATGGGAGGAGAGTTTTCCGAGCCATGCTTTGCTTCCTGAGGCGGTCAAGATTTGAGCTTTACTAGAGGATTGTACAGGATTCAGGCACTCTCTAGTTCCTCCTTTGTCAGCCCCTTGCCCTAACACCCTGCCTGCCCTGGGTGCTCAGCTGAGCTCTCCCTAGCTGCCTGGTGCAAAACCAGAACTATCCCATTACTCTCCCCTGCTGTGTCTCTCTCCCTCTCTCCCCTCAGGCCAGGCTGCTGCTGCCCCAGGGGAGCTCACTGGGGTCGGGGGTGTCTCTGTGCTGGGTCCCCGGGGCTGTTGCAGACCCTTCCTCCTGCTGGGGCTGGAGGCCCTGTTCAAGCTCCCCTTGGAGAGAAGCGCGCTGTGTTCACAGGAGCAGGACCAGCCCCGCAAACCGACCGCCCGGCTGTCCCAGAGGTTCCCGAGCCCAGCGCTCACCCCCAGCCCAGCTGCATCCAGCAGCTTCTCCCTGCGCCAAGGCACCGCAGCCCGTGGGGCATCTTCAGGGCAGCGGAGCTCCAGGTACTGCCGCTTCTCTGCCCAGGAAAGGGATGGGGAGAGGCTGATGCTGACCCTGTGGGGCTGAGCTGAGCAGCAGCAAGTGCAGCCAGTCCCTGTGGGGATCCCCGATGGCTCCCTGGCTCCAGCTGCTGTTTGGGAGGCAGGGAAGGGGCCCTACAGCCAGGCAGGCTGCACAGCTGCACGCCCCATAGGTGCTGGGGCTGGTGCTGGTAGGGAGGTATGGGGAGGTGGGGATTTCACAGCAACTTTAACTAATACACTGAAATGTTTCCATCAACATTTTGTGCTAGGGAAAATTGGGTGTTCGATTAAAGACAATTTTTTGTGGAAAGTGTCATTTTAACAGGAAAAAATCAATTTTTTGTTGGAAAATTCAAAAACCAAAAATGGTTTGGATGATGTGGGGGTTTTTGTTTTGTTTTTTCCCCAATTTGGGACTAACTGTTTTCTGGTGCTGGTAGAAGGTTTTGGCGGGGTTGGCCATTCTTGGCAGAAGTTTTTCATGATCTTGCTCTCCTGGATGGGGAGAAAAGCTTGAAAAGGTGACCCCCCCCAAAAAAGGCTCCAACACCAGGAGCTGGAGAACAGAACCCCAACTTGTTGGCTTAAAACCAACGAGACTTTAAAAACAATCGTTTTTCAGGGGGGCTCTGACTTGTGATTTTTTTTTTTTCGGTCACTTGCAATTGGCCACGTGGGATAGAACCAGCTTGGGCAGGATCCAGATGTTAGCCCATCTAGAGAGGCCTGGCAGTGGCTCATACACAGCGGCTGTGGGAGTTAGGGACAGGAGAGTGATTTTCTGAAATTACACCTAGCAAGGGAAGGAGCCGGGGAAATGCAGTATACCCTGGGGAATCAGGGACACGCAGGGGGAGGCCACAATGACGCTGCTCAGTAGTTTTGCTCTGACACGCTCAGCCGTCGTGGAACAGAGCCCCCGGCCTTCCCCTCCACGGGCACTGACTTATTTTTCCCCGTAGATGCTCCACCCCTGTTCGGCCCTTAGCCCCTACTCTTGTTCCACCTCTTTCCCAGGGCACCAACTCCTCACCGCGCTCTTCACCCTTGTATCTCTCCAAAGCCAGCCAGCCAGAGCAGGGTGGCACCTCCTCCCACCCCACAAGGACCCCTTGCTGCAACGGTCATGAGTAAGTATCGGGGAATGAACCCCTCTGCTAGGGCTCTCCCAGGCCGGGATCTCGGTGTCTGGGGGCGGGGGGGATTTGCTGGGGGGTGTCTCTGTTTTGCGCTCTCCCAGCTCCGCTCTTCTTTCTCTGTTAATCCTCCTGGGGTGGAAGCCACCTTCCAGCTCTCCGCTGACCTGCCTGTGCCCCTCTCCTCTCTCTGCCAGGCCTCTGCCTTCACTGGGAGCTCTCGCTGGGGTGGGGCTGCTGCGGACTCTGCTCTGAGCTCTGCCTGCGTATGGGGGAGCTGCACTGGAGCCCCTGGAGGGGTCAGGGACCGCAGGGAGAGCCAGCATCTTGCAGGGTTTCCTATTTCACACCGATCTCTGCACCATTGCTGCACCCAGGGCCCACTGCGCTGGGAGAACCATTGAGGGCCTGACTCTGGGGGTTGGCTTTGCCAGGAGCTGTGTCCTCCAAGAATCGGCCCAGAGATGTCTGGAAACTAGGCCACGGTCTGAGATTGACTTGCTTATTCTGATACCTATTGCTCCCAGGCTTCCCCCAGCTGCTCTTGGCCAGCGGATGCAGCTCTTTGTCCCCATCTAGTGGCCACATCCCAGCTTTTCGCTCCCTCTTGCTTTTCTGTCAGTGAGCTCAGCAGTAGGCAAGGCGCTGTAGAAGACACTGTGAGGGGAGGAGAATTAAATTCATGGAGGTGTTGCCGGCACCCAGTGCCAGAGGCGAACAACAGCAGGGGGGGTTTGTTACCCGGTATGCGTCACTTAATAATCACAACGGGGTGGAGAAGCAGAAAAGTTTATTTGCAGCTGCAAACAAGGTACAGGGGGAATAGAATTTTAAATTTTGCTCATTAGAGCAGGTCATTACACACACTTTTATATTCCTTAATGCGACTGCACTACACATTAGGTAATTAAAACTTTGCACAAATATTTTGCTTTTTTTATATGGTTTACAACAATGTTTATTTTTTGCAACTTTTAACAAGCATTTTTAGCAACTTAAACGACCAGCACATCTTGTTTGGCCTTGTAGCTGTTTTTTTTATTATTTTTAACTTGGCGTTAGCAAACTTTACACTATGAGGCATTATATGCGGCTGCTACATTGTTTTAAGAGCAAAAGAGCTTACTCAAACCAGCCAGGCCTGAATTTTATTAAGGGGGTTTGAGAAGAAGCTCTTAGGGCTTTAGCAGGGAGACTTTTTTGACCTTTATGGCCTTTTATTTTTTTAATTTAACTAGTGGCCATGTCCTGGGGTTTTTAACATTTTTTTTTGAGACTATTTATTTTTATTGCTTGAGTTTTTTTATTTTTATTTACTTACTAGCGGGCTATGCATAAAATTAAGATTTTTAAAACTATGCAAAATAAGCATTTTTACCAGGACTATATATAACATAGTAAATATAACATGATTCATACAGGAAAAAAAACTTAAATAATAGGCTAAATACCTTATTTAGCTACAGGGAAAGGCTTCAACTAGAAAATTAGCTTAGCAAATTTTCTCTAGTTTGCTGATGAATGCTCTTTGCTAGCTGCTTTAGGCGTTGTAAATCAGCTTTTACGGATGGCTCTGCATCTGTTATATTAAAGCAACACATGCTTGCAAACTCCTGGCATAGGTGACCATGGCGTAGAAGTAAATAGTCTACAGCCAGCCTGTTCTGTAGCATGCCCTGACGTACTTCCCCTAACTCATGTGAGAGTTGGGCCAGGACGGCTGAGGTTAAATTAATGGCCTTTGCCACTGTGCAGGCAAGGTGCTCTACTGCGTGGTAATTATGCACCACAAGCCCAGGGATACTAACGAAAGAAAAGGCCAGAGCTGCTGCCTTAGTCTCTGAGAATAAGGTTCTCTGAGAACGACGTTGCGTTCACTGCACTCTGGGCCAGTGCCAGCCAGGTATCTACGGGTACAATGCTTGAAACAGCAGTACCGGTTAGGCACATGGCTAAGAGGGGGAATAAAATATACTTTTTTATTTATTTTTTTGCTTTTTTGGTGGGCTGCTGTTTAAATAGTAATTTTAGTCTAAGATCTTCACTGGAGGGGGCTGAATGCACGGTCTACCTTTCAGCCGGGGGGTTTGACACGTCTTTCAGCTGGGTATAATGAATCTAATTCTTGTGTCCCTCGGCCTTTGCTGCCGTGTGGGAGACCAGCAGGACGGTATAGGGTCCCTTCCACTTTTTCTGGAGGGGCTCATCTTTCCAGGTACGTACGAGCACTGAATCACCAGGCTGCAGGGAGTGGATGGGTGAGTCCAAGGGTAGAGGCTGGGAATCCTTAGTATACCTGTGAAGAGACAAAGAACAGCAGACAGGGAACACATATACTGAGAGAGAAACTTGTTTTTTAATTTTTACTTTTTTTTTTTACATAAGCGGTGTACTATTTATAGGCCGTGTTTTTTTAAACATAATTTTAAAGGGACTGAGCTTTAATTTACCCTTTGGGAGAGCACGGCTGCGGAGCAGAACTAGGGGCAGGGCATCAGGCCACCATAGGGAGGCCTCCTGGCATACTTTCGAGAGATGTTGCTTAAGGGTCTGATTGATCCACTTTACTACCCCACTGGCTTGCGGTCTCCAGGGTGTATGGAGTTTTCAGGGAATCTGTACGGTGTCTGAGATGCTTTGGACGATTTTTGACGTGAAGTGTGTTTTATTGTCAGATTTTATTCACTGGGGAAGTCCAAAGGGAGGAATAATCTTTTTAACAAACTTGAGAGCCACTGTCTTGGCAGTGCAATTGTGACATGGAAAGGCTTCTGACCATCTGCTGAATCCATTTACTATGACAAGGAGATACTTGAACTTTTGGGTCCGGGGAAACTTAGCAAAGTCTATTTGCCACACCCGTCCGGGGCCTGGAGTGGGTTCCAGGGTTGCTGGTGGTACTGGGTGTCCTGATTGGGGGTTATTCTTTTGACAGACTAGGCATTTTGTTTGTACTTGGGTAGCTAGGGCTCTGAGTCTGGAGGTTATGAAGTACTTTTTTATTACTTGGATAAGTGCCTCCCTGCCAGCATGAGTGGTTTGATGTAATTTTTGTAATACTGGCAGAATTAGGCCCTTTGGTAAGAGGACTTTCCCTTCTGGGGAATGAAGCCATCCCTCCTTTTCCTGGAGACCAAGTTTGTCAGCTAGCTGTTTCTCCTCCCCAGAATACTGAGGGGTTGGGAGCTTCCCCACTGATGGGATAAGGGCATGCATATAGGTGTTTTTAGTCTGAGGGAACATCAGGGTGGCAGCATGCTTTGCCTCTTTATCTGCCCTGGCATTACCCCTGGTCACATCTTGATCCTCCCTCTGATGGGCCTTATAGTGTCCCACTGCCACTTCCAAAGGGAGTTGCACTGCCTCTAGAAGCCGGAGGATTTGGGGCCCGTACTTGACTGGGGAGCCTTGGGCTGTCAGCATTCCCCTCTGCTTCCACAGGCCAGCAGGAGCATGCAGCACCCCAAAAGCATATTTGGAATCAGTGAAAATATTGACCTGTTTTTTTTTGGACAGTTCGAGTGCACGGGTCAGGGCCACTAGCTCAGCCAAGTGGGCAGAGGTCCCAGTGGGCAAACTTTCAGCTTCCACGCTGTCACTGAGGGTTACAATAGCATAACCCGCCGGTTTTTGCTCATTTATTACCATGCTGCTACTATCAGTGTACCACTCGTAATCTGCATTTGGGAGAGGCACATCCTTCAAGTCCGGGCGGCTAGAATATTGGGCATCTATGATTTTTAAACAGTCATGTTTCTGTTTCTCAGTTTTTGGTAAGAGGGTGGCAGGGTTAAGGGATGGACAAGGCTGCAGCGTGACCTCAGGGTTCTCTAAGAGCTTTGTTTGGTATCTTGCCATACGCGCTTGTGTGAGCCAGAGGCCGCCCTTAACATCCAGTAAAGCGCGTACCATGTGTGGTGTAAAAACCTGTATTGTTCCCCCTAGTGTCAGTTTCTCTGCTTCTGCCAGGGTCAGGGCGGTGGCTGCCACTGCCCGCAGGCACGCTGGCCAGCCCTTGGCTACTTGGTCCAGTTATTTCGGAAAATATGCCAACGGACGTTTTCATGCTCCTAGCAGCTGTGTGAGTACTTCCAGGGCCACCTCCTTTCGTTCATGTACATACAACTGAAATGGCTTGGAGAGATCTGGCAGACCTAGAGCCGGGGCTTCCATTAGCTTGTTTTTTAGGATTTTAAATGCCCTGTCAGCCTCTGGTGTCCAATGAAAGGGGTCATGGTCTGCTCCTTTTACACAGTCATACAGGGGTCTAGCCTATAGTTCAGACTCTGGGATTTATATTCTACAGAAGCCTGCCATCCCCAGAAATGCTCTGAGCCGCTTGCGATTACTAGGGATAGGAACTTGGCATATGGCTTTTATTTTTTTATTTGAAAGCTGGCGTTCCCCCTGCTGTAAGTAGAACCCGAGGTACTGTACCTGTGGGAGAGCAATCTGAGCCTTACTTCGTGCTACCCGATATCCTTGGAGTCCCACAAAATTCAGGAGACTAAAAAATCTATTTCTTCATTTCCCACCCGCATTTTTACTCGGGGTTCCGGGGGTAGGATGATCTGTTTCCCCTGACACCCTTATTTTTGTTTTTTTATCGCCATCATAGAGGTACTTCCCCTTTTCTTTTTGTTTGGGCACTTATTTTTTTAGTGTCCCTCTTGCCGACACAGGGCAAACTGATTGCGCCCCAGTCGTCTTTTTCGCGGGCCTGGACGTCCGTGTCCACGGCCCCCTTTTTTTTGTTTACTTTCCTTCGTGCCTGCCTGCATTGCTGCTACCATTAATTTTACTTGCTTTTTTTTTTTTTTACTTCTTTTAAACTATGCACTTGATTTGCTGCTTCTAAAATCTGTGCCATGGTCATACTTATCAAATCCTCCTTTTTCTGTAGCTTTCTCTTAATGTCGGGGGCTGCCCTGCTTGTAAATACTCCTTTAATAATTGCCTCAGTTTGTGGATTATTAGGATCCGCATTGGTATACTGTTGGATCGTGTTTCGAATGTGCTGCAAAAAAGCTCCAGGGCTTTCCTTTGGATCCTGCACTACCTTCTATGGTTTAGTTTAATTATTCTGTCTGACAGCTGCATGACGGTGTCTATACAGTAGCAGCTCCTTATAGAAGGTGAGGTGGGTCATAGCCTGATTGTCATTTGGGTCCCACCTAGGATATTTTATAGGAACTTGATTATCTGGGATCGGGACATTGTTACGGTCTTGGTCATATCGCCTTTTCGCTTTTTTCCTTGCTTTAGCTATGACCTGTTCTTGTTTAACCTCAGTCAATAATGTTTGCAGAAGGACATTACAATCATCCCAGCCTGGCTTGTAGCTGCTAAGACATCCCTCAAAGACCGATACCAACTTGCTTGGGTTGATAGAAAATTCTCAAGCCTGTGCTTTGAAAGCGGCCAGGTCCATAGGATTAAAAGATGCATGAGTATAGACCTGCATGGTAAGAGCTTGTCCTTTCTATTGCATTAGGGGCGATTTTAGTCTTGGTAAGTAACGGGTATAATCCAACAGATGGAGCCTGAACCTCACTATGAGCTTCACTAGGAATCTTACTTTGAGCCTCGCTCTGTGTGGGTGTAGGGGCCGAAGGAGACACCGGATCTGCCATTACATTTGGGGTGGGGATCCGGGGACTGACATTAATTGCTACAGGGCCAATCGGGGTTAAATTACAGCATTGTAAAATATCAGTACGAGACTATAAGATTATAAACAAGTAAGCATACGAATGCTTATTCTACTTCCCCGTTTGCTGACAGAACAGGAGTAACTGGAGGATTGTATTATGATTTAGTGATCCTTCGGGAGGCCACTGTTCTTGGTCCTCTAATTGGTACTGAGGCCAGTCAACCGTACAAAATCGCTTCAATTTACCCTTAGTCATTGGATCTGATCCAAATATCTTCCAATTTACTAAAATACACTGTAGGGGCGTGCATCGTACCGTACCTCCCGTGCTCTGTTCCTTTCCCATACCTACAGGGTAACTGTGGGCGTCCCCAGGTTCCAACAGAGCATATAATCCGGATTTCAAAAGGTTCCTACCTTATCCAAGGGACCGGTTCCCCAACATCGCGCGCAGCTGCTCCTCCCCTATATCCAAGGAACAGGTTCCTCACTGTCTCCCACAGCTGCTTCTCCACTGTGTGAGTGCGTTGCACCGTCGTTCCATCCGGGGTTGATCAAACTCCTTCTCCTCTGAGGCCCCCAATGAACTCACCGGTGTGTGCTGGGCGTCGGTTGTCGCTGCAATCCTCGACCTCCAGAAGGGATCTGGGCAAGGCTAAATTGCATCCTCGTCACCCCACGTTGGGACTCCAAAAGCTGTTGCCGGCACCCAGTGCCAGAGGCGAACAACAGCAGGGGGGGTTCGTTACCCGGTGTGCGTCACTCAATAATCACAACGGGGTGGGGAAGCAGAAAAGTTTATTTGCAGCTGCAAACAAGGTACAGGGAGAATAGAATCTCAAATCCTGCACATCAGAGCAGGTCATTACACACATTTATATTCCTTAATGCTACTGCACTACACATCAGCCAATCAAAACTTTGCACAAATACTCTGCCTTTCTTATATGGGTTAGGACAATGTTTATTTCCTGCAACCTCTAACAAGCATTCCTAGCAACTTAAAGAACCAGCACATCCTGTCTGGCCTTGTAGCTCTCTCTCCTATTATCTTTAACTTGGCGTCAGCAAACCTTACACTATGGGGCATTGTCTGCATCTGCAACATTGTTTTAAGAGCAAAAGAGCTTACTCAAATCAGCCAGGCCTGAATTCTATTAAGGGGGGTTGAGAAGAAGCCCTTAGGCCTTTAGCAGGGAGACCTCTTCGACCCTTATGGCCTTCCATCTCCTCAACTTAACTAGTGGCCATGCCCTGGGGTCTCCAACAGAGGTAAATGGAAAAGGGGATGTAACCAAAGGTAGATGGGGCCAGACTAACCTGAGCTCTTTCTTTGAGCTGAGAACTGGTTGTTTAGAGAAGGGAAATGCAGCAGATCTAATATACTTGGACTTCAGTAAAGCATTTGATACGGTATCACGTGGGAAATTCTTAGCTAAATTAGAGAAGACGGGGATCAGTACAAGAATTCTAAGGCGGGTAAGGAACCAATTAAAGGGGAGAAGTCTGGAAACTCAACTGTGGGATCGGAGGGAGGTTCCTAATGGAGTTCTTCAAGGATCTGTTTTGGGATCCATCTTCATTAATCTCTTTATTAATGTTGTTTACCCAAAAAGTAGGAGAGTGATAACAAAACTTACTGATGATTAAAAAGCTGGGAAACAAGGTCTGTCCAGAGGGGGTAGAATATTATACAGGAAGATCTGGATGACCTTGAAGACTGGAGTACCAGAAGAAGGATGACATTTAAAGGTACCAGGTGCAAAATCCTGCACTTAGGGTCTAATAAGAAGAATTTCTTCTTGATGCTGGGGCTCATCAGTTGGAGGCGACAGAGGAGGGGCGAGACCTTGATGTGTTGGTTGATTATACGGTGACTGAGCCACCCATGTGATGTGGCCATGAAAAAGGCAAATGTGATGCTAGGATACATCAGCTGAGGCACTTCCAGTTGAGACAGAGAAGTACGAAAGTACATGGCCCTGGAGAGCCCTCCTCTAGAATCCTGTGTATGATTCTGATCATTCGAGAAAGATGAATTCAGAGTGAAACAGGTACAGAGAAGAGTTCTCAGGATGATCAGGGAATGGAGGGCCTGTCTCACGAGAGAAGGCTGGGAGAGCTGGGCTGGTTTAGTCTAGCAAAACAAAGGCTGAGAGGGGATCTGATGGCTCTCCATAAATACATCGGGGTAAACACCAGGGAGGGTGGAGAGCTGTTCTAGCTAAAGGACAACGTAGGCCCAAGAACAAAGGCAAATCAACTGGCCAAGAACAAGTTCAGGCTGGGAGATTAGAAAGTTTCTAACCATTTGAGGAGGGAGGTTCTGGAACAGCCTCCCAATAGGGGCAAACTTTATTAGTTGTAAGAGAGCATTGGACACATTTGAGTGTGACTGTATGAGAGGGTTGCTTGTGGGATGGGGGTGGACTGGGCAACCCTGAGGGTCTTGTCTGGTATATGTCTTATGGTCCCAAGTCTCTTGCTTCAGCTGGTCACATGCAGGGGTCAGGAAGAGATTTTCCTCGCCAGTGTATTCTGGGTTGGGCGGAGTGTGTGTAAGGCGGGTAAGGAACAGAAAGGAAGCCCTGCTGGAGCTGCGAATGGGTTTGGCTGGTGTGGGGTTGCAATTGACGTGTTACTAATGAACGGTGAAGCCTTGAGTTATGGAGCTCACTCGAAGTGAGTGCCAAGGAAACCCGCACACTGCCCCACTGTGTATCCTGTATCTGCCACAGAAGGAGTGAAGAGAATCAAGAGAGCTGTCTGGGGTGACCTAAGGCCAGAACTGCAGGGGGCTCTGGGGTGGGACTGAGGAGTATTGACAAAACTGGGCTAGCAGGGAGCTGCTGGTCGGGATTGAGGGGCATGAGATCTTTGTCTACAGTGAAACGGTTGTCCAATTCGGTTCCTAGTTTGATGTTTTTGCCTTCATCCCTCCAGCTGCATGAGCAGCACAAACCTCTGTGCACTTGGCCTCTAACCCAGCCGCGGGGCTCTGTGCTTGTAGATTTCAACCATGCTTCGTACTTTGCTGTGAATATCACATTGCAGCTGCCAATGGGAGATGCTGCCAGGGATTTCTATGGAGCAGCAGATAGCCCAAAAGCCAGGGCTCCGACGGAGCCCCAACACGACCCTGACAGCAGCGACATGGAGGAGATGGAGGTGGAGGAGATGGGAGAATGGGAGAGCGAGGAGATGGATGTGGATTAGAACATCTGGGATTTGAGAAGTGCTGGGTGTGCATATGGCACCATACGATGCACCCACACGAGAGGGGCTTCCTCACCTCTCACTGTTTACAGAGCTAGGCATCTCAGGGGTTCTCTTATATATATTTTATTATTCCTTTCTTCTTTGCACTTACAAACTTTGAGCAGATTTAGGAATGAATGAATGTTCCGTTTCCAGTGGTGTCTTCATGCCAACAGCTCTGGGATTCGGACACGATACGGGAACAGTAGGGTAACGTGCATCAAATCTCTTCAATCCAGACAGCGTGATCAGCATGGGCAGCAGGTGTCATGGGGCTGTGGGCACGGAGGTTGCAGTGCCCCGGGGCTGGGGTCTCGCCCCCCGACCTCTGCCATCCAGTGCTGGGGCTGTGGGCTGTGGTGAGGGTGCTTTGGGCTCCTGCGGGGGAGAGGTAGGTAGAAGGGGAGGGAGGGGGGCAGAAGGGGAATGGCGGGACCTCAGGCACAAGGGGAAGGGCCAGGGGCTAGGCTTCCTAGGTGGCCAACTCACTGGCAGCCCATGCTGATCGGAGAGTAGACAAATGATCGTCAGGCTTTGTGCTGACCAGGTCTAAGTCAGAGCAGCCTTGGGGCTTCTCTAATGTACATTCCGCTCCACATAGGCCCAGGTAAGCTGAGAATAGCTGTACTACAATGCCTTCTGGCCATGGGAAGCAGGGCAGTTGAGGCCTTTCCACCAGCCAGGGAAGCCTCTATCTGCAGGTATCCTCTGAGGGTATTGACCCTGTGACATTGCACTTCATAAGCTTTATAAAAATGTTTAAGTGTGAATATGATATAACTGGAATATGCTTTATGCAAAAGGTCTCTATAAGTTTTGTAATGAGACCTTACAAATCTACTGAGTGTGTTCATCCTATTTGGATGAATGTGTCATTCTTGTATCTGAAATTAGGAATATGAGATATCACTCTGAGGTCCTACTGTAGTTATGCAAAGTGTGGGCCATTAATGGTGGCTTAGAATCTTGATGGCTCCCATTAGCTAGGACAACTGACTGTAGATGGCTCTGTTCACCTGCAAGCCTTCACCGCATACGTGCGGGCCAGTCCTGAAAGAATGGAGGGGGGCTCACAGGACATGTGAACATGTCACATGATACTTGAATCCATCTTTAACCTGGTGCTTTTCCATTTAGAAGGAGGAGTGGAAACCCAGAGAGACCGTGAGAGGATTCCCGCCTTGTGCCAAAGGTATCAAAGGGGGTGGAACAGAACAAAGGGGGCTGCCAGTCATAAGAAATCCCCGAGTTACCACCTGAGCTGGAACAAGGCTGTACCAGGGGAAAGGATTGGGCCCAGACTGGAGGGAGTCCAGTCTGGGAAAGAAGCTTTTTGGAACATCTCTCAGGGTGAGATTTATCTGTATTCCGTTTCTTAATGTATTAGGCTTAGACTTGCGTGTTTTGTTTTATTTTTCCTGGTAACTTATTTGTTCTGTCTGTTATTACTTGAAACCATTTAAATCCTACTTTTTATATTTAATGAAATCACTTTTGTTTATTCATTAACCCGGAGTAAGTGATTAATACCTGGGGGAGCAAACAGCTGGGCATCTCTCCCTATCAGTGTTATAGAGGGTGGACAATTTGAGTTTACCCTGTATAAACTTTATACAGAGTAAAACGGATTTATTTGGGGTTTGGATCCCATTGGGAGCTGGGTGCTGGAGACAGGTGACCTGCTGAGCAGTTTTGGGTTCAAGTCTGCAGCGTTGGGGGTGTGGCCCAGACCTGGGTCTAGGTTTGCAGCTGGCAAGCATGTCTGGCTCAACAAGGCAGGGTTCTGGAGTCCCAAGCTGGAAGGGAAAATGGGCTCAGAGGCAAATTCAGCACGTCAGGTGACAGGGCATTGCAGCTGTTCTCCTCACCCTGGTCGAATGCCTTGTGTGGGTTGTACCTGGGGGGTGCAGGGGTGGAATGAGCCGGGGACGTCTGCCCATTTGAGCGATTCATAGCAGGCATATGAGGCACTTTTGGGGGAGCCTTGTCCAGGCCTGCCATGGGTCTGCTCTCTCAAACCACCACCCCTGGCAGCGCAAGCCTGACCTTCCAGCCCCCTGCAGGCCTCGCTCTCTGTGTACAGGTTAGCGATAGACACTTCCAAAGCCTCTGAGCGTCCCTCTGTAGTGCTCAGCCCGTTCCATGGAGCACATGCAGAACTGTGACTCTAATCCCACAGGCGCGGTCCACAGCAGCTTGTAAGATTCAATTCAGGCCAACCACTCTATTGAGAACACAGCAATTAGATATACAGAAAACAGGAATGAGTTTATTATCAAAGAACAGAGATGCAAGCGAGAGTGAATAAATACTGGTAACACCCATTGTTTCATGTTCTGTGTGTATATAAATCTCCCCATTGTATTTTCCACTGAATGCATCCGATGAAGTGAGCTGTAGCTCACGAAAGCTTATGCTCAAATAAATTGGTTAGCCTCTAAGGTGCCACAAGTCCTCCTTTTCTTTTTGCAAATACTGGAAAGTAATGGTTACATAGAAAACAAAATACTAACACTTTCTAGAGCTGGGGTTCTCACAAATTTTTGGCAGCCTCAGAATGAGGCTCTGACAATACTGAACTAACTGTAGGAAAAACAAATAAATAAATTACATGTGCATATTTACATAGGGATTTTTTGCAGACTCAATAATAAATACAAGGTACAGTTGTGTCTTATCTTTACTGGACGGGTAGTGATCAATGGCTCCATGTCTAGTTGGCATCCGGTATCAAGTGGAGAACCCCAAGGGTCAGTCCTGGGGCCGGTTTTGTTCAATATCTTCATAAATGATCTGGAGGATGGTGTGGATTGCACTCTCAGCAAATTTGCGGATGATACTAAACTTGGAGGAGTGGTCGATACGCTGGAGGGGAGGGATAGGATACAGAAGGACCTAGACAAATTGGAGGATTGGGCCAAAAGAAATCTGATGAGGTTCAATAAGGATAAGTGCAGGGTCCTGCACTTAGGACGGAAGAACCCAATGCACAGCTACAGACTAGGGACCGAATGGCTAGGCAGCAGTTCTGCAGAAAAGGACCTAGGGGTGACAGTGGACGAGAAGCTGGATATGAGTCAGCAGTGTGCCCTTGTTGCCAAGAAGGCCAATGGCATTTTGGGATGTATAAGTAGGGGCATAGCGAGCAGATCGAGGGACGTGATCGTTCCCCTCTATTCGACATTGGTGAGGCCTCATCTGGAGTACTGTGTCCAGTTTTGGGCCCCACACTTCAAGAAGGATGTGGATAAATTGGAGAGAGTCCAGCGAAGGGCAACAAAAATGATTAGGGGACTGGAACACATGAGTTATGAGGAGAGGCTGAGGGAGCTGGGATTGTTTAGCCTGCAGAAGAGAAGAATGAGGGGGGATTTGATAGCTGCTTTCAACTACCTGAAAGAGGGTTCCAAAGAGGATGGCTCTAGACTGTTCTCAATCGCAGCAGCAGACAGAACGAGGAGTAATGGTCTCAAGTTGCAGTGGGGGAGGTTTAGATTGGATATTAGGAAAAACTTTTTCACTAAGAGGGTGGTGAAACACTGGAATGAATTACCTAGGGAGGTGGTAGAATCTCCTTCCTTCGAGGTTTTTAAGGTCAGGCTTGACAAAGCCCTGGCTGGGATGAGTTAACTGGGAATTGGTCCTGCTTCGAGCAGGGGGTTGGACTAGATGACCTTCTGGGGTCCCTTCCAACCCTGATATACTATGATTCTATGACCTAAACACAGAAGAAACCAGTGCTTTGCACAGTCTTGTCTTTTTTGTTGTTCTTTTGCTTTTTTGGTCAAAGGTGGACGGCTGTACAACAATTCTGAACTAAATTTAAAAATGCTTTACATAATAGAAAGGATAATGACTAATAATGAAAGAATGTATCTGCCAATATGTCCAAAGTTTCTTTCACAGACAAAAAAACCCAATCAACGTAGCCCAGTAATAATAATGATAACAGTAACAACAAAATCTGAGCTGTTGCTGTTGTCTTTTCAGCTTGGTTTTTGCATCATTTAACAGCTTGCGCCTCTGAAGCTCACCGTAGTAATTTGGTTCAACTTCCCTTGCACAAGTGCTGTAGGGACGTTGCACGACATACATTTCAATTTGATGAATTTCTCTCTCACACTGCAACTTGTTCAGAAATGGAATCAAATGGCTTCGGAAACACAGGAAACTGCCTTTCCCCCTGGTGCTGAAGTCTTTCTTTTTCTTTCTATGTTTTGCTTTTCTTAGCAGAAGGTCCCAGAGGAGCCACCTGCTGTCACATTCAAGGTCATTTTCTGGCACTAGATTATCTGAAATACTTTCTGATACCCAGTCACATTTTAACTTTTTCACCTCCCTCCCCACCCCCATGAACAATCGCAACCTACCCAAACACCACGCAGTGAGATGGCCCATAGCCACTTACAGAGCTACAATAACATGAGATGTAAACACAGTGGTTAGAGGTCTATAAAATCATGAGTGGTGCGGAGAAAGTGACTAAGGAAAAGCTATTTACTTGTTCCCATAACGCAAGAATTAGGGGCCACCAAATGAAATTAATGGGCACCAGGTTTAAAACAAATAAAAGGAAGTTCTTCCTCACACAGCGCACAGTCAACCTGTGGAACTCCTTGCCTGAGGAGGTTGTGAAGGCTATGACTATAACAGGGTTTAAAAGAGAACTGGATAAATTCATGGAAGTTAAGTCCATGAATGGCTATTAGCTAGGATGGGTAAGGAATGGTGTCCCTAGCCTCTGTTTGAGATTTGAGACCTCTCGGGAGATTTGGGAGGGTTCAGCACTGGTTTTTGGTCCTACAGCAGCTGATCTGCAGGGTCCCACATCCTAAGGAGCATACCAGACAGGGAGTCTGTACCCCAGGAGAGTGCCACAGAGGCCCGAACTCAGGACAGTGTCTGGTAGCTCTTCAGACCCAGTGAGGCTGGAAGCAGGTGGGATCCAAAGGTTGGGTCCAATACAGCAGAATGGGAACTGTCCATTGGGGAGCCCTGACCCAGAGCCAAAAGAGCCTGATTTTTCAAAGTACTGAAGTAACCCAGACCAGAGAAGTGGGGGGGGGTCTCCATCCCCCTCTAATGGCTGGCCTGCAAAAGAGCTTTATCAATGGCGGGGGGTTTCAGTTAAAGAAGTGGATTCTTTCGCTCCTATGGCAGAGGCTCATGCTTCTACTGCTGAAGTCCCAGGATTCAAGCAGCGCTGGTTTTGTGATCACACTTGGAGCCCACTGAAACCCATCGCGGGGTGTTGGCTGGGCAGCCATCACTACTGTACCCCGTTCCCGTGGGAGCCCCAGGCGTCCAGCACCTGTGAACCGCAGGCTCCTTTAACATCGGTGCCTTGTTGCGGATTCAGAGGCCTCACCAGCCAAGTCACTCAAACCTGCCAGCTGCAATCCCCAGCGGGACCTGCTCCTGCCATGCAGCGCTCGGCATGCTGCCCTCTCTAGCAGCCACTGTTAACCTGAGCTCCCTGCTGCCTCCTTTCCCCGGGGCGGGGTCAGACACCCCAGGGACCTTGCTGAAGAGGGCTGGGGGAGAACAGCGAGTGTCACAACTGAAATCCCAGCGCGCTGCGAGGGCATCTCTGGCTATGGCGGGCTCTGTCTCCGGCCCAGCACCGTGCTGAAGGGAGGAGCCAAGATTTCAGGGACATGCCGGCTCCCATCGGTCTCCGATACACGCAGGACGCGAACGGACCAGGGTCGTGCCTGGTGGTTTCACTAGCACTGAATGGTGGATCTACCTGAGCTCAAACCGCTCAGACACCAGAATCCCCAAGCCCAGGGAATTAGTCCAGTGGGGTGAGAGAGACTCACAGGTGGTTGAATTTGGTGCTGTTGGTCCATTTCCAGGGCTGACCCTGTTCCCTCCGGAGGCCGATCCAGTGGTCCTGGACACCCTTATGGCACAGCAGGAACGCCTTCAAGAAAGCCGAGGGACAGCAGGTATCAGCCCCAGCTCCGGTGCTTCCCCACCCCCCCCTCCAGGGCTCTGTGCCGCAGAGAATCCCAGTCTCATATTCATAGAGTATCAGGGTTGGAAGGGACCTCAGGAGATCTTCTAGTCCCACCCCCTCCCCAATTAAATCATCCAATAGATTTTTTGCCCCATATCCCTAAATGGCCCCATCAAGATGTAAGCAGTGTCAGGATGAGCTCCACCCTGACATCTGGTGGTGAGGTGTGGCAAGTTGTGGAAAAGAACTTCAGGGGCCGATCTCATTTGCATAGGCACACCCACCACGCCTAGAATGAGACCATAGCTGCCCAAATGGTCACTTTGGCTGCTGTGGGATCCCCAGTGTCTCTGTTATTGGGGCAGGAAGAATAAATTGTTATTACCCTGATTATGGGAACTGTGCTTGGAACTGCACGTGGCCTTTTGTTATGATGGAGGGATTCACCATCAACTAAGTAGCACTCGCTAGGCAAGGGTCATGGGTTCCAAAACTGTGTGAATGGAGAGAGGCTGGGGACAAGTATTAATACTTGGTGGTATGGGCCCCCTGGTGAGGGCCTTACATGCTAATTGCACTTCCTCTTCTCTCCACTGTGGAATATCAGAGCTAATTTTGATTTCATTAGAAGTCTAGTTATAGGCTGCTGAGCTCACTTTGGGCTGACAGTGCACCAGCACTGGGGCTCCCCTATTATAAGCTGAATTCACCTAAGAGCTGAAATCACTGAGTGTTGTGTTAAGTAGTGGGGGAGCCTGAAGATATATTGTGGAGCAGTTTGCGGGACGGCTGGTGAAGCAGTTCGATGCGGCGCAGTGTGTGGATGGCAGGAGCTGCTTGTGGGCCGTAGAGCTGAGCGAAGGAGTTTGTGGGGCGGCTGACGGAGCGGAGCGGGGTGCAGCTGAGCGAAGGAGTTCGTGGGGCGGCTGGCGGAGCGGAGCGCAGCTAAGCGAAGGAGTTTGTGGGGCGGCTGGCGGAGCGGAGCGCAGCTGAGCGAAGGAGTTTGTGGGGCGACTGGCGGAGTGGAGCACCGCTATGGAGCTATGGGGCGGTCAGCTTCAGATCACGTAAGGTGCCTCTTACCCCTGTCCCATTTCCACCCAGGTTGGGAGGTAAAGCTCCGCAGATAAACTTTCGAACTCTGGGGCTGCCCTGACCAGGGACAGAGACTTTTGGGGCATTGGACTTTTGGGACTTTGGGTGATTTGGGGTTGCTGGACTCAAGAACCAAAGGGAAAAGGGCATGCCCCCAATTTGCCTGGGGTGGGTTTTTTGCTCATGGGTTGTGTTATGAATCCTGTTGGTGGTGTTTCCCCAACATAATGCCACATTGTTTCTCTCTGTTATTAAAAGGCTTTTGCTACACTCAGACTATGTGCTTGCGAGAGGGGAAGTATTGCCTCTTGGAGGCGCCCAGCGGGGGTGGTATATATTGGTCCCAGGTCACTGGGTGGGGGCTCGAGCCAGTTTGCATTGTGTTATTGGAATGGAACCCCTAGATATTGAACCCGGCCCTTGTTGCTGCCAACTCTGATGGGCAGAAGGGTTACAAAGGATTGAACTCACAACCCTGGGTTTAGCAGGCCATTGCTCAAAACACTGAGCTATCCCTCCCCCCATATTGAAGAGTGCTCAGTTTATTTTTTGGGGGGGGAGGCGGTGTTCCCCTGCCTTTTGCAAAGTACAAGATCACCCAGGCAGTATTAACCCTCCCCCTGCACAGAGCAGCCCCACCCCTGTGCTCCCAGTCACCCGCACCCCAAGTCCCCCTGGGCTGGGGGCAGGTGCTGGGTCTGAGCTCTCTGCAGAGACCTCTCTTCTCACAGATCAGCCCCCGCTCACCACAGCAAGGCAGGAGGAGGGAGCGAGTCAAGCTGAAGTGGGAGCGGTCAATGTGAGAGGATCCCCTCTTCCCCTCCTCCTCAGCTGGCTGCTCCTTTCCCATCCCCACAACAGGAGCACTGGCTGGGTTCTCAGTCCCACTCCAGCAGCCAGCAGGCCAGGAGATGCCTGAGCCAGCCCTGCCCTAGACAGAAGCTGTCTCCCTATTTGGGGAGGGGGGCAGCTGAGAATGGGCAATCCCTGTGATCACAAACAGACAGTAGGGCCCAGCCAGGGCTGGCGTTCAGCAGCTGGAAGTTCATTCACTCTGGCCTCCCAGCACGGGAGGGCTCAGAGCTGCTCCTCACCCCACGGGGCAGAGCCCAAATCCTACTGCAGCAGCCACCACTGTGCCAAGATCAGTGTATGGCAATTCGAGAGTCTCTCACCATTTCCTGCTCACTGTCGATCCCAGCCAGGGAGGCACCCGGTGCACAGCAGCGGCTCCGGCTGTCGGTCCAGCTCCCTTCCGTTTCTGAGAAATAGTAGCATTTCCCTCGGTATCCCATCCAGCCATCTGGGCACGAGGGGCCAGCAGGGGGGCACAGATCAGCTGATGAAAGCTGAGATGTCAGCACTGAGAATGAGACAGTCACATGGAGAGTAAGAGTTACACCTAGAATTGGGCATTTGACTGGTACAAAAATTGGTCAACTGATCAGTCAAATCTGTCAAAGAGTGGTCAGATATTTTAAAATACCAATTTATCAGAATTGGTTACCTCCCGCCAGGAAGAAAAAAGAGCAAGACGTCATTCTCTCCAGTAGGTTTAGCTTTCGATAGATACGGATCTACCTAATTTTTTTAAAAAAATGTACTTCACTGAGTTATTTTAGCTCAGAAAAAAAAGGCAAAACAATGAAACCAGGTTCCGGAAAACACAAGTGAGGCTCCAAGACGCAATCCGAAAGGCAGGCTGCCTCCTACCCCCAGGGCTCTCGCTGGAGTATTTGACTGTGGCCAAACAGGCAGTCAGTTGACTGGCTTGCCAAGCCCATTGGGACCCCCAGCTGGGGCTGGACCATGGCAATCAGACGCAGGGGGACGGAGACGTTTGTCACTGTAAATTTGCCTGGCAAGAAGGATTCCAGGGACACTCCCAGCCTGCGAGGGACTGACACAGCTCAGAGCATATCACCCCAGGCACAAGATCAACAGCTGGACGTTCAACCTCGCAACAAACAGCAGGTGAACAACTGAGAAGAACTTGGGAACTTTCACGCAGGGACATGAACGCCACAAGGGGGCGCCAGAAACCACAGCAACCGGAAGTGACCTGATGCACTGTGGGCCAGGAATGATGGAACTTAATTCGCCTCCTACCTGCAGACTTTTCTCTCCCCAAACACAGCAGCAAGAAAGGCACTTTCTGGAAGCCCTCACGGCAGTGTATCCCTTTCAGAGCCATGAAAGAGCAACAGTGGGGTCACCCATAATTGACACCAAAGAGGATTTGAAAGACCTGTCTAGTTGAGAGGAGTCGGACTTAAACCCCTCCAGATGCTTTCGAGAACGTCACTTTTGTTTGCACCACAGTAACTCGGTAGCTGGTTTTCAAGCCTTCTCATGTGGCTGGCGCTCAGCGAGCAACAGACACTCTAAGTCTGGAAGAGTTAGGAAACGTGGCAGCGGTGATCAGAAAACGAGCATGTGTTCACCTCACTCACAAGGCATGTCTGACCCTGTAGATTTAACTGTCCAGTGCATGGTAGCCCACACCCCTGCCCTACTGAACTGAGCAGAGAAGTCAGTGACTAACAGTTGATGGCACAGGCTGTCTCCACCATCCATCTCCAGGTCAGATGCCACATGTTCTACACCTGCAGGTGTGTAACCAACCCTAAGCTCACAGATTCCCACCTTACACAGTGACAGCCAATGCTGCCCATTGCAATAGCCTGCCATTACAGCAGGGAGCTGGGATTCAGGGCCCATCTGTATCCGAGCAATCTGCACCAGTATAATCATAGTGACACAATGACATCAGGGCAAACACCTCCTGGAGATGCGCTGGAGCAGTGCGGCCCGCTCTGGTAACTTCCTGCAGCGAACTGCACCAAGGCAAGCTCCTTTGTGCACCAGTGCAGTGCTTCTCCTTTAGCGGTTTGCACCAATTCAACTGCATGGATGTCATGACATCGGCACAGAGGATTCCTAATGCAGACAGACCTGGATTCAATCCCCTCTGCCAGCTGCTAAACCCTCCTGGGGCCCAGTGATCAGATCCCAGGGCAGTAGAGAAATCCCACCCCCGACAGCCTCCAGCACGCCCTTCCCCAGATGACGGGGGGATACAGCAGGGTTCATGTTCACGGCAAACAGACGCCCTCTGCACGAGCACACGCTGTCTGGGCAGCCCGGGGGTGTGAATGGTGCTAAGGGACCCTTCATGGCCAAGCTCAGCGATTGGGGGGTTTCCACACTGCGCTGGTGGAGGGGTCTAGACTTAATTCTACGGCTCATTTCAATAACACGGCAGCACCTGCCGCCCGGCCACAGGCGTGACCTGCAGATCCAGGAAGGCCAGGCTGGTAACCTCAGAGCAACACAGGGAAGGCAAAGGGCTCAGGGATGCGCTGCACCCTGTCCCATTGGACACCCCGGTCAGGGACTGTTTCATGGCGCATGGCAAAGGCGACTTGGGTCCAAAGTGCTCAGAGATGGGCTGGGGGGGCTAATATCAGTCAGATCGTCCCAACACAGAGAGTGCCCAGGTGCAGGGGTCTGGGAGGGAGCAGGAGGAGGGTCGGTGAGGAAGATCCCCCAGGAATCCTCTGTCCCAGGGGAGAAGCCAGACAGGCCGGGAGGAGGGAGTGAGCGTGGTAGGTCACAGGGGAATGGGATGCACGGAGATCGTAGATGGAGGGGAAGGGAGCGGGGCAGAAGCTGGGAACTCACCTGCCAGAGCAATGATGGCAGCGATCAAAGCAGACGATACAACTGTCAGTGCAACCACAACTCTATGGGTTGGACTTTTCTGGCAGTTACAAGGAGGGTCTGAAACAGACAGACCCGTCAGGCAGGGCTGGGAGGACACGTCTCACTGACAGCACCGGGGCTGTAGCTGCCCTGGAACATGCACCGTTCTGTCGATTGCTCCTTCCGTCAGACACTCTGGGAGGGGAGCCCAGAGGGTCAGGCAGACCCCCCCACCAAGGGCAGATGGAGGGTCCATGGCTCCCTAGAGCTACCCTGGGGCTGTTACCAAGATCCGGCTCTGGCTGGGTAGCAGGGCCTCAGAGCAGCAGCCGGGCCATGGTAAGACGCAGCTGTGGGGAACTACAGACCCTCCCCCTGCTCTGGGCAGGGAGCCTGGGGAGAGGGATATGGACCTGGGGCTGCTCTCAGCCCCCCACCCCTGGCAAGTGGAGGGTCATCCATGGCTCCCTGCAACTGCCTGGACTCCAGCTCCCAGCCGGAGGTGGGGTGGGGGGACCTCAGGGGGAAGAGGAGGGGGAGGGGCGGGGCCAATGACAAAAAGTGGGAGGGCCACGCCCCCTTCCAGCACTCCAGGCAGTCTCAGTGTCTCTCTCCAGCCTGCCCCCAGGCAGAGATGCCCCATTACCTGGGTTCCCTCCAGTCTCCAGGTGTCCATTGCCATTAACACACAACTCCTACAGCGGCTCTTCGCTCTCAGCAACCCAGCTGCTGGCCCCATTGTCCCTCTCAGCGACACTCAGGCCACAGACACTGCTGCAGGTGCTGGGCTGGGGTCAGCTCCTCTCGGTCTGAGTGGGTCCGATTTGGCAGCAGCAAAGCCGAGGCAGAGGTCCTGGCCTTGGCTCCCCATCCCTGCTCCAGACTCTCCAGCTGATCTGAACCCGAGACAGACCAAGCAGGACAGGTCAGGGGTGGGGGAGGCCATTTGTGGTTTCTTGTTCCCTGCCCAGCAGCCCAACCCCCTGCCAGAGGTGGTGCCATGATGATTAAAACCCCTTAACTCCTATCGGCCCCTCCGCCCCCAGGGCCTCAGAGACCTGATGTCCTACGGGCCCCTCCCACCCGTGACAGGCACCCAGCTGCGGGGTGGGGGAGAAGACCCTCCTCACACACACAATCCTCCTAGAAGTAAGTGTGAGTCGGATATCAGAAGGGGAGGGGCTGGGGCTCGAAACAGCCTTGTCCCTGGCCCAGCCCCCTCCTTGAAGGGCGGGACTTGAACCAGTGTCCAGCGCTCCTCTGCCCAGCCCCTCCTTTCCCTTCCAGGGCGGGGCTCTTCCGAACCCCCCCCACTCTTCGGCTCGGGGCCTGCCCCCCGAATCACCCCCCTTTAGCCCAGAGTCCCAGCCCTTCGGCCAAGGACCGGCCCCTGCCACTGCGCTGCCCTCCCCACACGGTCCCCAGGCACAGCCCAAGCCCCGCCCCCCCTTCGGAGCCCTGCCCCCGATGCGGTCCCCAGCCCCGAGCCCGAGCCCCGCCACCCATTCGGGCTCCGGTCCCTCCCCCTCCCCATTTGGTCCCCAGCCCCTAGCCAACCCCCTCCCCGGTCCCTCCCTCTCCCATTTTGGTCCCTGACCCCGAGCCCTGCCACCCATTCAGGCCAGGGCCCGGGCCCCTCCCCCTCCCCATTCGGGCCCGCGGTCCCCCCTCGCCCCAGTCCGGTGGTGGCTGGAACCGGCCCGCAATCCGAGCAGCCAGCAGCACCCACCCACCCACCCACCTGCGGCCCAGGCAGGGACCCCTGGGACCCGGAGTCTCACGCGCGTTAAGAGCGCCCGGCGCCGCAGCCCGGGGACGAGCTGAGATCCCAGCCGCCAGGCGGGCTCGCAGCGGATCCCGCCCGGTGAGTTCGCAGCCGCAGAGCGACCGGCTTCCCTGTGACCCCCGCGCCAGCTTCGTTCCCACGTGGGTCTGAACAGCGGAAACGTCCCTGCCCAGGGGTCACCGTAACAGCGGCCGATCCCCGCCCTAGCCCCGCCTCCATTTAACCCCTCGACTCCCGGCCGCTCTGCTCCCCACAAACCTTCCCCCTCTCTCCTGGGATGGCCGGGTGCCCGAGCAGCGTCCCGCCCGGCCCCGGGGAAAGCTCCGATCGGGGCTCAGTCCTCGCCCTCCCTGGCCTGCCCGCCCTGCCCGCCCTCCTCCTGAAACCTTGTCCTCCCTCTGCCCTCCCCTGCTCCCCCCACCCCCGACCCCTCTGATCGCTGCTTCCCCCTCCTGCCAGCTCCCCGGGACCCTTCCATAGGCTCTGTCCTTGGTCCCCTGGGGCTGACCAAATAGTATATAAACACATGGGGCGGGGAGGGTCCTTACTGGTTTGTTTCGGTGTAACAGTGTGTGACAAGGAGGGCGAGGTCTTGAGAAAAATAAACAAACAAACCAGTAAATGTGACATGGTTTATGGCCAGCCTCCCTCTTCTGTTCTCTTCTCCCTCTGCCCCTCGTCTCTGGGTTGTCTCCTCTGTAAACACAAATTCAACTCCCCTCTCCATGCTGACAACTCACCCATTTGCCTCTCTGCACCAGCCCCATCTCCTGCTGGCCAAATGAACACCTCATCCTGTCTCTGGGACATCTCCTTGTGCCGACCAAGCTGTCAGCTCAAGCCCAACATGGCTGAAGCAGAGCTCTCTGTCTCTCCCCTCCTGTCCAAGCCCTCTCTATTACCTCCTTTCTCCATTGCTGTGGACAAGGCCAGCATCCTGCCTGTCACTCAGGCCCATAACCTGTCATCTTCCACTCACACCTCTCTCTAGGTCAGGGGTGGGCAAACTTTTGGGCCCAAGGGCCACATCGGGGTTGCAAAACGGCATGGAGGGCCGGGTAGGGAAGGCTGTGACTCCCCAAGTAGCCTGGCCCCCACCCCCTATCCACCTCCTCCAACTTCCCGCCCCCTGACTGACCCCCATCCCTAACCGCCCCCTCTGGGACCCCATCCCCTAACCAACCTCTGTCCCTGAGTGCCCCAACCCCTGTCCACACCCCTGCTCCCTGACAGCCGTCCCCCCCAGGATTCCCACACCTATCCAACCCCCCCTGTTCCCCATCCCCTGACCGCCCCCCCAGAACCTCCACCCCATCCAACTGCCCCCTGTCCCCTGACTGCTCCTTATCCAACCCCCCCACCCGCTTACCACGCTGCTCAGAGCAGCAGGAGCTCGCAGCCACGCTGCCCGGTAGGAGCAGCAGGCCAGAGCACCAGCCGCACAGTGAGGTGAGGCCGCAGGGGCGAGGGGACAGCGGGGAGGCACCTGGAGCTAGCCTCCCCTGCTGGGAGCTCAGGGGCCGGGCAGGACAGTCCCGCAGGCTGGATGTGGCCCGTGGGCCGTACTTTGCCCACCTCTGCTCTAAGTCCTCACATCCAGGGCTGTGCTTAAGTCTTGTGGTGTTTTCCTGCATAACATCTTTAAGATACAGCCTTTCCTCTCCATCCACACAGCTAAAATTCCCATCGAGGCTCTGATCACATCACATCTCAGTTACCACCACATGCTTCTCTTTTCCCTCTTCCCCAGCTCATATCCATTCAGAATATTGCTGCAAGCTGCAAAGATCATTCTCCTAGCCCACTGCTTTCACCATGTCACCCCTCTTTGCATCCCTCCACTGGCTCCCCCTTCTCTATTGCATCAAACAGAAGCAGCTTGTCTTCTCTTTCAAGGCCCTTCACGTACTGTCTTCTCCTAACCGGACATCTCTCATTCACTGTACCAATGTCTTCTCCTAACTGTACCATCTCTCATTCACTGTACTGTTGACTCCCACCTCCAATCGGTCCATGCTGCCAGCAACACCCACTTGTTAAATTTTCAGACAACCACCTTCATGCTTTCTGCCACATGCCCTTCATGCTCGGAAGGAGAGCCCCTTAAACATTTTCAAACCTATCTCATTATCCATCTCCAATTCCCAAATCAAAGGGACCACTGCCTATCATACCGACCGATACACTCTCATTATTTCCTTGTACTCCCCTGTCTGTCTGTCTCCATCTGTCTCTTGTCTTATACTTAGATTGTCAACTCTTTGCGGCAGGGACTGTCTTTTGTACTATTTTGTACAGCACCTAGCACAATCGGGTCCTGATCCATGACTGGGGCTCCTGTGTGCTACAGTAATACAAATAACACAGGCTAGAGAATGTCACTATTATGGCTTCAGTGCCCTCCCCCCCGCACCACCACCACCAAAAAGCAGCAAAACAAACAAAAAAAATCAACCTCCCAGCTCAAAACGTATGTGTTTACACTCAGCTGGCGAACTCAATGTAAAGTACTAGTAGAGGTGAGGGAGAGGTGTCTTTTACCTTGATGTAGCTAGTCCAGGAATGCTATACGCTCAGCCTGGTATTTACCTGGACAAGTGACACAGAGGTTAAAGCCACCTGTGCCTTGTCTGAAGCACTTATCCTGAAGCACTTACATGAGAGGAAAGTGATCAGGAACAGCCAACATGGATTCACCAAGGGAAGGTCATGCCTGACTAATCTAATCGCCTTCTATGATGAGATTACTGGTTCTGTGGATGAAGGGAAAGCAGTGGATGTATTGTTGCTTGACTTTAGCAAAGCTTTTGACATGGTCTCCCACAGTATTCTTGTCAGCAAGTTAAAGAAGTATGGGCTGGATGAATGCACTCTAAGGTGGGTAGAAAGTTGGTTAGATTGTCGGGCTCAACGGGTAGTGATCAATGGCTCCATATCTAGTTGGCAGCAGGTGTCAAGTGGAGTGCCCCGGGGGTCGGTCCGGGGGCCGGTTTTGTTCAATATCTTCATAAATGATCTGGAGGATGGTGTGGCTTGCACCCTCAGCAAATTTGCGGATGATTCTAAACTGGGAGGAGTGGCAGATACGCTGGAGGGCAGGGATAGGATACAGAGGGACCTAGACAAATTGGAGGATTGGGCCAAAAGAAATCTGATGAGGTTCAATAAGGATAAGTGCAGGGTCCTGCACTTAGGACGGAAGAACCCAATGCACAGCTACAGACTAGGGACCGAATGGCTAGGCAGCAGTTCTGCGGAAAAGGACCTAGGGGTGACAGTGGACGAGAAGCTGGATATGAGTCAGCAGTGTGCCCTTGTTGCCAAGAAGGCCAATGGCATTTTGGGATGTATAAGTAGGGGCATAGCGAGCAGATCGAGGGACGTGTTCGTTCCCCTCTATTCGACATTGGTGAGGCCTCATCTGGACTACTGTGTCCAGTTTTGGGCCCCACACTACAAGAAGGATGTGGATAAATTGGAGAGAGTCCAGCGAAGGGCAACAAAAATGATTAGGGGTCTGGAACACATGACTTATGAGGAGAGGCTGAGGGAACTGGGATTGTTTAGTCTGCAGAAGAGAAGAATGAGGGGGGATTTGATATTACCTGCTTTCAACTACCTGAGAGGTGGTTCCAGAGAGGATGGTTCTAGACTATTCTCAGTGGTAGAAGAGGACAGGACAAGGAGTAATGGTCTCAAGTTGCAGTGGGGGAGGTTTAGGTTGGATATTAGGAAAAACTTTTTCACTAGGAGAGTGGTGAAACACTGGAATGCGTTACCTAGGGAGGTGGTAAAATCACCTTCCTTAGAAGTTTTTAAGGTCAGGCTTGACAAAGCCCTGGCTGGGATGATTTAATTGGGGATTGGTCCTGCTTTGAGCAGGGGGTTGGACTAGATGACCACTTGAGGTCCCTTCCAATCCTGATATTCTATGTTTCTATTCTATGTCTCCACTCAGATTTTACATCAAGTTAGCTATCTCCATGTAAACACACTTTTGCAGTGAAGACAATGCCTGGGAGACTCCTACCTCAAGCCCCTAACTTCTGGTTGAGCTAGAAATTATTTGCAACATTTAAGAGCCCGCTGTTTGAAAGAGGTTAAATACACACAACATTTCTCCATTTTATCTTTGTGCAAACGACAGCACTCCGTGTAGTCAGGTTTCAGAGTAGCAGCCGTGTTCGTCTGTATTCGCAAAAAGAAAAGGAGGACTTGTGGCACCTTAGAGACTAACCAATTTATTTGAGCATAAGCTTTCGTGAGCTACAGCTCTCTTCATCAGATGCATAAAGTGGAAAATACAGTGAGGATGTTTTTATACACACAGACCATGAAAAGATGGGTGTTTATCACTTCAAAAGATTTTCTCTCCCCCCACCCCACTCTCCTGCTGGTAATAGCTTACCTAAAGTGATCACTCTCCTTACAATGTGTATGATAATCAAGGTGGGCCATTTCCAGCACAAATCCAGGGTTTAACAAGAATGTCTGAGGAACAGTGGGGGGGAGGGGGAAGGAATAAACAAGGGGAAATAGGTTACCTTGCATAATGACTCAACCACTCCCAGGCCTAAGTTAATTGTATCCAATTTGCAAATGAATTCCAATTCAGCAGTCTCTGGTTGGAGTCTGTTTCTGAAGTTTTTCTGTTGTAATATCGCAACTTTCATGTCTGTAATTGCGTGACCAGAGAGTGAAGAAGAGTGAAGCCTGTTGATGGTTCTTTAGCCACTTGGATGTGCAGCAGTGCAGCTGCTCACAATGCACATAGAGGCAGGGGTAGGAAAATGGCAGTCCAGCATCAGAGTTACTCATGCCAAGCCACTGGCCAAGTGGCCTGGACATGAGGAGGGAGCAGGGACTTGTCACATGCACATCTGATACTCCTGGAAGTTGGTTTGCAGAATCAGACCCCCAGAGAAGCATTCACCAAATCTTTGGAAGCTGTGCACTGCTTCAGGACAATACAATCAGTCATGTCTCTCTCCCCCCACACCCTCCACATGTGTATTCGTCAAGACCTAATCATCTTTATTTATACCTCCTCTGTACCCCTCTAACGAGTGCTTCATGACTTATGAGGAGAGGCTGAGGGAGCTAGGATTGTTTAGCCTGCAGAAGAGAAGAATGAGGGGGGATTTGATAGCTGCTTTCAACTACCTGAAAGGGGGTTCCAAAGAGGATGGCTCTAGACTGTTCTCAATGGTGGCAGATGACAGAACGAGGAGTAATGGTCTCAAGTTGCAGTGGGGGAGGTTTAGATTGGATATTAGGAAAAACTTTTTCACTAAGAGGGTGGTGAAACACTGGAATGAGTTACCTAGGGAGGTGGTAGAATCTCCTTCCTTAGAGGTTTTTAAGGTCAGGCTTGACAAAGCCCTGGCTGGGATGATTTAACTGGGAATTGGTCCTGCTTTGAGCAGGGGGTTGGACTAGATGACCTTCTGGGGTCCCTTCCAACCCTGATATTCTATGATTCTATGATTCATACACATCCCCGGGGAAGGGGAGGGCAAATGAGTGCACCCCACGCTCAGAGAGACACTGACCTGGGAGCGATTTCTAGACACGGTTGAAAATCTTTTCCAAAGGAAGGATTGTCTGTAGAAAAGTGACTATTTTTGGAATGCAAGGGTTTTTCGTGAAAGATTGTCAAGACTAGGAATTTCCTGTTTTCACAATATTGTTCTGACACTTTTAAAATCAATCTTTTGTTCACTATATACTCTCTTCCATGCCTCTACCCCCTTTGACCCAAAACCTGAGTTTGTTTTGGGTTAAAGTGGGTGGAGGCATGGCAGAGTAGCAGCCGTGTTAGTTTGCATCTGCAAGACTAACACTGTTTCAGAGTAGCAGGCATGTTAGTCTGTATCCACAAAAAGAAAAGGAGGACTTGTGGCACCTTAGAGACTAACAAAGACATTTGAGCGTAAGCTTCCATGAGCTACAGCTCACTTCATCGGATGCATGCAATGGAAAATACAGTGTGGAGATTTTATATACATAAAGAACATGAAAGAATTGGTGTTACCATACGGACTGTAAAAAGAGTGATCAGGAAAGGTGAGCTATTACCAGCAGGAGAGCAGGGGTGGGCAGGGGAGGGGGCGGAGGGTGAAGAAAACCTTTTGTAGTGATAATCAAGGTGGGCCATTTCCAGCAGTTGACAAGAACAGTAGGGGGGGAAATAAACAAGGGGAAATAGTTTTACTTTGTGTAATGACACATCCACTCCCAGTCTTTATTCAAGCCTAAATTAATTGTATCCAGTTTGCAAATTAATTCCAATTCAGCAGTCTCTCCTTGGAGTCTGTTTTTGAAGTTTTTTGTTGTTGAAGAATTGCCCCTTTTAGGTCTGAGTTCGAGTGACCAGAGAGATTGAAGTGTTCTCCGACTGGTTTTTGAATGTTATAATACTTGACGTCTGATTTGTGTCCATTTATTCTTTTATGTAGAGACTGTCCAGTTTGGCCAATGTACATGGCAGAGGGGCCTTGCTGGCACATGATGGCATATATCACATTGGAAGATGTGCAGGTGAACGAGCCTCTGATAGTGTGGCTGATGTGATTAGGCCCTATGATGGTGTCCCCTGAATGGATATGTGGACACAGTTGGCAACGGGCTTTGTTGCAAGGATAGGATCCTGGGTTAGTGGTTCCGTTGTGTGGTGTGTGGTTGCTGGTGAGTATTTGCTTCAGGTTGGGGGGCTGTCTGTACACAAGGACTGGCCTGTCTCCAAAGACTTGTGAGAGTGATGGGGCGTCCTTCAGGATAGGTTGTAGATCCTTGATGATGCATTGGAGAGGTTTTAGTTGGGGGCTGAAGGTGATGGCTAGTGGCATTCTGTTATTTTCTTTGTTGGGCCTGTCCTGTAGTAGTTAACTTCTGGGTACTCTTCTGGCTCTGTCAATCTGTTTCTTCACTTCAGCAGGTGTGTATTGTAGTTGTAAGAATGCTTGATAGAGATCTTGTAGATATTTGTCTCTGCCTGAGGGGTTGGAGCAAATGCGGTTGTATGGTAGAGTTTGGCTGTAGACAATGGATCGTGTGGTGTGTCCTGGTTGGAAGCTGGAGGCATGTAGGTAAGTATAGCGGTCAATAGGTTTCCAGTATAGGGTGGTGTTTATGTGACCATCGCTTATTAGCACCGTAGTGTCCAGGAAGTGGATCTCTTGTGTGGACTGGCCTAGGCTGAGGATGATGGTGGGACGCAAATTGTTGAAATCATGGTGGAATTCCTCAAGGGCTTCTTTTCCATGGGTCCAGATGATGAAGGTGTCATCAATGTAGCCCAAGTAGAGTAGGGGCATTAGGGGACGAGAGCTGAGGAAGCGTTATTCTAAGTCAGCCATAAAAATGCGGGCATACTGTGGGGCCATGCGGGTACCCATAGCAATCCGGCCGACTTGAAGGTACACATTGTCTCCAAATGTGAAAGAGTTATGGGTGAGGACAAAGTCACAAAGTTCAGCCACCAGGTTTGCCGGGACATTATCGGGGATACTGTTCTTGACGGCTTGTAGTCCATCTTTGTGTGGAATGTTGGTGTAGAGGGCTTCTACATCCATAGTGGCCAGGATGGTGTTTTCAGGAAGATCACCGATGGATTGTAGTTTCCTCAGGAAGTCAGTGGTGTCTGGAAGATAGCTGGGAGTGCTGGTAGCATAGGGCCTGAGGAGAGAGTCTACATAGCCAGACAATCCTGCTGTCAGGGTGCCAATGCCTGAGATGATGGGGTGTCCAGGATTTCCAGGTTTATGGATCTTGGGTAGCAGATAGAATATCCCAGGTCGGGGTTCTAGGGGTGTGTCTGTGCGGATTTGTTCTTGTGCTTTTTCAGGGAGTTTCTTGAGCAGATGGTGTAGTTTCTTTTGGTAACCCGCAGTGGGATCAGAGGGTAATGGCTTGTAGACAATGGTGTTGGAGACCTGCCTAGCAGCCTCTTGTTTATATTCTGACCTATTCATGATGACGACAGCACCTCCTTTGTCAGCCTTTTTGATTATGATGTCTGAGCTGTTTCTGAGGCTGTGGATGGCGCTGTGTTCTGCACGGCTGAGGTTATGGGGCAAGTGATGTTGCTTTTCCACAATTTCGGCCTGTGCACGTCGGCGGAAGCACTCTCTGTAGAAGTCCAGTCTGTTGTTTCGACCTTCAGGAGGAGTCCACCCAGTATCCTTCTTTTTGTCGTCTTGGTAGGAAGCTCTCTGTGGGTTAATATGTTGTTCAGAGGTGTGAGAAATATTCCTTGAGTCGGAGACGTCGAAAATAGGATTCTAGGTCACCACAGAACGGTATCATATTCGTGGGGGTGGAGGGGCAGAAGGAGAGGCCCCGAGATAGGACAGATTCTTCTGCTGGGCTAAGAGTATAGTTGGATACATTAACAATATTGCTGGGTGGGTTAAGGGAACCACTGCTGTGGCCCCTTGTGGTATGTAGTAGTTTAGATAGTTTAGTGTCCTTTTTCTTTTGTAGAGAAACAAAGTGTGTGTTGTAAATGGCTTGCCTAGTTTTTGTAAAGCTCTCCAACACCACTTTCTACAAACCATTACCCTCTGATCCCACTGAGGGTTACCAAAAGTTAGTGCCTGTCTCACCTCCCGCAACCTGCAAGGTCTCGTGCCAGCAAAGGGAAGGTGCATTCTGCAGATCTGGAGCTGCACTCGCATGTCCTGAGGGCTGTCCTGCACCATGGTCACCACGGGCAGGTAGGTCATCAACCTACATTTCTGTCCCAGCTGCAGGATGGCCTGTGGTGCCTGCTTCCTCAGGCACCTGGAGATGCTGAAATAGGGGTGGGGTTGGCAGAGCAGGAGAACACCCCATGAGGTTAAGAAATGGCAGTGAGAGCCTTTTCCCTCCCTGGGAGATTACGGTGTCCCCCTGTGGGGACTCCCTTCCTGGCAGGTGCTGTGCTTTCGTTCCTGGGCACTGCCAGGAGGCCCAGCTCCCAACCCTAGCAGCTTGGCTGTTCCATCCCCTGCTGTGTACCAAAACTGACTTGAAAGGACTATCCAAGCCTCTCCCAGGCCTGCTCCCATTGCGGGTCTCTCTCCTGGCTGAGCACAGGCTGTTCTTATATCGCCCAACAGGCCTGGATCCTAGTTACATGCTGCTCCTTCCCATGTGACCCCTGCACTTATTCCCTTCACCTGGGGATAGGTTCAGTTGAGCTACTACCCCTTTCATGGCCATCTCCCCCTGGGACAGCCTGAAACTGGAAACCTGTGCTCGAACAGGAACTGTTTGCTAGGAAAGGTGCTGAAGACACACTGGAAAAGGAAATCCTTTGGACTGGATTGAAATTATTCCAAAGAAAAGTGGATGAGAGAAAACCTCCAGCGTTATCCTCCTAGCGAAAGAAAAAAATGAAGGTTTTTAAGCATTAGAGCCAGCTGGTCAGAAACAATCTTTCTTCTCCAGTGACGTGAAGTTAAAGGACACGGAGAGGAAGAAAACCTCCACTCGGGTTGTTACTGGAGCTGAAGTAGAGAGGCCAGGACAAACACGGCTAGGGCCCAGGACTGACTATCAGCAGATTGGCCATTTTCTATTCCTGACTTTTTGACCATGAGCAAATCTCCTTGCTTCTGTGTGCCTCAGTTTCCACAACTATAAAATAAAGCTACTCAAGGTTATGTTTATTTGTCTTCTGTTTTTCAAGGCGGGACACTTAGATACATTTGGGGCCTGTCTATGCTACCGGTCTAGAGTGTCTTTGTAAGCTGATGACCCCCACATGTTGTTCAGAAGCTATGGATGACACAAGCTCCTACATTTGTTCTGTGCTTAGCCCCTAGGGCACAGCTGGGCTGGGCAGCCTTTTCTCACTGTGCTGTGTGGAGCAGGTTATGGGCACGAGGGATATGAAGAGGCTCTCAAGGACTAATTCTTGAAAATAAATATCAATGAACTGCAACCCAAATAAAATATCTGGAGAATGAGAACGCAAGGGGTAGATCTATTAATAGGTTAATATCAAGAGGTATTCTGACTCTATTTTTAAAAATTGCTGCAACTGTATATAAAGCCTCAAGAGCAAAGATAAAGAAGAAGCCAACTGCAGCATACAGGGTACAGCACTATTTTCCCTTTCCAACAGCAGAGACCTGAGAACTTTTAAAGTAGGGGAGAGGCTTGTTTTTGTTTCAAAACTAAGTGGCACCAACTGTACTTTCTGATAGCTGTTGAACTCCATTTTAGGTCATCGCAAAAAGGAAAGGAGTACTTGTGGCACCTTAGAGACTAACCAATTTATTTGAGCATGAGCTTTCATGAGCTACAGCTCACTTCATCAGATGCATACCGTGGAAACTGCAGAAAACATTATATACACACAGAGACCATGAAACAATACATTGTAGGGAGAGTGGTCACTTTGGATAAGCTATTACCAGCAGGAGAGTGAGTTTGTGTGTGTGGTTTTTGGAGGGGGGTGAGAGAACCTGGATTTGTGCTGGAAATGGCCCACCTTGATGGTCACTTTAGATAAGCTATTACCAGCAGGACAGTGGGGTGGGAGGAGGTATTGTTTCATGGTCTCTGTGTGTATACAATGTCTTCTGCAGTTTCCACGGTATGCATCCGATGAAGTGAGCTGTAGCTCACGAAAGCTCATGCTCAAATAAATAGGTTAGTCTCTAAGGTGCCACAAGTACTCCTTTTCTTTTTGCGAAGATATACTAACACGGCTGTTACTCTGAAACCTGTCATTTTAGGTCATGTGATGGAGCATCTGATTGCTTCTATTTATACCCTAATATAGCACCATCAAATGCTAGGAATGCAGCAGGAAAATGTGAAGGGGGCTTGCTGGCTGAAGCAAAACGAAGGAGTCGAGTAAGTATACAGCTAGTCTCCAGCATCTAGGAAATCAGCCTAGATGGCGACTGGAACCTTGGCTCAGGTTAGAGTTTAGCTAGCTGCATTCTGCATGCTTATAAAATTGGGTCTTCTAGAGGCAACTCTTCTGCCAGGTGGTATCAGGAACAACAAAGCCCAGGTTCAATATTCAGAAGTTCCTGTTAACATTACAAAACAGAACTGGCTCGAGCCTCACTCAATCTGGGAAAACTTACCACCACCCTAGGCACCTCTAAGAAGTGAAAGTTCTCCACTTATAAGCACTGAATCTGTGTACAACACAAGAAAACTTGTATTAAAAGGAAGGGGGAACTCAGCATTAATTTGGAAAAACAGCACAAGAATGATGCAAAAGTATGCAAACCACAAGTCAACACCTCACCGTGTGTTGCCTCAGTTTCCCCCTTTGCCTCAGTTTCCCCCCCTTCCCTCAGTTTCCTTTGCCTCAGTTTCCCCCCCTTGTAGTACAAAAGTCTGAGGGACAAATGACCCTTTATCATACTATTCCTTTCCCCTCCACTGCGCTCTGCTCAGAGTTGGTTGTCCGTAGTCAGTGAAGTCCCAGCATTCAGGGGTGTGTTCATATGGGTTCACCTCCCACATCTCAAAGGGAAGGTCTAGCAATCCCTCTGTAGTTGCCACTGCCCACTGTCCCTGCTGCCACCTTTGCCACTGCTGGCACTGCTTGCTGCCTCTGTGATAACGTTTTCTGGGGTTCCATCACCTAGCCCTGTTCTTAGTGACTTCACCACGGAGGGGGGAACCTCTCTGCAACTGAAACCTCTGCATTGTCTTTCACTCCAACACTGTCCTCATACCAAGTCAAAGACTTAGCCTCCAGACCCAGTCACCAGTCACTTCAGCTCTAGTCATCACTGAGCAGAAACAAAGACTCTTAAATGAGTATGATCAGCTTTGTCTTTAAACAGAGGGGGAGGTTCAAATGGTGTCTATGACTCTATTTAAAGAGCCTACACCCCCAGGTAGGAACACCTGTCCCCAACCCCACTGTTTTGCTACCTGGTGCAATCATTAAGCACTCCAATCATTAAGAACTGGGCTAAATAGTGGAACCTCAGAACACAGCACCCTTACCCCCTGCTTAGTGAGTGAGGTTAAATTTAGGTTCAACCAGAGCATGTTAAGTACCTTTACTTATACAATCAGGATAACATTTCTGTGTCCTAGGGAGCCCCTCAATGCTCACTTGCAGAGGATACCCTATAATGCTCATCAGGCCTAGCACATTGCCCCAACTCTCTGTTGTCATCTGTATCTATAACGTGCCATTGAAGGTGTCACATGCAAACTGGTAATATACTGGCCATTAATATTAGCGCATGATGTATGTACCGGAAGTGTATAAAGAATTATAGATGTGTGCTGGAAATATGTTCCTCAAATGTGTTTGGCATGCAGTACCTAAGCACAGCCTGTCCTAGGCAAAGGAATGCTTCACAGGCTTGAGTGTGGCTCCAATGTAAATTCCGTAAGGTCTGACCAAAGACCATGAAAAGCACATTTATGAGCAAGGTTAGACAAAGCCATCAGGCAGTAAGTGGGGGAAGACAACCACTTAACAATGTTGGTGGGGGATGGAGACTGCACCCCTGCACCCACCTCCCCAAGGATGCTTTCCTGCTTCTTGAATAGGGTCAATGGACTTTGGAAGATATAAGTAGAGGGGGAAAGCCATTTGTCATCGTTCCCCTGAGAAGACCAAGAAATGAAGTGTTTTAGGCTCCATGTTGGATCCTGGCTAAAGACTGGCCAGTCATGCTGGAAGAATGACTGTGGTGAGCAAACTACTTTGAATCAAAATCTAAAGTGTAAGTTAGATTTTAGCCTTAGAAGCCTTATTTTTACTTGTTTGTAACCACTTCTATCCCTATTCTTTCTACTTGGTATCTCTTAAATCCAGGTTCTATTGGTAATAAACTTGTTTTACCTTTTACAAAACTATCTCAGTGTTGTATGTTAAACTAAAGGGTAAAATCCTCAGCTAATCTAGCAGGCTGGTGTGTATTCTTTCCCTTTGGAGGCAGCTAACTGGATAACTTCTGGGAGGGTCCAGTGAGAGGGACTGGATACTACCAGGGAGATGGTTTTGGGGTGACTCGGGACTGGAGGGGCAGTTGGTGTGTTGCTGGAAGCTGCTGGGTGAGGTCATTGTGCTGTGAGCAGGCTACTTGGGCGCTGAGCCGAAGCTGCACAGCACAGAAATAGTCAGGGTTACTGGGCAGGTGGTGACACAAACTCTTACTGGTCTGGGTGAAACCCCAAAGCATCACAATTTTATTACCCCTGCACTCAATACTGAAGTGAATTTTAACCCAAAACTCATCACTCTGGCAAAGCAGGTCTGTCTGGTGAACACCTAGGCAGAGTAGGAGTATCTGCTCCTGAAGTCTTTCCCCAGTTCATCACTAGATGTCAGGGGAGAGCTCATTCAGGCCCTGCTTATGTAAGGCTACTGGATTTTGTTGGAATTTCATATTACAAATGGATGCATTTCCCATGGGCCTTTTAATTAAGAAAAAAAACCTTGTTATTTATCTCAAAAATGGACACCTGATATTTTTCTGCTCTTTTTCTCTTTACCGATTGAGTCTGACTCACTTTTACCAGTATAGCAAGGCACTCTTTAATTAAAATTTCTGTGGTTTGCTTTAATTATCAGCTATGGACTCCTATTGGCAGAATGATCCCAGGTGTATGCTCTGCTTCCCTTTTTGTTTTTTCTCATTCACATGATTCATATTCAGGGTGTATTTTCCATTTCTTTTGTTGGTGTTCATCTAACAATGATTAAATGCATAATTAATATTTTAAAAGTAGCCGAAATGATTTATGCCACGTGCTCAGTATGCCATTTCCAAACTTGGAACCTGATCCTGGACCATAATATGCCATGGATATTTGAAGTAGAATACCTCAATAAAATCAATGGGAAGTTCTGTGTAACATTCAGTGGCATGATGTGGCTACATGAGAAGTACTGAATACCTGTAACTCCCACTGAAGACAAAACACCTAGTAAGAGGATTTCTAATTATATAAATCAGTGGTCTCCAACCTTTTTACTCACAAGATCACTTTTTGAATTTAAGTGCAACCCAGGATTTACCCCACCCCTGCCCCGCTCACTCCCCTTTGTTTTCCCCCGCCCCCATCCTCACTCACTTTCATTGGGCTGCGGCCAAGCGGCTCAGAGTTTGGGAGGGGGCTCCTGGCTGAGCCTGGGGTAGAGATGCAAGTTCTGGGAGAGAGTTTGGGTGCAGGAGGGGGTGCGGGGTGAAGGTTCTGGGAGGGGGCTCAGGATTAGGGTGTGGGCTCCCACCAGGCAGCACTTACCTCAGACAGCTCCCAGGTGGTGGCACAGGGGGGCTAAGGCAGGTTTCCTGCCTTCCCTGGCCCCACGCCACTCCCAGAACCAGCCAGCATGCTCCTGTGTCCCCTGGGGAAGGGTATGTAGCTCCACACGCTGCTTCTGCCTGCAAGCACCACCCCCGCAGCTCCCATTGGCCACAGTTTCAAAATGGAATTATGAGGTTGGGCTGCCCAGGTGGATGGGAAAGAGAAAATCTAGGCATTGTCCGAAAACTAAATGACTACTTTGACTCAGTTTGCAATAGGGATGATAATATAGAACCTGAACATGAAGGCAGGATAGCTGATGGAAATGGGCACAGAAATGGCAATGCTCACATCTGAGAGGAGAGAAAAACTTAGTTTAATGCGTTCAAATAAATCACACAGTTAACACACAAATTAATGGTGATTTAAAAAATTATTTGTGATTAATAGCAGATTTAATCACACTGTCAAACAATATAATACCAATTGAAATGTATTAAATATTTTTGGATGTTTTTCTACATTTTCAAATATGTTGATTTCAGTTACAATACAGAAAATAAAGTGTACAGTGCTCACTTTATATTACAATTTAAATGTAAACTTGGGTAAACTTTACATAATACTGTAAACAGTATTGGGTCTATTAAACAATTGGGTCTACAGTATCATGTGTTACAGTTGGGTCTTTTTTTACAGTGCAAATATATGTTTAATAAAAAATAATATAAAGTGAGCACTGTACACTTTGTATTCTGTGTTATAATTGAAATCAATATATTTGAAAATGTAAAAAGCCTCCAAAAATTAAATAGGTGGTATTCTATTATTGTTTAATGCCACGGTTAATCGTGATAGAAAAATTTTGAGTGATTAATTGCAATGTTTTTAATTGCTTGACAGCCCTAAAAAGAACCACTCTGAGCACAAGAATCACACTTTACTTCCAATGCTGCAGGCTGGGAACATGCTGCTTTATTCAACTATACATAAAAAGAGTGGGGTAAAACACCCACTAACTCAATAGGAGGTAAGGGAGGGGATAGAGCGTGGCTCCAACCCATAATACTCTGAGTAACCCAGTTAAGTCCTTGATGACCACTTAGCTACATTGCTCACCTTTCAATCTGCAACCCTGAGTTAGTCTTCTAAAAACCTTGGGAATGTTCTCTTTTACACAGGGTAGTGCCTCTCCAGGGCAGCCATGGCCTTCTCTAGGGGCAGAGGCCCACTGCCTCCACTCTCCTGCTCCAGCAGTTTTGCAAATACCCTCCTCTTGAGCTCTCCAGCATTCCTGGCAAAACTGCATCCTCTTGGCTTCAGCTCCTCCAGACTCATCACCCAAGAGCAAAGGCTCTGGCACCCACATGTCAACCTGTAAACGGATATCATTCAATGCCATCTTACGACTCAAACATCACTTAAACCGACTTTAAAAGACAAGGGGGCAGTTTGCTCTAGGACAGTACCTGGAATCCATGTTGGCTGATCACTATTGAAACCTTTAGTATAGACCAGGTCCTTTGGGCCCAAGTCTCTGTCTCTGGATCATAGTCATGGTTTTGGGTTCTGAAAAGCATGGCGGACGTGGACCTGGGGAGTTTATGAAGCATTTCTCCATAGTTCTGGAGCCTCTGGCAGTCTTGGTGCAGCCAATCTAAAGTGATCTGTTAGTAAGTGTTTTAATTTTAAGTACTGCCACCCTGCTTGAGCCTGTTAGAAGATGTTTGGGGGTCATTTGTCTTCATGAACAGGCTAATTTATTTTTCAATAAAAATTTTGAAATGGGGATGTACTAAAAGTGAGGAATTCAAACTTCATCTACATGGTTCTTTCTGGCCCAAAACTGTTGCTCTTCAAAGAAGTAGAGGATCATCATCAGAGACAGCAATTGCATCAATGGAGGAGTCAGTTACAGAATTTACCACGTCCCTAGAGATCAAAAGTAAATTGAAATGAACTCACAGAGAGGGGAAAAGTATGAATAGTCCCCATCTGTTAGGCATATGAGCTGCCAGATATTGTACATCTTGCAGGGAGGAGAGCTGTCTCTTGCAATTCCAGTACGTGGAATGTAAAGCTGCCAGGATTTGAGAACCCCCAGTGAGACGGGTGACACAGCAGGATCTGCCACTGGCACCAATTTTAAAAAGTGGAACCAGAGCTTTCAAATTTCTACAGAGCAACAGGAGCTGCACCACACTCTGGTGATTCCTTTAGTGTATGTCCGTACCTAGCTAATATACAGACCTTTATATAATCGAAAACACATAGAAGGTGTTCTGCCTTGATAATGATGTTGTCAAATGTTTCATCAGTTCCCCCAACACAAATACAGAAACAAAGGCACTTAATCTTGCTCATACATCATTCTGATGGTATCAGTTTGGGGTGAGGTATTCCCTCAACTCCCCTGCTAGGGTGTTTCACATTCAGCCATTTGAGAATTGATCTACATGTCCCAAAAGTTGAGAGTAAAAGCTTGCAGCAAAAGATGACCCGAGTAAGTGCGTCCCAGTCACTAGACAAGCTTATGTATCCGAGTAGGGCAGACATAACAAATAAGAAGTAAACTTGTTGTAAAACAGAACAACTACTCAGTTCACTGCAGGCTATTTAAAAACATTCTGCTTCTTGGGGCTCTTGGAACAGATTCACTTCCTCACCTTGACAGGGAACTGAGCTGTAAATTTCAGAAAATATTTGAGCCCTCAGTGCTTGGCAAGTACCCTTGCTCTTCTGAAGGCTGATCTCTGTTCAACCACAACTTTTGCACAATCTTGAAAAATCATTCTTATGGTCTCCCCCAAACAGTTTTTTTCCCCACAAACTAGCTGTAGTATTTTTATTCTACAGTAAATCTGAGAAAATTGACAATCTATGTGTGAGATTTGGCATTTGAGGTGGGCTTAGGAGCGAGGGACCTATGTGCTCTCTCTACATCAAATTTAAAATCCTCCGGCAGACTGAGCACTTCTGCAAGGAGATGGGAAACAAATTCTTTCTCTCTCTTTCAGATACTCCTATAATGCCCAAATCATTGCAGCAAGACCTCTGCTCAATGTCTGCCACTTTTGATTTAAGAGAAGATTAGTCTGTGAGGCTTCTCTGCACCTGGGCAGAGAGCCCTTGTACCTGAATTTCCACCGTTGATATTCACCCTTCTGTTTCATTCATGCATCCTGTCAGCGCTTCCAGAGAGGAGTCAATTGAAGTAAGTCAGCTGTGCTATGGCTTTGATATCTGATGTGTCTGCCGTGCCCACATCAGCCATCTTGCTCGAAGGGGAGAGGGAGATAGAGTCGGGTCTCCCGTTCTCCTTGTCTTTTGGCCACTTGCAAAGCTCACAGCAGTCAAATATTTATTTACTTACATTCCAGATATTTTCATGTACTTGTTCCTTTACTGGGGGTGGTCAGTCGGGGGCCCTAGATGCCAGATGGAAATGCATATTAGTGGATGGCAGGCTGTGGAGAGCAATGAATGTGCTCTTCCATACCGACTGGAGCTCCATGAATCCCTTCTAATCCATCCTATTACCCAGGTGCATCACTTCCGGTCTTACAAAAAAGCACTTACTTTGTTTTAAGTGAAGTCCTGTTGCCTACAATCTGTGAAACACCTTCTCCGGTGTTGACAGATGCTCAGCATCACTTCCAACTATGATGAGGATGTCATCGATCCTCACTACAACATGTGGGTTCAACAAATTTTTACAACCCTCTGGAAAATTCCAGGTACTGCTAATATTCTATATGGTAATTGATGGTACTGATATAATCCCTTGAGTGTTTTATAGTGGTACTTTTTTTCTTTTCTTTTTCTTTCTTTTCTTTTTTTTTTTTTTTTACAGTCCTCCTTCAGCCTCATCTTCTGGTAAGCCTGCAACATTTCTAACTTACTAAATTTTTCAAACCCCACCTAACACTGCCAGTAAGTCCTCTGTCCTTGGAATGGAGTAATTGTCTAACCTGGAGACCTGATTCACCATGGCTTTATAATCCACACAGTTGTGGATGGTCTTATCTGGTTTAACCCTGGGTGTGATAGGTGTGGCACATTCAGAAATGATGGTGACATGATTCCCTTTCCCCCAGCCTGTCTAACTCAGTCTGTCTTTTCTCTGAGGGCATAAGAAACTGGTTTTGCTTTAAGTAATTTTGGTTTGACCCCATCCTGGACATAAATCCTGACTCTTACTCTATCCAGAGCCTCTGACCCTTCTTTTAAAATAGCTGGGTGAACATTCAAGACTTCCTAGAATGCTGGTGTTTTGTTAGGGTCTCATTTGAAAATTTCCTCCCAGTTCAGATTCAGTTCTTGCAAGCAATCTTTGCCTAACTGATTCTGACTTTCTCCCTAGTTTATTAGGGCTGGTAACCTTTTTCTTTTGGCTCTTATATTTTACAGGGACAAGCACAGAACCTACCACCAGGACAGGTTCCTGGTTTAGGTATGCAGGATCACTCCTGCATTAACTAGAGGTCTCAGTCCTGCTTTACACTGCTGATATGTATATTCATTGATCACACTAGCTGAAGTCCCTTTGTTTATTTCCATTTGTACTCATAGAATCATAGAATCTCAGGGTTGGAAGGGACCACAGGAGGTCATCTAATCCAACCCCCTGCTCAAAGCAGGACCAATCCCCAATTTTTGGCCCAGATCCCTAAATGGCCCTCTCAAGGATTGAACTCAGAACCCTGGGTTTAGCAGGCCACTGCTCAAACCACTGAGCTCTCCCTCCCCAAGGGATACTGACTGACTGTTTACCTCTACCATTACTTCATAAGGACTGACTTTCTTTCCTTTCAGACAATACATAGTATGTACCTCCTCCCCCTTGAGGAAAAGAGTCCTCTGTTTTTGTTCTTTTCCTCTGGACATTTGGAGTCTACCCTCCTGAGTTTGAGATACTGTTTGATAGTCACCTTTGCATTTTCTGACTAAATGTGCAATCTTGAGTTACTAGGCCTTTTTAAATTTACAAACAGATTAAAAATGAGCTTCTCCACAGCAGAAACACCCTTTGGAGCCTGAGTCCCTTTCAGCTTGCTTTGCCTTTTTTATACTCATAGACTTTAAGGCCAGAAGGGACCATCCTGACCATCTAGCCTTACCTCCTGGATATCATAGGCCACAGAACCTCAGTGACATACAACCTCTGGCTGAATAACCAAAGTCCTCAAATCTTGATTTAAAGCCTTCAATTTACAGAGACTCCCCATTTAACTGAGTCAGTTTGAGTTCCCCTGCATTGTAAGTGCAAATCTTGCAAATTTTTCACTGTTTGCTTCCATTGCTGTTACCAGTTCTACTGCTTTGGGACAGATTAAATTCATCTCCACCAGCAATTGTCTTTGAATACTTATACCACAAACAAATCTGTCCCAGAGCATATCCTCTAGGACATTTCTGAAGGAACAATATTCCATTAATCATTTCAGCTCTGCAACATACACAGGTATGCTTTCATCTTGTCTTCTCATCCTACTATGAAACTTGAAACGTTCCACAGTAATGTTTGGCTTTGTGTAGTGCTCTGTTAAGATCTTTTTCAGGTCTCCTAAACTTTTATCTCCTGGTTTCTGAGGCTTTAACAAACTCTTTATGAGAGAGTAGGTTTTACTGCCACAAAATTGAGGAAATCTGCTTTCTTTTTGTCCTATCCTATAATCTCATTTGCAAGAAAATAATAGCCCGGTCTTTCAATATATTTCTGCCAATCCTCATCTTCCACACTAAACTCTTGAGTTTACCATAAGTTCCAATTTTTTGTCTGAGTGGGACTTTATGACTGGGTTACTTGTGGTGGGGGTGACCGGGGCTCAACAGCCCTGAAGGTCTCTTCTGGATCATGTTTTATGTTCCTTAAATCTCATGCTTCAGGTCTTCAGTAGGTCACCTGCAAGGGTCAGGAAGGGATTTTCCCCCAAATGTATACTGAAGGAGGGAGGGAGGGGATGGTTGTTTCCTTTCTCTGAAGCATGAGGGATGTCCACAGCTGGAGATGGGACACTGCACAGGGTGGGCCAGGGCTCTGAGGTGGGGTGGATAATTATTTCTCACATGCTTGGCTGTCTGGTTGGTTCTTGTTCACAGGCACAAGGTCTAACTGATTGCCTTTTGTGGACTGAGAAGGAATTTTCCCCCATATCAAATTGGCAGTTACACTAGCTGATTTTTGCCTCTCTTTTTGCAATATGGGGCATGGGTTGCTTGCCAGGATTATCTGGGAATATCTCATTTAATCATTTCCCTAACATTTACAGGGACCTGGGGCACTGGTGCACCATGCTCCCTCTGTTCTCTGCCTGTGGCAGACAATAGTTTTGTCTCCTGTGAACTTTAATATTTTCTAATTCCAGTTATTGGGTTTAGTGTGCAGTTTCTGAGTGGTGTTGGAGGTTTATGATCAATTCAGACTGAATGAGTTAGTGGCCCCTTAGGCTTTGACTCTGACAGCTAGAGTTGCTGATGTTTTTTTAAAAAATCAGGGTTTTTTTAAACTTAGAAAATATCATGAGAATCCCATGCACATCCATGGTGCAAACAAGGCTGCTTGGATAGCAAGGTAGTGCAGTGACCTCAGGAGACATTGGTTCACTTCCCAGCTCAACCACTGACTTTCTGTGTGATCTTGGGGAAGACACTTAACCTACCCTGGGCCTTAATTCTCCATTGGTAAAATGGAGATAATACCACTCTACCTCATTGCATTGTTGTGACTATAAAATATATTAATTTTGAGGCGCTCAGATACTAGTGATGAGGGCCATGTCAATCAGTGTTAGATTTGTGAGTATTCTGAGTACAAAATGTCGAGAAAAATTAAAACAAGTTACCACATGAACTTATTTTTTCACCTTTGTTCCCCCTACCTCACATGCCAGTCATCATTTGTGTTTGCCATCTCCTACTGTCGCCATAACACAAGCCCCGATCCTGCAAACACTTAGACAAGAACATAACTTTAAGTAGTTCCACGCAGGTCAATGTGCAAACAAATGTTTGCAGGCTTGGGACTTATAAGCTTCTCAGGATAGGGGTTTCATCCTAATTTGTTTCATAAAGCATCATGCACTTCTGTTATATATGTAACACACAATCAGTATAACAAAACTTATTTCACAATCACAAAACTCAAAAATAGCTGAAAACCTATTCTGTTCAAACTTAAAAAAAAAAAAAAAATCATTTCCGGGCTGAAACTAAGCATGAGAAATTTCAGCCCCAAAGTCATATTTTTAGCATTTTATGAGTACCTCATATGAAGATTTTGGATGGGATATAAATCACAATTAGAGAATTGCTATTAGGAAGGTTATTGTGCAAATTCTGTTGAAGTTAAAAGAAAAAAATAATTCAAGCCAAGCCTATTTATTTAATTTTATCCTTCTCAGCCTCAAGCTTGCAATCATTTATGCATCTGAATAACCCCACTGAAGTCAACAGAATTACTCATGTGAGTAAAATAGTCACATACATCAGAGTCTACAGGATTAGACTCAATACATTCAGATTAAATGTTAGGGCCAACAGCACAAGCTGTTGTTAGCATTATTGTAATAATTGCATCATTTCTTTTTAATCAGGACTAGAAATAGGAAATGTAATGGTGCCATTTTGCATGATCAGAGTTCCATATACCGTGTAAATTTTTAGAACATTGCAAGTATCTTGCAAATGCAAAGAAAAAGAACAGTTTACCATCAAATTAGGGAACAAATAGTAGCATATTATAAGTCTTGCTCTACAGCGCAGAACACAACTATGTTCGTCACTATATATTTAAATGTGGCAGATTTACTCTATCATAATTTAATAATTCAGAAGGCGTAAGAAGACACAGCCAATTAGCTGCAGTAATTTGCATGTTTATGCTTCTTCATTATTTTCCAAGTTCTTGTCTGCTATTATAGCACTACAAATACCATCTTTCAAAGGTGAATAGCCAATCTGTTATTTTTTTTTTGAATGGTAATCAGTCCCCTTTAATTATTGAAAGACAAAACAAATTAATAAATTCCAAATAAAATGCTTTGTTTTTTTAAGTTAGTCATGAAACACCCTTTGTCAATGTAGTTTGTTTTCATTTGGTGCAGAGAGCTGTGCCTGTTCTCAAGTGTTCATTAGGGCTGTGATTCATAGGAGTTCTTAAACTCATGCCTAACTTTAATCATGAGAGTAGTCCCACTAAATGCAAGGGGACTACTCACACGCTTTAAGTCAATCATATGTGCAAGTACCTTCTAGATTCAAGGCCTAGGTTTGGACACAAGTATGGGAAGCATTCTCCCTGATGCAAGAATAATTACAAAGAGGAGTTTTGAATTTTCCCAGCCTTATGCAGGAGGAAGAGTGGGATTTAACCCCCTTGCCAAAGATATCGCTACTAAATACTGGATCTCCCACAGGAACTGTGCCACAAGAAGCTCTTTTACAACTGTTCCAGGAACCTTCTTCACAATGGGGATTCTAAGCCACATTAGAGCCAGTGTATAAATTACTACAAACTCTGGTCCCGATCCTGCAAACAGGCACACATTTGCTTAATTTTATGCACATGAAAAATGCCATTGAAGTCAATGAGCCCACTCGTAAGCATAAAGTTATGTGCATGAGTGTTTGCAGGATCGGGGCCTCTGCCACTAAATTGCAGTGCAAATAGATTATACTATGCAGGCCCCAATCTTCCTCTGCAGGGTACATGTTATGCAAGCCCAAATAGGGAAAGAACAGGTTAAAGAATATTAAGATAAGTGTATTCAAGCTGGCAGGGCCTGATGAAATTCATCCTAGGGTACTTAGGGAAATAGCTGAAGCAATCTTGAAACCATGAGCAATTACCTTCAAGAACTCTCAGAGGACAGATGAGATCTCAGAGGACTGGATAAGGGCAGGTGTATTATCTATTTAAAAAAAAATGACAACAAAGAAGACGCAGGGAATTATAGACCAGTCAGCCTAACTTCGATACCTGGAAAGATACTGAAACAAATTATTATACAATCAATTTGTAAGCCCCTAGCAAATCAGTGTTTATGAAGAGTAGCCAGCATGGATTTGTTAAGAACAAATCATTCCAATCCAACTTAATTTCCTTCTTTGATTTATCTTGATTTTAGTAAGTCTCTGACATCATTCCACATGACATTTTCATAAGCAAACTAGGGAAATGTGGTCTAGATGAAATTACTATAAGGTAGGGATACATCTGGTTGAAAAAGCAGTTCAAAGAGTAGTTATCTCTCTGGCTGTCACAATGGGAGATGTATCAAGTGGAGTCCCAGAGGGGTCAGTCCTACGTCCCATGCTAGTCAATATTTTCATTAATGACTTGGATAATGAAGTGGAGAGTGTACTTATAAAATCTGTGGAGGATGTCACCTGGGAGGGATTACAAGCACTGTGCAGGACAGGACTAGAATTCAAAATGACCTTAACAGATTAAAGAATGGATCTGAAATTCAAGAAAGACAAATGCAAAGTATTTTACTTAGGAGGGAAAAACTAAATCCACAAATACAAAATGGGGAATAACAAACTGTATGGTAGTACTGCTGAAAAGGAACTGGGAGCTATAGTGGATAACAGGTTGAATGAGTCAACAATGGGATGCAGTTGCAAAAAAGGCTAATATCATTCTGCAATGTATTATCAAGAGTGTCGTAGGTAAGATATGGGCGGTAATTGTCCCGCTCTACTCAGCACTGATGAGGCCTCAGCTGGAGTACTGTGTCCAATTCTGGACTCTGCAATTTAGGAAGGATGTGAACAAATTGAAGAGAGTTCAGAGGAGAGCAACAAAAATGATAAAAGGTTTAGAAAACCTATGAGGAAATGTTAAAAAAACTGGGCCTATTTCGTCTTGAGAAAGGAAGACTGAGGTGGGACATTACAAAGAGGACAAAAAGAAAGGGAGTACTTGTGGCACCTTAGAGACTAACCAATTTATTTGAGCATGAGCTTTCGTGAGCTACAGCTCACTTCATCGGATGCATACCGTGGAAATGAAGTGAGCTGTAGCTCACGAAAGCTCATGCTCAAATAAATTGGTTAGTCTCTAAGGTGCCACAAGTACTCCTTTTCTTTTTGCGAATACAGACTAACACGGCTGTTACTCTGAAACAAAGAGGACAGTGATCAACTGTTCTCCATGTCCACTGAAGGTAGGACAAGAAGTAATGGGCTTAATCTGCAGCAAGGGCGATTTAGGTTTGATAGCATGAAAAATTTTCTAAATATAAGGACATTTAAGCTCTGGAATAGGCTTCCAAAGGAGTTTGTTGTCTCCCCATCATGGGAAGTTTTTTAAGAACAGGTTGGACAAACACCTGTCAGTGATGGAGCTATACTGGAGATCCAGAACATGATCAGAGATGCCAGAGCTGTTGATGGGCTGCTGGAGATTGAATGTACTGTTTGGACTGTGCTGGGGAATTCGGGATTATGGTTGTGGGACTTTGGTACTAGCCCCACAAAGGGCTATTTATGCTTGGAGTGAGTGGGGGAGTCTGGAAGAAGGAAATTGAAAAAGAGGCCTCTTGCAGGGCCACCGTGAGGCCATGAGGGGTTGTCCCTGGAGGTAACCACCCTATGTTAGTCCCATAAAGTTAACAGATATTAAACCAATAGGGGTCTATAGAAATGTAAGCATTCTGTAAGAATTACTCCAAAATGGTAGTTTTCAACTTTTTTCATTTGCGGAACCCCTAAAACTATTCACATGGAGGTGCAAACCCCTTTGGAAATCTTAGACATAGTCTGTGGACCCCCGGGGGTCCACAGATCACAAGTTGAAAACCACTGCTCTAAAAAACTATAGAATTCACATCCTTCCTATGTGTTTTCGAAACCAAACAGTACAATTTTGTAACAGGGACATCATTCTCCATGATGTTCTCCAGAATGGTTCAAGAAACTATAGAAAGCTTATCATTTGCTATTCAATTCTTTTGGATATTTCCACAATGGTAAACTGTGGTGGTACACCCCATTAAGGCCTCTGACTTTTCTTGCAAATCCACCACAACCCATTCCTCACTACCACTCAGTAATCTTGTGGGGTGGGGTTCATTAAACTGAAGTATACAGAGTACATAGAACAACCTTGATTTTCTGGCAGCAAATTAGGGTTCAAGAGTGGGAATGATTTCTGTAATTGTACTGAAGCAGCTATAGAAACTGCACTTTGTCAGAAGTGAAAGACTGAAAATAAGAGCTTCTTGGTGTGCTGTTTTTTTAAACCAGTGTGGAAGTATAACATTGTATAAGGGGACATGCTGGATACATTGTATATGAGAGGGCATGCCAAAACATGTTACAAAGTATCTGAGGGAGCACATGTAGGGACAGTTAGCTTTTGAATGGAGAAGCAATTAAGATAGAGCCAGCACGTCTAAGAAGCAGGCATCAGAATGGAAGGTGTGAAGGGCAATTAGTTAAGTTAACTGGAAGCTGTTAAAGGAGATTGTTAAGGGTGGCAGGTAATTGAAGATACCTGACTGGTCTCAAGGATCTCGAAGGGTGGTGACTAAAATCTTTTTCTTCTTTTGTCTGTAACTTCTCTGTAACTTGTTCTCCAAAAAACTGTATAAATTTAAAGACACAAGCCCCACTCGGGGGGCTCACTTCTAAATGTATTAGCAGAGCAGCTTTGCTAATAAAACAGAGTGGTCTGATAAATTGTGAGTCTGAGTCAAACTTTGACACCAGTCTCCCTCTTTTTTTTCTTTTTTTTTAAGCGCTGTGTGGAGTCTGGGTGTGAAGACGAGGTTTTGAGTCTTTCTTGGTAAAGACGGGGACACAGCTGAATCAGGTATAATAGCCACAACCCAGCAACCCCTGAGAATAGCAAGACAAATTGTCGTAGCAGGAGAAACAGAAATGGCTTGATGTTAACAAATGCCAATAAGTAGAGACATCACCTGACGTCAAAAATACCCAGAAGACTAAAGAATGGCTATTGACAATAGTCCATTCTGCAAGAAAAGCAGTATTTCTACTGCTATATGTTGACTGGGGTGAGATTTTGTGCTGCGCTATTAGGAGTACCAATAGCCATGCCCCTGGCTTGCCCCCTACACCAGGGTCTGCAAAGGCGTTCTCAGGACAACCTGAGGCTGCACCAGGGCAGTCCTCCCACAGCTGGATCAGAGGTTCTTAGAACCCCATTTACTCTACTCTGGACCCTTTACCCAATGTACAGGGACCAGGGTAATAATCTTTCTTCAGGAATGCTATCTCCACTATACAGACACTAGTAGTCACATCATTGTTCAGGCAGAGTTCTGTTTGGCACCTCAATCAGAGAATTCCACCTCTTTGTTATGTCTGAGAAACCATACATTACCCTCCCCACATTTACAGCACTTAGTCTTCGAGGGAAGAATTAATTTTCTGAGAATTCACAAATTTGTTAATTAGCCTATAAATCAAACTTAATTACAAACTGGGCCCTTTAAGAAATTGACCCTGTGTTGCAGTCTTTGTATAAAATGATCTCAACAATGGAATAATGTGGACTTAATTTTTCAACTTAATTAAAATTAATTCATAAATTCATAGATTTTTTTAAGCCCAAAGGAAACACTGTGATTGTCTAATCTGACCTCCTGTACAAGCAGCTCTGGGACTCACCTGAATTAATTCCTGTCCCGTGCCCAATAGCTGCGGTTGAACTAGGGCATATATTTCCAAAAAAAAAAAAAATCCAATTTTGATTTTAAAATTTCTGGTGATGAAGAATCCACAACAAACCTTTGAAAGGTGTTCCATGGGTAAATTATCCTCACTGTTAAAAATACGAGCCTTATGTTTTTTGAATTTACCCAGCTTCAACTTCCAGTCATTGTATCTTCATATTCCTTTGTCTGCTAAACTAAAGAGCCCTTTACTGTCAAATTTCTTTTCTTCATCGAGGTACCTATTCATTTCAAAGGTTCACGTGGACTATAAAAGAGAGAGAGAGACAAGGTGGATGAGGTAGTATCTTTTATTGGACCAACTTCTGTTCATGAGAGAGTCAAGTTTTTAAGCTGAAGAACAGCTCTATGTAAGGTTGAAAGCTTGTCTCTCTCACCAATAGAAGTCCATGCATCCACCTTGTCTCTCTAATATCCTGGGCTACAACAACACTGCACATAAAAGAGGGGGGCAGAAAACCCCACACAGTCTCTCTTTCACCTAAAACAGCACATCTTTGGGCCTCTGGGAGAGATCCTGACCAAGGAAAGGGACAGTCATAATCTTGCCTGGAAGACTGTGACTGAGAAAGTCCCTCTTGAACAAAACCTTGAACCAAAACTTGCTAGATTGTTTTAGACTTCTAGATGCATGTTTTTACTTCTATTTGCTTAAAACCACTTCTAATTTTCTCTCTTATCTGTGAGTTACTTTAAATCCTGTGAGTTAATTTAAATCCTATCATCTTTTGTTGTGTTTGTTTGTTTGTTTGTTTTTTAATCTAGACCAATCCAGTGCTGTGTTTAAACTGAACTGTTTGGCAACTCCAGTTAAAGTAGCAAATTGTTGAATAATTACTTTGCACAAGAGCAATGAACCTTAATATCTGAACTGTTCAGGAGAGGGTTGGACATTGCAGAGCACATGTTTTGGGGAAAATTCAGGACTGGGAATATGGTAGGGTCACTCTGCAAGTAGTAACCAAGGCTGGTGGAAGCCGGAGTGTGGCTGGCATGTTACTGAGAGGCTGTTGGGGTCAGAGACACTAGACCAGGGCTGAAGCAACAAAGAAACACTCAGGGTGTGTCCTGCATGCTGGTAGGCTAGTTGAGAGCAGCCCAGTGGGGGAGCTACAACAGCAAAGCATTGTGAGGGACCCAAGGCTGCAGGGCAGGCAGTGACACAACCCTTCTCTGGTCTGGACTGCACCCTGGAATGTGACTGTATGTCTCTCAGATTAGTCTCCCAAGATATTGCAGATGCTTTTCCTATATACTATAGGTAGGCTTATCAGCTCCTTAAGCACATTCTTTTGTGTGATCAGGTAGGTAGATCACATTCTCTTGCATGATAAGGTGTGACCCCTTCACTTTCTCTTTGAGTTAAATAGATTGAGCTGCTCAAGTCTCTCACTATAAGGTATGTTTTCCAATCTTTTAATCATTCTCATGGCTCTTCTCTGAACCCTTTCCAGTTTATCTACACCCTTCGTGAATTGAGTACACCAGAACTGGACACAGTATTCCAGTAGTGGTTGCACCAATGCTAAATACAAAGGTAATATAACCTACTTACTCTTGCCTGATGTTCCTTTGTTTAGACAGCTAAGGATAAGATTAGCCCAATTAGCCACAGCATTACACTGGGCGCTCATGTTCAGCTGATTATCCACCATGATCCGCAAATCTTTTTCAGAGTAACTGCTTCCCACATTAGAGTCCCCCATCCTATAAGTATTCCCTATGTTCTGTGTTTTTAACTGTTTGGGGGGCTGTTGTTTGTGTGACATCTCTAAGAAATACTTTAGGTTAATCTTTCCCCCTGAATGGATAATTCCAGAGTCTTCTCTAAAAAAGGTCAGTGTGACACCACCAGGCCAGCTCAGGTCAAAGCCATAGGCCAATTCACTTCTGTGTGAATATCAAAGAAATGTTAAGTGTACTAATTCATTTGAGTATTAATCTAGTTCAAAGGAAATGTGAATGATATTGTCTTCTCATCTGTAACCTGTTCTCTGCTATCTCATACATAATGCATATTGTTAGGTAATAGCATGTAACAATCCATTAGTTCTCATGAACTTTACACATCAAGTAAATTCTCATCTTGATGCTAACACACACTTTTGATCTAGGTCAATTAAGTACAGGGACATACATAATGTAATATCTCTGTGATTTAATTGCCCATCAGACAGGATTGGAGCCTTGGAACAGGAAATGAAGAAGCATGCTGACTTCAAAGCATGGGTCATTGCATTCGACAATGGAAATCTTCAGGCTCAGTCTGCATTTAGTCAACAAAGGAAAAATGCATGCTGTGATGAAAACACTTGGATGATTGCTTTTTGTGGAAAGAAGCCGTAAATACTGATTCCAGGGAATGATCCTGTATCTCTGAACTGTTTTAGATTCGAAGAGGGTAGAATACTGAGTGAGTGGAAGGAGGTCCCCAAAGTGATTTTGGGTATCCCTGAGAGACTTTTGGAAAACTAGCAGACTACTACATCTCTGCTATCATCTTGGAATTATAAACTTTGACTCACCTGTTAATGTATTTTACCTGCTTAAACCTCTCAATAAGTCTGAGTTCTTTTTCTTAGCTAATAAATCTTTAGTTTACTAGTGAATTTACTTCAGCTTTGTCTTTGGTGAGATCCAGAGTACAAATTTGACCAGGGTAAGTAACTGACCGTTTGTGGTTGGGAGTAACCTAATGTGATGTGATATTTGGTATAGTGACCAATATCACAAAGCCCAGTTTGTCTGGGTGCCAAGAAGGGCTGGAGATCCTAAGGGGACTGTCTTTGACTCCATGGTAAGACTGATACAGAGATCCAGGAGTGCATGTTCGTTACTGGTTTGGTGAAATCTAATTATAGAATATACCTCCAGTTTAGGGTGTCTGCCCTGTTTTCTGGCATCTGACCTGAATTTGGCATTCACAGTTGTGAGCTATTTCAGACAGAAAGACAGTGAGAACATCAGGATTAAATTCATTAAAGAGATTTGTATCCAAAATGTGAACCTGCCCCACACATTTTGCCATGTAGCCCTGGAGAGAAGCGGGGTTAACATGGCTTCCAAGTCCTTTCCCAGCATGTGAAGTGTGTGTGGGAGTGAGAAAGAGCCATGTACCTGCTCAAGGTACTTCTGACATCCTAGAGGGGAAAAAGAGAGAAAAATAATCTGAGACCCACTTGAAACACACTGAGGATTGCAGGGAAGGGATTTTGCAAATCTTGAAAAAAGAAGCTCTGGTCTGGCCCCAGAACCATGGATTATCTCAGCTAATGGGGCTTTTCCATCTCTCATATCTATATATCTCTAATTCGTCATAGAAAAATTGTAATGCACATTTCAGGAATTCACTGACAGCTGGACTCCAGTGCCCACAATTTGGGAATGGTCCTGTCCCTGTGGTGGGATCTGGGGTATTTCTTACTCTGTCTCACCTGCAGGAATTTGCTTACTGGCTTCAGATACTTCCCCTCCATCTCACTGATCAGCTCACTGAGATGGGAAATCTCCTCAGAGAGTTTAGTAACATTTTCATTCTGTATCTTCACAATCTCCTTGTCCTGTTTTTCCAGCTCAGCCAGCAGGAGTCGCTCTCTTTCCTCCAGGAACTGCCGCAGTTTCTGAAATTCAGATAAAATCTTCTGCCTCTCTGTTTCTGTCTGTTTCTGTAAGAAAATAGGGAAAGGGCTTGTTTGGGATGTGAATGGAGCCTGGGGTCCTTTCATGGAGTGCTGAGTGTGCAGGAGGGAGAATTTCTTTGCACATTCTAAGACATCTAACACTTGCCTGTGACCTGTGATTAGTAGAAAGAGGATTTTCTCACACCTTCCCATTTGGCCCCTATATCTCTTAAAGGGATATTCTCATGTCTGACATGGTTAGGATATCGTGTTACCAGGGGCCTTTAAAAATGCAGATCCAAGGCCGCCGGAGGCAAGATTTAGCACTAGATCTGAGTGACATTTTTTGCACTAAACTTTTTTGGAGGGAAAAGGCAGATTCATTGACTCTGAAATATTTAATGAATTCTTCTCAATGTCACCCACCTTTTTTGGATGGATAAATAAAGAAATAAATAAGCAGATAAATAAAGAAATCATTTAAAAATCAAGAAAATGTTTTGATTATTCCATTTGAAATTAGTTTTTGCTTCAAAAAGTCCTTCTTCATGGTCAAAATTGAAGCAAAACACTCTGCCCAAGAAAAAATGGAACACTGATTTGCTAAATTTTTTAAAATTATTTTTGGTTTGACCATTTTTTCCCCAATTTCCAGTCAATGAAAAGTCCTGTTGTTTACTCAGCTCTACACAGAACTACGTTGACACAGATGTATGGAAAGAAAAAATGAATCAATTGAACAAAAGGTGCAGACAGGTACAGAACTGTGCATTGGATACATTCAGATCATTTTGGCAAGATTTTCGTCAAAGCCACAAAAGGTGGACAAGAATTCATTACCAGAAATGAAAGCTTAGAATCTGAAGATGGAGAAGAGGATTTTTCAGGCCATCTGTATGGAGGTGAGTGCACACATACACACAGAGCATCCGTGGTAACGGAGTAGTAGATAAAAGCCAACATTTCCTAAGGCCACAAGGGAATCTGCCTACAAACCAACCTCACATCCCATGTCAATGCAGGTTAATAACAGGAACCTACCAGATACTCCTGGCTTTTCTTCTCTCTATTCAATTTAAATCCCTGGAAATTTTCTCTCTCTTCCTTCAGAATCTTCAAATAGAGCTGGATTTTATCCTGAATCAACAGAAATGATTTGGGTGGTTTGATTTTTATTTTTAGGGGTGAGAGTGCATCTCAGTTTAACCCCTCATGGAAATTCAGACTCCCAAGGAGAAACTTCATCTCCTTACTGGCTTGGAGGGAGGGATAGCTCAGTGGTTTGAGCTTTGGCCTGCTAAACCCAGGGTTGTGACTTCAATCCTTGAGGGGGCCATTTAGGGATATGGGGCAAAAATTGGGGATTGGTCCTGCTTTGAGCAGGGGGTTGGACTAGATGAGCTCCTGAGGTCCCTTCTAACCCTAATATTCTATGATTCAGACTTTTCTCAAAGAGTCTTCCCCTTCTAACAGACTTCATCGCTGCTAGGGCCACAACAGCATGGTCTCATGGTTCAGGCACTGGTGTGGGCCTTGAAAGACTTTGGTCCTATTGCCCACCCAGTCGCTCTCCTGCTGGGTGACCTTAGGCAATTAATTTCCCCACTCTGACCCTCCATTTCCCATCCCACTCTGCATTTTTCTTCTCAGATTAGCCTATACATTAGAATATCCCTGCTCAGAGCCGGGATTGTCCCTCACACTGTTTTGTGCAGGTTCCAGCAAAATCAAGGTCAAATCTCATCTGGGGTCTGTAGTGGCTACTGGGATGCAAATAACAACAATGATGATAAATGCTAAGATACAAATCAGCAATGACAACATCAGCTTTTTAACTTGATATTCTCCAGTCTGAAGGCAACAGTCTCACATAGACAGGCCTGCAGGTGATTTAAACCTCACGAATCATTTAACAGCTTCTGTTCCATAGAGAGTTCCCTTAGTTCACCAGTGGGAGCTGGGTTTGAAAAGGATTCTGCTTCTCAGGTAAAACTTTCCCCCATTAGAAATTTTTCAAGTCTTAATTGTTTGCCCTTCCTGCCACCCAGCTGTCTCATTTATTGTTGATAGCATCTCCCATACAATGAAGGCCTTACAGAGTTGAACAATGCAGTCACACCTCTGACAGGCAACTTCCACCTGTCATAAAAATCCAAAGCTGTTACTCATTGAACTTGACAGCAATTCCCTACCTTGTACTCCTGGTTATCCTCCTTTATGGGAACCACAGTGTGAGCTCGGTGAGTCCGGGACAGATGGCAAACCACCCAGATGGGGGTTTGATTAGGGGTCTAGAACACATGAGTTATGAGGAGAGGCTGAGGGAGCTGGGATTGTTTAGCCTGCAGAAGAGAAGAATGAGGGGGGATTTGATAGCTGCTTTCAACTACCTGAAAGGGGGTTCCAAAGAGGATGGCTCTAGACTGTTCTCAATGGTAGCAGATGACAGAACGAGGAGTAATGGTCTCCAGTTGCAGTGGGGGAGGTTTAGATTGGATATTAGGAAAAACTTTTTCACTAAGAGGGTGGTGAAACACTGGAATGCGTTACCTAGGGAGGTGGTAGAATCTCCTTCCTTAGAGGTTTTTAAGGTCAGGCTTGACAAAGCCCTGGCTGGGATGATTTAACTGGGAATTGGTCCTGCTTCGAGCAGGGGGTTGGACTAGATGACCTTCTGGGGTCCCTTCCAACCCTGATATTCTATGATTCTATGATCCTCTTCACAGAACAGTGTCAGAGCCTTCTGGCGTTCCACACACACTCCTGATCCCTTCGCTGCCTGGAAACTCAGCCATTTGGCTATTTCTAGGACATTCGCCAGCTGCCTGTTTGGCCTGAGGTTTCTCTGTTGCACAGCTTGTCTGCACTTAGGGCAGGTGATGCCTGTGTCTGATTCTCCCCAGCACTGGCTGATGCAGGCTCGGCAGAAATTATGCCCACACTCCAGAGTGACAGGTTCTGTGAAATACTCCAGACAGATGGGACAAGTAGCTTCATCCTGGAGACTTTCCACAAAGCTCCCTGCAGCCATGGCTCCCTCTGGACAGTGTAACAGGGTAAGGTTCACTTTCCGGAGCTCAGAAACAAGCCCCACCTGTAGCAGCACCTGGGTGTTTCCCTTCCTGGAACTGACTCCTGCTATTTGCTGAGCTGGAACGAGCCCCCTGGTAACATTACAACCCTGGAGGCTCTTGTGAAAACAATACCACTAGGCTAGGCTGTGGTCCTGCAACCAGCCCCCTCTTCCTGGCAGCCAGGTCCAGGCAGTGAGACAGGAGGTGAGCCACCACTTCCTCAGCCAGGCTCTGTACACAAAGGCAGCAAACCAGAGTAGCCACCCTCAAACGTGAGAAGCATCTCTGTCCTGCCCCCTCTGCTCCACATTTGGGCCTGGCTGCCAAGGAGAGAGGCTGAGTGAGCCAGAAAAATGCCAGGGGGAGGTGCAGCAGGAGAAGGAAAGGTCTCCCACACCCAGTCAGTAACTTTGGCAGGGAGAGCATGGTAGCACTGGGCTAAGGGTGGGAGGGTTGCTGGGGAAGGCACTGGGAAAAGGTTCCCTCTGCTCAGCCTGAGTTAGGGTCATTGCCCGCTGTGAGAGGTTGTCACTCCTCGGGGTATAGTCTGGGAGTGGTTGGAACTGCTGTGCCTCCTAACAATTCAGCTGAGTTGTCCTTTCTCACACTGCTCTACTGGTGATACACAGCCAGCCGCTCCAGGCCCTGTTATCACCCAACATGACAGCAGGTGACGCCACACACCTAACTGAGTTACCTCAGTGCTTTATCTAAGCCACTCAAGGACAAACAGGAGATAACCTCCATTTTCCCAGCTCCCCAGCCTTGCTCCCCTATTGGAGTATGAGCCCAGAATTATACCATCTTGCACTGCACAGGATGTGTACAATGCAAGCTCATTAATTAATTCTCTCCCCCCTCGATGTGGGGAAGATGTGCAACAGCCTTTGTTTACCAAGCAGAGATTTTCCCAAACACCTCACTTAAAGACACACTAGTAAAGGTTTAACATCCCTGTGGTGGGGAAAACACTACAGAAGCCCAACACCATAGCATTTAATTTCAGAAAGGGGAACGACACAAAAATGAGGAGGTTAGTGAAACAGAAATTAAAAGGTACAGCGCCAAAAGTGAAATCCCTGCAACCTGCATGGAAACATTTTAAAGACACCATAATGGAGGCTCAACTTAAATGTATACCCCAAATTAAAAAACATAGTAAGAGAACCAGAAAAGTGTCACTTGTGGCTGAACAACAAAGTAAAAGAAGCAGTGAAAGGCAAAAAGGCATCCTTTAAAAAGTGGAAGTTAAATCCTAATGAGGAGAATAGAAAAGAGCATAAACTCTGACAAACGAAGCATAAAAACATAATTAGAAAGGCCAAAAAAGAATTTGAAGAACAGCCAGCCAAAGAGTCAAAAACTAAGAGCAAAAAAAAATTTAAGGACATCCGAAGCAGGAACCCTGCTAAACAACCAGTGGGGCCATTGGACAATCAAGATGCTAAAGGAGCACTCAAGGATGATGAGGCCATTGCGGAGAAACTAAATGAATTCTTTGCATCAGTCTTCATGGCTGAGAATGTGAGGGGGATTCCCAAACCAGAGCCATACTTTTTAGGGGTCTAAATTAGCTGTTACCACTCAAGAAAGAATTCTTGGAGTCATTGTGGATAGTTCTCTGAAAACATCCACTCAGTGTGCAGTGGCAGTCAAAAAATCAAACAGAATGTTGGGAATCATTAAGAAAGGGATAGATAAAAAGACACAAAATATCATATTGCCTCTATATAAATCCATGGTATGCCCACATCTTGAATACTGTGCACAGATGTGGTCGCCCCATCTCAAAAAAGATATATTGGAATTGGAAAAGCTTCAGAAAATGGCAATAAACATGACTAGGGGTATGGAACAGCTTCCATATGAGGAGAAATTAATAAGACTGGGACTTTTCAGCTTGGGAAAGAGACAACTAAGGGGGGATACGATAGAGGTCTATAAAATCAGGACTGGTGTGGAGAAAGTAAATAAGGACTTTATTCCATGGATTCACCAAGGGAAGGTCATGCCTGACTAATCTAATCGCCTTCTATGATGAGATTACTGGTTCTGTGGATGAAGGGAAAGCAGTGGATGTATTGTATCTTGACTTTAGCAAAGCTTTTGACACTGTCTCCCACGGTATTCTTGTCAGCAAGTTAAAGAAGTACGGGCTGGATGAATGCACTATAAGGTGGGTAGAAAGTTGGCTAGATTGTTGGGCTCAACGGGTAGTGATCAATGGCTCCATGTCTAGTTGGCAGCCGGTGTCAAGTGGAGTGCCCCAGGGGTCGGTCCGGCGGCCGGTTTTGTTCAATATCTTCATAAATGATCAGAAGGATGGTGTGGATTGCACTCTCAGCAAATTTGCGGATGATACTAAACTGGGAGGAGTGGTAGATACGCTGGAGGGCAGGGATAGGATACAGAGGGACCTAGACAAATTGGATTGGGCCAAAAGAAATCTGATGAGGTTCAATAAGGATAAGTGCAGGGTCCTGCACTTAGGACGGAAGAACCCAATGCACCGCTACAGACTAGGGACCGAATGGCTAGGCAGCAGTTCTGCGGAAAAGAACCTAGGGGTGACAGTGGACGAGAAGCTGGATATGAGTCAGCAGTGTGCCCTTGTTGCCAAGAAGGTCAATGGCATTTTGGAATGTATAAGTAGGGGCATAGCGAGCAGATCGAGTGACGTGATTGTCCCCCTCTATTTGACATTGGTGAGGCCTCATCTAGAGTACTGTGTCCCCACACTACAAGAAGGATGTGGATAAATTGGAAAGAGTCCAGCGAAGGGCAACAAAAATGATTAGGGGTCTGGAACACATGACTTATGAGGAGAGGCTGAGGGAACTGGGATTGTTTAGTCTGCGGAAGAGAAGAATGAGGGGGGATTTGATAGCTGCTTTCAACTACCTGAGAGGTGGTTCCAGAGAGGATGGTTCTAGACTATTCTTAGTGGTGGAAGAGGACAGGACAAGGAGTAATGGTCTCAAGTTGCAGTGGGGGAGGTTTAGGTTGGATATTAGGAAAAACTTTTTCACTAAGAGGGTGGTGAAACACTGGAATGCGTTGGCTAGGGAGGTGGTGGAATCTCCTTCCTTAGAAGTTTTTAAGGTCAGGCTTGACAAAGCCCTGGCTGGGATGATTTAATTGGGGATGGGTCCTGCTTTTGAGCAGGGGTGTTAGGGGGCTTACTCCTTCACCCACTTACTTCCCTGGTCCTTCTCGCATGAACAGAGAGCAACAATACCCGAAGTCCAAAGGTGCAAACAATTCGATGTTTATTGGGGTGAACTTCCAGCAAGCATGATTCCAGTTTCCTTCCTTAGTATCCTCCTTCCCAGCTCTGACACCACAGAGCCTTACACCTGTGTCCCTGTTTCCATTCCTACCCTTAGCCAAACATGATTCCAACTTCCTTACTCCCATTCCCTGTTCCCATTTCCCCCTTTAGCAAAACATGATTCCAATTTTCTTACCCCCATTTCCTGTTCCCATCCCCCTTACCCCCACGCCCACCCCCACCCACTCACTTCCTCATTGACTACAGATTATATAGTAAAACTTGAGTTCTGCTTAGCTATACCTTAACCAATCATTTTCCTGAAATTTAACTAACCAATCCTAACATATTGTAACATGATTATATAACCAATTATATCCCACCACCTTAATTAGTTTACACCCAGCAAAATTAATTATACAGAAGACAGGAACAATCACAGAACCAGACAGAGATTATACAGATAAACAATAGCAAAGTTGAAACTATAATGACAAGAGAATACAGAAGTGAGGGTTTCACATCCCAGCTATTGATAAGTGAGTTCTTGCCAGACAGGATGCTATCAAACTAAGTTTCCTTTTACATTTTCTAGGCACTTCCCTTTCTCTGGAGGTGATAGGAATACAATCCTGTCCTGATAGTGCCTAACAGCCCAATTGCACCTTATTTCAATGTGACTAGTTTGGAATGTGAGGATGTGACCGTTCGCTTCCCAGCTTATGGCTGCCTCTGCTGCTTGGCCAAAGGCCTGAGCCTAAGCACAGGGCCACAAACTGTCACAGTAAGAGAAGGCCCTTACACTGGCAGACAGTGATTTCTTTCTTTTATACCTCTAGAACTAGCCAAGCGATAAGAATACACCTAAATTCTTAAAGTACAGGCCTTTGCAGACAGGCCTGAATATCTATATCCTAACACTCCACCCCTTTTTTTTCTTTTTCTTTTGGGATCCTCCTGCCCAGGTATCCCTGGAAAAGCATAGGACATATGGCGACACATTTCCTGATAGGGCATGGCATCAAGGTGGAAGGTGTCGATATTCCATTTGTCCCACTGCCCCTTGTGTAGTATAGTGCCCTGCACCTTCTCTCATACGGGCATACCACACCTATTCCAATTAGTGTTCCAGACTTCCCATTAGAGTGGGCCTGAGAAGGTTGGGTCCGGGTTGTCTAGTACACTGCAGGGTTTGGAGGGCTTATTACATTACTTATACGTTATCTCCCTATGCAACGTAACACAAGTACAGTTAACAATTCAAAATCCACAGCAACACTGAGTCCTGACCACTGCAGTATGGTCCAACATCCGAGACACCCCCAAAACACTGCCTCTCCTCCTTCAACGGGGTCACGATCTTATGTGTCCAGTTGCTGGCAGTTGCAACAAGCTGCCCCTGCAGGTTTTGCTTGCTTTTGTCCATATCATAAGTCCATTGAATGTTCACAGAGAAATGGGATATTGTCCAAACCAGCTTGACCACTTGGTATGGAATCAGGCAGTAGGCACTGGCTTATTTACAGCAATAAGATTCACAGATCCATTTGTGCACCAAAGTCCATATAGCAGAATGTAGATGTGTGTAGTTTGGTTATGAGCTGGTGTAATTGTGCCCCCAGTAATATGTACATTCCCAGCAAAACACCTTATACACAGTACACGCAGTTGTCCACCCCTTGCATAGGCCATTGATCCTGCTCCTCTATAGACATAGGAGAGGGGCACATCCAAACATCTTCTATTGATTTACACTAGATGACCTCCTGAGGTCCCTTCCAACCCTGATATTCTATGATTCTAAGTGTTTACTTATTCTCATAACACAAGAACTAGGGGTCACCAAAAGAAATTAATAAGCAGCAGGTTTAAAACAAACAAAAAAAAGTATTTCGTCATACAACGCACAGTCAATCTGTGGAACTCTTTGCCAGAGGCTGTTGTGAAGGCCAAGACTATAACAGGGTTCAGAAAAGCACTAGATAAATTAATGGAGGATAGGTCCATCAATGGCTATTAGCCAGCATGGGCAGGGATGGTGTCCCTAGCCTATTTGCCAGAAGCTGGGAATGGGCGACAGGGCTTGATGATTACCTGTTCCATTCATTCCCTCTGGGGCACCTGGCATTGGTCACTGTCAGAATACAGGATACTTGGCTAGATGGACCTTTGGTCTGACCTAGTATGGCCATTCTTATGTTCTTATAAAACAAGTTTATTAACTACAGAAAGACAGATTTTAAGTGATTATACGTGATAGCAAACAGATCAAAACAGATTACCTAGCAAATAAACAAAATTGGAAACTAAGCCTAAATTACTCGAAAGATAGGATTTGAATTAGCAATATCTCCCCTTGTCTGATGATACAAGCAGGCTTGCACATTCTTAAGGCACAAGGAACATGTGCCTTGCAGCTTGGCTTCCCTTCCCCTGTTCCCAATCCTTTGTCTTCCAGAGCTTCTTTCAGGTGTTGAATTGTGGGGGAGCGAAGACAAATCATGATGTCACTCCCCACCTTATATAGTCTCTCCATATGGCAGAAACCTTTTGTTTCAAGCTAAGTTCCCAGCCCAGTTCACGGAAAAACACAGGTACCAAAATGGAATTTAGTGTCATGTGGTCTGGTCACATGGCCTTGCATGCCTTGCTGGGTCACAGGAACCATTACTCATAGACTGGCTGAAACATTCCCCAATGAAGACAAACCTTTTCCATGGTCCATTGTCTTTGCTGATGGGCTATTAGCACTTTCTAGCTTCTTCACTGTTATACCTGAGAGGCTAGTTGTGTGTGTTACCCAGAGTAAGCACAGTTGAAATACAGATACATAATTAATATTCATAACTTCAGATACAAAATGGTACATGCATACAAATAGAATAATCGTACTCAGCAAATCATAACTTTTCCATAGATCCCTCACATGACACACTTTGTACAAGATGTATCATAATTATGTCATAATCATATCATTATGATATCATTATGATGAATATGGGGTGCTGTGTCACACCTGCATTATGGGGTTTATCTCCTTTATGGATTGTCTGATGTGTATTAAGGTGTGATCTCAGAATGAATCGTTTCCCCCATTCGAGGCATTGATTGGGTTTCTCTTTATTGTGATTTGTCTGCTGGACTGTGGTTTCCTCAGGATCCTTGAATCCTCCCGCATATTTGAGAGATTCAGCCACCTTCTTCCTGGGGTGGTTTCCGAGCAGCCTCTCTGACGCATGCCAATTTCCACAGGTTTTTCCTTCTTCCAAGCACTGTGAGAAATTCCCTTCAGCTCTTCTCACAAAGGTCCCCTGTGGTTCCACTTTCCCAGGAACTTCCTGATGTTGATTCTGTTCCTCGTTCTCACTCACTCTCTCATCACCTGCTGGGAGACAGAGAGACAATTCAGGCAGGAGTAAATGCCTGTGCTGGGGAGAAAAAGGAATAGCACAAAGGGAAAACCCAACACAATAAAGTTTCAAGGACTGAACAACTGTATTGTGCCTCCACATCCCATCCGAACACTCACAGGGAAGGAAACTCCTGCAGCTTACAGGACGATTGGAAAGCCATGAATGATATATATTGACTACAGCCCTGCATTGGGTGAGATGAGGCAGGACTGAGGCATTTGCTCACACCACGTTTTTGGGATTCTCAACATTTTCCCTCATTTGCCAGGTGGTTTCTCTGTCCATTTCACTGACTCCTTACCTATGTGGGTACCTCTCAGAATCACCCTTTCCTGGAAGGCCAGGAGATCAGGTACCCATGGCTCTTCCCCTCATTCCAGCCGGGTGATTGGGTCAGGTTTGGGAATGGGAAATCCTGCTCAGGGACTGAAATGAGAAAAGATCAGGGTGCATGGAGGATTGGTAGAGTATTTGTCACAAAGGACATTCCATGAATTGAACCTATCCCCATACTGTGCTGGGGGAACATGGAATCCAAGAGGACGGGAACACGGTTGCTGAGCCCCCTGGGGAGAGACAGATGTCTGGAGAGGTGAGGGGAATTGTCATGCCCTCACTAGGAGTTTTCAGGACCTGTGCACACTGATGGCCTTGCTGACACACACACAGCTCTGGAGTTAAAACCCTCCCTATTTATAAACCGGGAGAGCCCAGAGCCCTCCCATGGCTGGAGCTAGTCCCAAGAAGTGAGGTGAACAGGAATTCTGTGTGTAAGTGAGAAACAGTACTGACAAGACAATACATGGCTTCTACCCCCTTGAAAGCTGGAGGCGTGGGGATGATTTAGCATGTCCATTAGCTTTTGACACCCCTGTCCCATTGGAGATGCAAATCTCTCTCACACTGCAGCTATGGCATACAGGACCCATTCACCTCCAGTCCAGCTCATCAGGGAAGCACCTGACCAGATTTGGAAATGCAGACCCACGATTTCTAATAGCTGAGGGGACAGGAAATCCTTACCCAGCAAGGTCACAGTCTCATAATTCTCCTGCATAATGTCCCAGTAGAGGGCTCTCTGTCTGGGGTCCAGCAGAGCCCCCTGCCCTCGGTGAAGTACACAGCCACCTCCTCGAAGGTCACCGGAATCTGAAACAACAGGTGCTCCCCACTCAGTACCTGCTGCCCCAGCCAAAATCCCACTATTCATAAGAAAGAAAGAAAGAAAGAAGCTGGGGGGGAGGGCACAGAGTAGCAGAATCTCACCCCACCTTGCTCAGAAGGCTTCAGGGAGTAGCAAGAGACCGAGAGCTCCCAGCAAACAGAGGAGGGCAGGGTCTTCTCATTTACCACACACCTACCAGGCTAGAGGTGGGCAAACTACGGCATGCGGGCCACATCTGGCCTGCGGGACCCTCCTGCCCGGCCCCTGAGCTTCCGGCCCCTCCCTTGCTGTTCCCCTCCCCCACAGCCTCAGTCACTGCGCAGCCAGCGCAATGCTCTGGGCGGCGGGGCTGCTGCAGAGCCCGGCCTGACCCGGTGCTCTGAGCTGCATGGTGGTGTGGCTGGCTCCAGCTGGGAGGCGCAGTTGTAGCTCTGCCAGGCACCGGTGCTCCAGGCAGTGCAGTAAGGGGGCAGGGAGCAGGGGGGTTGGGTAGAGGGCAGGGGAGTTCAGGGTGGTGGTCAGGGGGCGGGGGTGTGGATAGGGGTCGGGGCGGTCAAAGGGCAGGGAGCAGGGGGGTTGGGTAGAGGGCAGGGGAGTTCAGGGTGGTGGTCAGGGGGCGGGGGTGTGGATAGGGGTCGGGGCGGTCAAAGGGCAGGGAACAGGAGGGTTGAATGGGGGCAGGGGTCCTGGGGTAGTCAGGAAGGGGGGGGGTTGGATGGGGCAGCTGGGGGCAGTCAGGGGCAGGGGTTCTGGGGGCGGTCAGGGGACAGGGAGAAGGGGTGGTTGAATGGTGCAGGAGTTCCAGGGGGTAGTCAGGGAACAGGGGGGGTTGGATGGGGCAGGGGTCCCGGGGGGGTGTCAGGGGGCAAGAAGCAGGGAGGGGGCGGATAGGGGGTGGGGGCCGGGCCATGCCTGCCTGTTTGGTGAGGCACAGCATCCCCTAATTGGCCCTCCATACATTTTCCGAAACCTGATATGGCCCTCAGGCCAAAAAGTTTGCCCACCCCTGTACTAGGCAGACACCTACTAGGCACAGGCTGAGGTGGGAAGCAAAGTTCCAAGCAGGGAACAGAGACCCAAATCCCAGCACCTTCCCTTTCTATTTCACCGCAGTCTCTGGCTAGGGGGTTCAGGCTCCAGCACTCTGGTCTCTTTTCCCAGCCCTGTCCAGGGGGGTTGTTTCCTGTTCCAGAAATGGGGGAATGTTCACCCCACCCTTCCCATGGGCCTATTCATAAATCAGGCCTTAGCCTGAGCAAGTCCCAATGGGTTTTTGGCACCCTGTCCTCTCCCTGCCTCACCCTGTGTATTTCCTCCCCCTCACCCCACCCTGACCACAGCACAAACCTACCAGCAGCTTCCTGAAAATCCCCTACCTGAGCTGGCTCCACCACAGCCATTTCCCTGCCCCATCCTCTGGAAGACTGGACAATCTGGAGGGAAACAATTGTTAATATTCAGCCTGTCAGAGAGAGAAAGGAAATTGGGGATGTTTCAGAAGGGGCTTTCGTCCATTTCACTCCCTGATTAGACCCAGCCAAGGTCAGTCTTCATCACACATATAGGGCTGTATGAATTTAATGTGCTCCCTTTTGGACTGCGAAATGCATCCACCACCTTCCAGACACTGGTAGATAACCTTCTGGCTGGATTTGGGGAATTTGCAGTCGCCTGCCTTGATGATGTAGCTATATTCTCAGATTCATGGGCAGAACACCTGGTACATCTCCAAGCTGTCTTCCAGCGCATAAGGGAGGCAGGATTAACCGTTGAGGCCAAAAAATGTCAAATAGGCCTAAACAGGGTAACGTACCTTGGACACCAGGTGGGTCAAAGAACTATCAACTCCCTACAGGCTAAAGTAAATGCTATCCAAAATTCGCCTGTCCCTAAGTCAAAGAAGCAGGTCCAATGCTTCTTGGGCTTGGCCAGATATTACCGATGATTTGTACCACACTACAGCCAAATTGCCACCCCACTGAGATACCTAACCAGGAAAAAACAGCCAAATGCAGTTCAGTGGACTGAGAAGTGTCAGAAAGCCTTTAACCAGCTTAAGGCAGCCCTTACGTCTGACCCTGTACTAAGGGCCCCGGACTTCAACCAACCATTCGTCATAACCACAGATGCGTCCAAGTGTGGTGTAGGAGCAGTTTTAATGCAGGAAGGACCAGATCAACAATTCCATCCTGTCGTGTTTCTCAGCAAAACACTTTCTGAGCGGGAAAGCCACTGGTCAGTCTCAGACAAAGAATGTTACGCCATCGGGTACGCTCTGGAGAAGCTACGCCCAGACATTTGGGGATGGCGGTTCCACCCGCAGACTGACCATGCTGCACTGAAGTGGCTTCACACAGTCAAAGAGAGGAACAAAAAACTTATCCAGTGGAGTTTAGATCTCCAAGACTTTGATTTGAAAATACAACACATTTCAGGCACCTCTAACAAAGAGGCTGATGCACTCTCCTGGGAAGGTTTCCCAGAATCAGCCAGGTAAAAATGTCCCTGTATTCTAAGTCAGTGTAGTCCTTGAAATGTGAAAAATACAGTTTAGGTCTTTATGTGATTAGTAGTAAAATTAGAGGTGCATGTATCTTATTAATTCTGTTTCCTAAACCTCCAGGAAAAAATCCCAGACTGTGTGGACCTGACCTAAACCAGGCTGGCCAGCACCATCTGTGATTTGGTGGTGGTGGTGGTAGGGGGTGATAAATGAAAGGGGTGGGGGGAAGCTCCCTTTTATGGACACCCAGCCAGCCAGATAACATTTTTCTTAGTAGTTGTTCTCTACTTGCTTTTCCTGTAAAGGGTTAACAAAGTCTCCCTGCACAGGGAAAAGGAAGGGAGTGGGCACCTGACCAAAAGAGCCAATGGGAAGGCCAGAACTTTTTAAAATTGGAAAAAACTTCCCCTTTGTCTGTCTGTTGTTCTTCTCCGGAGAAGCAGAAACAGGGCTGGAACTATGCTGTAAAAGCTTTGGGCCAGGTATGAAAAAATTGTCAGCTCATACCTAGAAACTACTCATCTGAAACCCCAGATATGTAAGTAGATCAGGAAATGTCTAGGAAGATGCAATTAGGTTTATCTCTTTTATTTCTTTATGGCTTGTGGACTCCTCTGTGCTAACCCCAGGTGCTTTTGTTTTGCTTGTAACCTTTAAGCTGGACCTCAAGAGAGCTATCTTGGTGCTTAATCCTTGTAATTGATTGGGTTTTTTTTTTTTAAATCTAGCAAAAAGCCTAAGTTCCAAATGTATTTTCTTTCTTTCTTTTTGTTTTTAATAAAATTTACCTTTTTTTAAGAACAGGATTGGATTTTTGTGTCCTAAAAGGTTTGTGCATGTGTTGTTTAATTAGCTGGTGGCAACAGCTAATTTCCTTTGTTTTCTTTCTCAGCTCTTCCCCAGGGGGCGGGGGTGAAAGGGGTTGAGGGTACCCTACAGGAAGGAATTCCCAAGTGCGCCTTCCTGGGTTCTCAAAGGGGTTTTTTGCACTTGGGTGGTGGCAGCATCGACCCATCCAAGGTCAGAGAAAAGCAGTGAACTTGGGAGCGTAATACAAGCCTGGAGCGGCCAGTATTAATTTTTATAATCCTTGTCGGCCTCCACCTTCTGCACTTGAACTGCTAGAGTGGGAATTTTAAACCCTCCCAGGAAAAGAGTCTCTGAAGCAAATGCTAGAAAAGAGTAGGATCAAAAGAGCCACTTTGGGGAATTCCCCTGACACTGTCCTCGAGGGCAGCGCATCCCTCCCGCAGTGACTCAGCAGAGACACGAACTGGCTTCTGCTCTCTGGTCCTCACTTTGTTCCCAGGACAGTCAATCTTCCCAGGGTGGGGCAGCAAATGGATCTAGGTAGGGTTGGGACCTGGGAATCTCTTTTTCCACTTATTGTTCCTGCTGCCCCTTTCAGTCTCCTTCCCTTTTCTGCCAGTGCTTTATCTGTAATGAAAGAGGTGCTGGGGCTCAAGCAATTTTTTTTACTTTCATAACTGACATGGCAAGCCCAGAGGTGCTGGGGCTCAGCTCTGGCAAGCCCTGGCACACATTAAGCACTGCTTTCTCCCCTCTTGTACAAACTCACCAGCGGGTCCCTTAAAGGGGGCTTTTGTGCAGTCACTTTCCTGCTAGTCCCCAGCACTTTCCCCCAGGTCTGTCCCATCATCTGGAGTCTCAGCTCAGGAGTTGGAGTCAGCAGAGCCCAGGGCTGCCTCAGGGGTCTCATTCTAGCCACCAGAGAAAGTCCCCAGCTGGGCTGGGCACGGAGGAAGCTATAATGAAGGTCTTTCCCCAGCACAGACCGCACTGGGGGAGCAGCAGCTGCTCAGGTTCCCAGATCACAGTGCAGGGAGCTGCATCTGCCCCAGGGAAACCAACTCCAGAGCTCTAATACCATGAGCAGAGAGAGACAAGGTGGGTGAGGTAAGAGCTTTTATTGGACCAACTTCTGCTGGTGAAAGAGATACGTGTATGAGCTACACAGAGATCTTCTTCAGGCCAGAGAGAGGCAGACACCAGCCTCTTCTCCCTAAGTAATACTGAGATCCTGCTGGTGGCAGCAGCTAATGACTGTGCCCCACTGGGCTCCCTGGGCAGCCGCAGGGACAGCCAGGCAGATACTGATCCCATTTGCCCATCTGGACCCACCCCCTGCTATTCTGGGGGTGACTCTGAGCCCTGAATCCTGCACAGAAATCCAAGAGGGACCCTGGTCCATCCTGTCACCCCAAACAGTCCCAGTCAGAAGCCAGAGCCCAGAAATCATGATTTTGGCCTAAGAAAATAATGCAATAGTGTGTCTGTTGGGGGGTGAGTTCTGTGGGGATATTCACCTTGTAGCTTTGGAGCCCTTAGGGGTTAGTCCTTTGCCGCCCCCTCACCCCCAACACTTTGACTGTTTCCAGTAAAAACAAAATCTCCCGTGGCTGCTGGGTGGGGAAGACCCCTCCCCCTCTTACTGCCCCTGGCCTGTACCATGGACTGGGAGAGCTGCCATTGTGTCTCTCACCATCCCTCTACTTAATCACTAGCCTCTCTCCCCCTCCCCCAGCCAGTCTCTTCTGTCACTCTCTCTCCAGGCCCCTAGTGTCACCCCCCACTTTCTCCCCCTCTTCCCTTCTCACTGTCCCTCATTCACATTTTCTTTCTCTCCCAGCCCTGTTCCCACCCACCCCATGATTCTCCCCCTGCATCTTGATTCCCAGGAATTGCCTCATCCTCCCTCCAGCGCACCCACAGCCCCCCAGTCCCAACCCATGCCCCACATCCCTGTTCCCTCCCTCCTGCCCCCTCACACATCCCATTTCATGCCTCAATCCCCTCTGGCCCACACTCCCCCTGCCCCTTTTCAGCCCCCTTCCGGCTCCCACTCCCCAGGTGTCGTTGACCCAGCTGTCCCAACAGCGCAGTCTGGAAAAGGCTGCCAAGTCTCACAAGATAAAAAATCTGCACTGCCTTTTCCCAGCAAGCCCAAAGCAAGCCAATCCCATTTCGGAGGCACCGCCCAGTCCCACTCACCAAGCCCCAAACAAGCCACACACTTCAATGGCAAAACAAGCAACAGGCTTCTTAAAGAAAAGCAACCGGCTACTGAGAGAAATGAATGGGCAAGTACAAAGAAGCCATTATAGGCTTCCTAATAGAAGCCTCCCCACCCCACCCAAAGCCCCCAAACAAGCAGTTACATAACAAAGAAGCCAAAGGGAGCCCTTTGGCTCCCAGCAAATGAGATCAGCATCGACCTGACTGTCCCTGGGGGCTGCAGTGATCGCTGGGGTCACCCAGTCCAGCAGCAGGAAGTGAATCGCTCTCGCTGCAGTGACTCTGGGGCGCTGTGGGGGAGCCATGCTCCTTGCAAGATCCCCGAGCCCCGGCGGCTGCTGCTGGGGACCCCGGGGCCCTGGCTGCAGCTGGGAGAGGGGAATTTCCAGCAGTAAGATTCCCGCTGCTCCCAGGAGCCTCTCCCGGTGCAGAGACACCAGCCTGGCCAGGACCCCCCATCCCGGGCTCCAGCCCCTGCTCCCGGGGAGGGCACCGCTTGGAGGGAAGGTAAGAGAGACCTGCCCATCCCCCCAGGGAGAAGTGCCCCCTGGTGCCATCCTGGCTGCAGGGGGAGGGTTTGGCCCCAGGCTGCTCCCAGCGGAGCTGGCTGCGATTCCCTGCCCTGGGCCCAGGGAAGCTGCCGCCAACTCCCTTTGGCTCCGATGCTGATCTCATTTGCCCATCTGGTCTCACACTGGAACCGGAGAACTAGTTCAAACCGGGATTTCGTACTGGAACTGGACCTGAACCTGAAGCATAATTTTGTTTTACTGATTGAACCTGCACTGAACTGAAAGAAAAAGTGTGTGTGTGTGTCCATCATCAAGTTGGGCCATTTCCAGCACAAATCCAGGTTTTCTCACCCTCCACCCCCCCACACACAAATTCACTCTCCTGCTGGTAATAGCCCATCCAAAGTGACAACTCTCTACACAATGTGCATGATAATCAAGTTGGGCCATTTCCTGCACAAATCCAGGTTCTCTCACCCCCTCACCCCCCCTCCCAAAAACCACACACACAAACTCACTATCCTGCTTGTAATAGCTCATCCAAAGTGACCACTCTCCCTACAATGTGCATGCTAATCAAGGTGGGCCATTTCCAGCACAAATTCAGGTTTTCTCACCCCCCCACCCCCATACACACACAAACTCAGTCTCCTGCTGGTAATAGCTCATCCAAAGTGACCACTCTCCCTACAATGTGCATAGTAATCAAGGTGGGCCATGTCTAGCACAAATCCAGGCTGTCTCACCCCCCCCCCCCATTTTTTTTTCCCCAGGGGCACACACACACACACAAACTCACTCTCCTGCTGGCAATAGCTCATCCAAACTGAACCTGAACAGTAACAGATCTGTGGGCGGGCAGGGGGAAAGACGAGAAGGGGTGGCAAGCATGGAGTTGGGCAAAATTTCGTTTCACCAAAATGTGGGTGCAGATAGGCTTGAGTCAGAAGTCAGAAATAATTATGTCTTAGCATCAATGTCAGACATATTTGAATTTGAAAGATGAATTGGAACTTCTTATGAAGCTTGTGAAATCTCCAAAAGGGAAGCAACATCTGGACCAAGGAAAGCCCCAAAAGGCTGGGGCTAATTCTTTATTCGTTTGCAGATGAGCCACTTATCACTTCCCCCCTGCTTGTTTGACCATTTCTAGGGGAAAAGATTCCGCCCTGCCCCTCTCCTAGCCCATGGGCTGGGGGAGCTGCTATTTTATCTCTCACCATCCCCCTCCCTTCTCCTACCCTCTGGCTCTCCCTTCTCCAGCCAGTCTCAGCTTGCTCTCATATTCTCCCTCGAGCCTCCCCACAGCCCCTCTCCACACATCCCACCCTTTCCTTCTCTTTATCCCGCCACTGAGAGTTTCCCTCTATTCCAGCTCTGTTCCCCTGAGCCCCAGAATTCTCCCCCGCCCCCTGATTTCTGAGTAGTCCCTCAGCATCTCCATGGCCCCATCCTGCCTGTGCTTCCCTGTTCACCACCCTCCTGCCCCCTCACACATCGCTGTTAACCCCTCAGTGCCCTCTGGCTCTCAGAGCCCCCTGCCGGCCAGCCCCACTCCCCTTCCCCTAGGACCCACCCCCTTCCCCTGCCGAAGCCCCCCTTTCCATGTCTGCCAGCCCCCCCAACCCAGAGCACAGGGAGGGCAGGCAGCATGTGCTCCCCCACCCTGCAGCACAGGGTGGGCAGGTAGTGCGTGCCCCCCCCCCCAGGTCCCCAGCACAGGGTGGGTGGCATGCAACCACCACCACCACCACCCCCGGCCACCCCACGCACAGGACAGGCCACCTCAGCACCTCTGTTCCCCTCCCTCCCCCAAGCAGCAGGCGGCATGGCCTCAGTGCCTGAGGCCCCCCAGCACTGGGCAGCCCCAGCTACGCCAAGTCCTGGCTGCCCTAGCCCCCTCCCCAGCATGCTGCTTCCCTGAAGAGGAGTAGCCTGCCTGGGCTGGGGCCAAGAAGGAAGGGCAAGCAGGGCTTTGAGGAGGAGCATGGGCAGGGCCACACAAGGCTATTTGGGTAGGCACAGCCTTCCCCAGCCTATGCAATGCAACACCCATGCGGGTGTTGTCAAGGTTCCTTCCCCACTCTGAATTCTAGGGTACAGTTGTGGGGACCTGCATGAAAGACCCCCTAAGCTTATTCTTACCAGCTTAGGTTAAAAACTTCCCCAAGGTACAATCTTTGCCTTGTCCTTGAACACTATGCTGCCACCACCAAGCATGTTAAACAAAGAACAGAGAAAGAGCTCACTTGCAGATGTCTTCCCCCCCAGATATCCCCCCAGGCCCTAGACCCCCTTTCCTGGGGAAGGCTTGATAAAAGTCCTCACCAATTTGTACAGGTGAACACAGACCCAAACCCTTGGAGCTTAAGAACAATGAAAAAGCAATCAGGTTCTTAAAAGAAGAATTTTTTAATTAAAGAAAAGGTAAAAGAATCACCTCTGTAAAATCAGAATGGTAAATACCTTACAGGTAATCAGATTCAAAACATAGAGAATCCCGCTGGGCAAAACCTTAAGTTACAAAAAGACACAAAAACAGGAATATACATTCCATTCAGCACAGCCTATTTTACCGGCCATTGAACAAAAGGAAATCTAATCCATTTCTAGCTAGATTACTTACTAACTTTTTACAGGAGTTCTGAGCTGCATTCCTGATCTGTTCCCCCCAAAAGCATCACACAGACAGACAGACCCTTTGTCCCCCCCCAGCTTTGAAAGTATCTTGTCTCCTCATTGGTCATGTGCTAGCAAGGTTATCTTAGCTTCTTAACCCTTTACAGGTGAAAGGGATTTGCCTCTGGCCAGGAGGGATTTTATAGTTCTGTATACAGAAGGATGGGTACCCTTGCCTTTATATTTATGACAGGTGTGATCTGACCTCATTGGTTTTATTGAGATCGTTACCATTTAAAACACTATTTCAGTTTATCAATTCATTCTGGCTATAAAATAGCAGCAGCGTGTTCTCATCGCTTTTCCTTACGCTTCTTTAAGGAAATCGGTTTTTGTACCAAACTGATAAACACACTCTCCTCTTGCAGCATGTGCAGAGGTAGATAGAAGCTGGAAAGTGGCAGCAATTTCTACTCCTGTCATGTGGGGAGATTCGAGTCCTCTCTTAAAGAAACAGCCACAGTCCCACTGAGTTGGAAGTGTCTGTACCAGCAGTCTCCAGCTTTCAGGGTCCCAAGTTATCTGACTCCAGCAAAGATTTTGAAGTGCCCCTTCTTCCTGCTCTTCTTGTGGGCTATAATAAATTGAGTGATGAAAACACTAACCACCCAGCCAACAAACCTTTGTTAACAGAGTTAAGGTTTCCCAGTGACAGCTCAGGCCCTGCCACAATCTCAAGTTCATCAAAACGCTTTCTACTGAAAACCAGGAAAGAGAGAGTTAAGGTCCATGCCAGTGCAACCTTCACCCTGCCCGCTGGAGTTGGGAATAGTCACTGAGAATTATCTGCATGCACCCCAGCTGCATTCAATGTGTTAGGTGTAGCTGTACTGAATGGTGAAGAAATCAGTTGGAGTAACTTAAGTGAGCTGTGTCAGGGATCCTTCCCCACTCTGAACTCTAGGGTACAGATGTGGGGACCCACACAAAAGACCCCCTAAGCTTATTTCTACCAGCTTAGGTTAAAACCTGGTACGCTGCCACCTCCCAGCGATTTAACAAAGAATCAGGGAAGAGACCACTTGGAGACGTCTTCCCCCAAAATATCCCCCCAAGCCCTACACACACCCTTTCCTGGGGAGGCTTGAGAATAACATCCTAACCAATTGGTTACAAAATGATCAAAGACCCAAACCCCTGGGTCTTGGAACAATGGAAACATCAGTCAGGTTCTTAAAAGAAGGATTTTATTAAAAAAAAAAAAGAAAGGTAAAAATCATCTCTGTAAAATCAGGATGGAAAGTACTTTACAGGGTATTCAGATTCAAAACACAGAGGATCCCCCTCTGGGCAAAACCTTAAAGTTACGGAAAACAGGAATAAACCTCCCTCTTAACGCAGGGAAAATTCACATAAAACAAAAGATAAACTAATCCGCCTTGCATGGCTTATCTATACTGGTTGCAATATTGGAGACTTGGATTAGGATGGGTTGGAGAAGATGGATTTCTGTCTGGCCTCTCTCAGTCCCAAGAGAGAACAACACATAAACTAAAAGCGCAAACAAAAGCCTTCCCCCAAGATTTGAAAGTATCTTGTCCCCTTATTGGTCCTTTGGGTCAGGTGCCAGCCAGGTTAGCTGAGCTTCTTAACCCTTTACAGGTAACAGGATGTTGCCTCTGGCCAGGAGGGATTTTATAGTATTGGAAACAGGAGGGTGGTTACCCTTCCCTTTATATTTATGACAAGCTGTGATTGTGATATGCGGAGAGCTGGGGATTAGTTTGAGGAGCGTCTCAGAGCTGTGACTGTGATGTGAGATCTGGGTTTGAAGCCCCCATGTCTGTTATCAAAGGACAGAGCTGCACATGTACCTTGAGGGATCCAGTATGCATCATTCCAGCACTGAGTTAGGGAGGTTCAGTCAGCAGCAGGACCCAGGGGATCTTCTTGCCATGGGGCTTGTCAGCAGGGTGGTGGGAGAGGAGAGCTGTCTGTGTGTTGAATGAGAAGTGAAAGTACAGTGTTGAATGCAATCTTGTGAGAAAGGGTTGTAAAAGGGCAGGAAGGATTATAAAATTCGACACACATGGGAACAGACTCAGTGTTTGAGCATAGAACAGACGTAGGTAGCTCCTGGCCAGTAAAGCTCACCAAAATCAAGTTGTACTTTAGCAAGAAGAAAGTGTTTGAGTCTGTGTTACAGTTGTCATGTGCCCTATTCCCTGAGTGCTCTGCACCATCTGCAAAGGCAGAGTGCCAGCGTGCACGATGGGGGTTCTGGGTCATCCTGCAAAGAGGGCAGAGCTGAGGCTGTGTTGCCATTTACATTAACTCTTTATTTCCTGGTTTTCAGAAATTTTAGTTTTGATGAACTTGAACTTTTGATGTCAATGAGCAACCCGAACTCTCCTTTAACAAAGTTGTGGGGTTCTTTGTTTGCCTGGGGCTTTTGCTTGTTTGTTTGTTTTGCTATTTAATTTCCTAGTATTTTAAATGGAAAGAGACTTGTTGTAAGAGTTAATGATCACTTAGACATTTGTAGTTCTCATCTACATTTTACAGCTGATACAATACTGTGACAAGAAAATAACAGAAAGACCTACGGAGAATTTGGGGTTGACAGCCCACCCGTGCCAAGCCCCCCCCCCCCAACTTCCTCTGCCACTTACCCCCATATCACCACTGACATTTCTTCTGACGAAACAATAAATAATTATAATTATAAAGAAACTTTGGTGGAGGTGAATGTTACCCACAGGTTTACATTTCAGTCTGAGATTTGTGTCCAGGGTGGATAGAATCTATGAATTTCATGAAATACTGTGTTTTTATTTCATTTTGTTGTCATTCTGTTTTGTGTTTTGGAACAAGCTGTATCTCAGGAATATCTTGATCCAATGACCCTAAATTTTAATCACTAACCCTACTCTGCTCTCCCATCTGGGTGAAATTAGTGAGTGAAATTTTAATCATGTGTAATGTATATAAAGAAACAAATACTAGCTAAAAGGCAGATAAGGTTACTCATGTGCAGTTTCCCACCACAGCCCCAATCTTTAAAAGCAAGGTGTGATAGAGCTTTCAATGGCCAGATGAACTAGTGGCTAGTTTGTTGCTCAAAGGGGATTTAGGGGGATCTGGGCCACACACCCCCTCCATCAGGTCCCAGCCCAGGGCCCTGTGTGGTTCAACCCCTAAACAGGGGAGATGAGTCTCTCTCTCCCTGTCGGGGGGGCAGGGGGGGGCTTCAAAACCAGTTTCCTCAGGCTGCTTCCTTCTAAAGTCTCTTTAGTTTGGGGCACAGCCCCACTAGTCCAGTTGCCCCACAGTTGGGGCTTATCTGCAGGCTCCCCTTGGCTTACTTGCCTCCAGTGGCTGCGTTGGCTGGCAAGTCGCTACTCCGTCCCTTCAGGCAGGCAAACAGGGAGCTCCTGCCCCCTCACCAGTCATCCCCTGGCTGAGCTGGCTCCCTTCTTTTCTCCTCCCTCCAGGCCTGGCATTGGCTGCAGGTATAATGGGGCAGGGCTAGCTGAACCCAAAGGTTTTCTTTGATCCCTGCTGTGACAGTCGGCACTTTCTCTTCTCCTTCATAGAAGGAAATATAGATTTAAAGAGAATACCTACCCCATTCCTGGCTACACACTTCTAAAATCATTCACTGGCAATAGGACACTGCCCCATCCCAGGTAAGTACCTTTGACAGAAGAGTTCTACACACGACACTGAGTGTGTTCATCTCACTCACAATGTAAAGCGAATTCTGACCTGAGCAAAAATGGCTTGTGCCTGGAACATGGCCAGGGCCCAGGTTGGTGGGGAATAACACTATGTTAAAACTTTCTTGTACATTATGAGGCCTGTAGGCATAAGGGCTCTGCTCAGATAGAAGTTGCCACAGTCTCACCTAATCACAAGCTTCAAGGAGCTTGGGGTTCTAACAAACACATCAACTGTCATGAAGCTCATGAAAAAATCATGAAGGTTGGCAACACTGCAAGGCCCTTTTACACTGAACCAGAACAGCCTTAGCGTGCATGAGAATCAGTCCTTGGAAACACTCCAACTTAACCAAGTTTTTAGCCTGTGAATTTAACAATTTCCTTCCTTGAACACACAGATCCTGCTTCTGCAAGCTCACCATCACAGGTGGACATTGGTGTCTTTGTGAAGCCCCAGTGACCCTCCACACCAGCACAGGGGGCTGGTTGCAGCACCAGAGCCCTAGTGATTCATTTTTCAGAAAAGCCTCTGGGGCTATAATGTTACCAGCTGGTACCTTCCAGCTCACCAAATCGGATGAGTCAGTGCCAGGTAGGGAAACGCCCAGTTGTTTTTGCAGGAGGAGCATATTTCTGAGCTCAGGAAAGTGAAACTTACACTTACACTGTCCAGAGGGAGCCATGGCCGCAGAGAACCCCATGGAAAGTCTCCAGGATGAAGCTAGTTGTCCCATCTGTCTGGAATATTTTCAAGACCCAGTGATTATAGACTGTGGGCACAATTTCTGCCGAGGCTGCATCAGCCGGTGCTGGGAGGGATCTGACTCAGAAGTATCCTGCCCTCAGTGCAGAGAAACTGCTCAGCAGAGAAACCTCAGACCAAACAGGCAGCTGGCAAATGTTGTAGAAATAGCCAAAAAGCTGAGTTTCCAGGCAGGAACAGGGTCAGGAGGGGATAGTGTGTGTGATGAGCACCAGGAGCCTCTCAAACTCTTCTGTGAAGAGGACCAAACCCCCATTTGTGTGGTGTGTGACAGATCTCAGGCTCACAGAGCTCATGCTGTGGTTCCCATAGAGGAGGCTGCCCAGGAGTACAAGGTAGGGAACTTCTCTCCAGCCTAATGGGAAATAATTTTGAATTTTAGTTACAGGTTCATTTAATCACAAGTTGCCAGTCACACATACTCTCTCTCTCCTACAGCTATTGATGTATCTGCATCATTCAGCTCTGTAAAGAAAAAATGTATGAAAAATTATATAGCAACTCCTTGATAAAGGCCTCAGGCCCAGCAGGGAGATGAGGTTTCCCACTGGGATTCTGAATTCCTGTGTTCCTCCATAAGGGATTAAATTCAGATGCCAGCCTGCATTAGAGGAGGCCACTGTGCTAAACCCTGTGTGGATCCCAAGCAGCTTGAGTCCACACACAAAAGGGCTCCAGACAGTGCAGGTCCATGCTGAACACCATGGGCATTAGCCTGGGTTGCCACAAAACTAACCTGGGAAGAGCTGTCCTGTGCCAGTCTGAACTGTTTTATTGTGTATGTGGGCAAGGACCAGCCAGAGTGGTTCCATTAGTCCGACAATGCAGCCTTTTGAAATCTTCCAGAATCCACTGCTTCTGGCTACTTTTCCAGGGATGCTGGGTACCTACACAGCGGGCATTGCCACTGAAAGGGTTTAGAACAGCACTAAGTCAAACTCCAGCCATTCTTAACACTAATCAGCATCTCTAGTAGGGTTTGCTTTAGTGCTTAAGCAAGTTCTGCCCAACCAATATGCTCCCCAGGGGTTCAGGGCTGAAGTTCAATGGTCCTGGTAGTTCCTGTTGTTTGTATCACAAAGTAAGCTAAACCTTCTCAAAAATAGATTTATTTGTTCCCCACCATGGCCCATTAACACCTAATATCCCGAGACCAACACATATACAACGCTGCATATAACACCTGGGATTTGTATCATTTTGTGAGTTAAACCTTCTCAAAAACAGGTTAATTGATTCACCATCATGTGACTCCAGTTTCTTGCTGGTTTAATTCTATGGAGAAAGGGGACAAATAATTCAAAACAGTCTCAATATAAAACACTCCCTGTCTCTGTTAATGAGGTTTCATTTCCTTGGTGTTCCTGATGTTGCCGGCACCCAGTGCCGAGAGGCTGAACAACAGCTTGAGTGGTTCGTTACCCGGTGTGCTACACCCAATAATCACAACGGGGTGGAGAAGCAGAAAAGTTTATTTGCAGCTGCAAAAAGGTACAGGGAGAATAAAATCTCAAATCCTGCACCACAGAGCAGGAAGTTACACAGGCTTTTATACATCCTTTTTCCCAGCATACTTATCCAATAGCAAGCTGCTCCAAGTATCCATATAGCCAGCCAATCCAGTTCCCAGCTAGTTCCCTGATTCTCTGTATCATTTGTTAAACTATACATAAAGCTGCTTTATTCAGCATTGTTCTTCCATATCTCCCCTGTTTGGCCTTGCTTAGTTTCAGGCAGACTCTGCAACATACTGTTGCAGATTCTCAGCATAACTGCTGTGTGTGCCTCCAGGCGGGGGGTGGGGGCAAGGACACTTGGGCCTAGCATGCAGAGCTGCTGCGAGTGCCTCCAGGCAGGAGGGGGGGGCCAAGGACACCGGGGGGCTTCATCGACACTCGTAGTCTTCCATCCCCTCGAGTTACCTAGTGGCCATGCCCCAGTGTTCCCAACAACTCCCCCCTTTGAGAACACTCAACAGCCTTGGCTCTGAGTTTTCTCACTTGGGCTACTTATTTCTTTACAATATGACTTTGCATAAGCACTTTGTGATAGCCCTGAAGAAAATGACTTATTAACTTTTGCAAAAGGGCCCTGACACATGATACCGCACAGCATAATACCAGTAATACAAGCAGTACAGGAAAGAGAAATTTCAATAGCAGGCTAAATAAACCACCAAGCCAAGACGACAAAACCCAGCCTGAAAACAAGGTTTGCAACCAATCGTTCTCTGGGGCAGTATAGGCAACCTGTGCTCCGGCTCGGGCATGGGCCTCAGCCTGTACCACCTTTTCATAGATCTCATAACTGCTATCATTTACATATACACAACATCGGGGCCCGATGAGGGCACAAACCCCTCCTTGGGATGCCAAGAGATAGTCCAAAGCCAGCCTGTTTTGGAGGGAAAACGTCCTGAGCTGCTGTACCTCTTTATTTAATGTTTTTACTGCTGACCCTAAATCACTAACCGAGTCCTCTAACTCTAAGGCCACTTTTTCAAGTACCATCTGCAGCCTTACAGTATAGCGGCCTATGCATGCCAGGGCTGGCCCGGTAAACAGTGGCGCTATTCCCAGTACAGAGCACCCTACCAGCTTCTCGGTTGTGAGGGGATTCTTCATATTGCCCGCCAATGCCTTAGTCAGTCGCCGCAGGGTCTTTTCTCGTGACTCAACAGAGGTGTCTCGGGCATTTTTAATCTTTTCTTTGGGCAGTGTGGCAGTTATGGAAAGATGAGGAACTCCATGAGCTATATAACAGCTACCTGTCCAGTTGGCTGGCAGCACCTTGTAAGCCTTTCGGCCACATACAAAATAGTGACCCTGTAGGGCCCAATAAGGACTGTTTCTTAAGGGGATTCCTGGGATATTTAAGGCTGCTTTGGCTGCTTTTTTAAACAATTCATATGCCCCTAGGGGGGCATCCCATTCTCCTGATTGGGTACAAGTGGGGGCATTTCTAATTGTGCCGTTCAAATTACACTCGCCATAGGGACCACTACAAACCCACCATTGGCTTGCTACATTGGAGATATTAACTGGACGGCAAGTTACATTTCCAAACCCCTTTTTTGTGATAAGATTATTTGTAAGTGTTTCCCTAAAAGGGGAGGAACCATTACACCCACACCGTTGGCCTCCCCTGTTGGTCTTTATCCAATACCCATCAGCCCACTGTGTAATAACACAGGAGCTCTTTCCCACAGGATGCCCATAGGGATCAGATTGGTTTCGGGTAAAACATAACACTCCCTCAGTGAGTACTGCAACTGAATACTCCTGGTCCTGATAGGTGGCTTGCTGTAAAGAGGTCTTGTTCCAGAACGGTGAGTCCGTTCTTTCCTGCTCTTTGGTGGTGGCTAATTCTGCTAGGGTCAAGGGCAACATGTCAAGGGGCATTCCCGTTTTGGGGGATAGTGGAGTTGGAGCACACACCCAGCAATCAGTCTGGTTTGTTAAAGTAGCAACATGGTGCGCAAGCAAAACAAAGGAGTTATGCTCCCGATATGCACAATTTGGAAATACCAATACAAAGAATAACAATGTTACCCAATTAATTGTTACCAGAGTCTTTCCAACCCAGGGTCTCCAGTACCTGGGTGGGCCCATTTTAGCATTAAGGTGCCCGCTATTTGTGTCTTTTAAACAGTAGCTTTAGCCCGAGATCTCACTAGATGAGGAGTCAGCAGGTTGGACGGTCCACTGTTCTGCTGACGAGGGGGCAGGTACTGCCTTCAGACGAGAGTGATGGATCCAGTTCTTGTGTCCCTCGATCTTTGCCGCTGTATGGGAGATCAGCAGGACGGTATAGGGTCCTTTCCACTTTTCCTGGAGAGGCTCGTCTTTCCAGGTGCGAACAAGCACAGAGTCACCGGGCTGTAAGGAGTGAACGGGAGAGTCCAAGGGGACAGGCTGGGAATCCTTGGTATACCTGTGAAGAGACAAGAGAACAGCAGACAGGGAACACATATACTGTGACAAAAAACCATTACCCAACTCCCATTCCCCTGACAGAACCGGGGTGCCATTCATGGGCCATGCCCTTCCAAACATAATTTCAAAGGGACTGAGCCCTAATCTACCCTTTGGGAGAACGCGGATACGGAGTAGGACGAGGGGCAAAGCATCAGGCCATCGCAGTGAGGCTTCTTGGCACACTTTTGAGAGATGCCGTTTAAGGGTCTGATTGGTACGCTCCACTACACCACTGGCTTGCGGTTTCCAGGGCGTATGGAGTTTCCAGGGGATCTGTAAGGCATGTGAGATGCTTTGAATGATTTTTGACGTGAAGTGTGTCCCGTTGTCAGATTCCATCCACAGGGGGAGTCTGGTAGGGTTGACAGTCACCTACAGAGTCTTCGGTTTGATATGGAAACCCCCCACCCCACCCCAAGCACTCTCAAAATGAAACCTCCCAAAATCATTTCTGTTTCTTCAGGAAAAGATTCAGGCCCATTTGGAGATTCTGAAGGAAGAGAGAGAAAAGCTTCTGAGATTTAAAGTGACTGGAGAGGGGAAAAGCCTGGAGTATCTGGTAGGTGCCCATTGTTATTAACTTGCAGTGGGCCATCTGTTAGGAAGCTGGTCTCGGGACCCCCCACCCATGGCTTCTCCCAGCAGCCTGGGCTCCCTGGGCCTCTTTTATCCTGGCCGGGCTCCAGCTTCCAGCCTGGCCGGGAGGCTGGACCTCGGGGAGAAGAGGAGCGGTAGATGGCTGGGTCTGTGGTGAAAAGTGGATGGGCCAGGCCCCTTGGCTTCCCTTTGCGGGTGCACCTGGTAGGACATCTGTTTGTAGGCAGCTTCCTCCATGGACTTGGGGAATGTGGGCTTTGTGTTTCTTCATGGGCATGGATGTCTGTGTTAGAGTCCTATGTCTTCGCACACATACACACACCGGCCCTGAGAAATCCTCTCTCAGGAGCAGGACCACATCATATTCTGTAGAATCTAAGCTTCCATTCCAATTAATGAGTTAATTTCTAGCCCTTGTGTCTTTCACAAAACTCCTCCCAAGGTGAGCAGACTATGTCTCGTGCAGTGCTATCTGCCTGAGTCTGCAGACATTTCTTGCATTGTTAATTATTTCTCTCCCCTCGCATCTCTGTTAATGTAGTGCTCAGTCCTGCTGGCTGCTGCTCTGGGTCTGGCTTAACACAGTGTGCTGACTATGTCAGACATAGAAACATACCATGAAAAAATGTTAGGAACAAATGGGAAAGTGGTAGAAAATCCTCTCCCTAGTAACGACAGGGTATAATCATGTGTTAGACATCACAGAATTTTCAAAGAAATTCTCCCTCCTGCAGAATCAGCACTCCATGAACGGACCCTAGACTCTCTCTCTAACCCTTACCTTTCCTTTCTTTTAAAAAAAAATAGATACAGACACAAAACAAGAGGCAGAAGGTTGTATCTGAATTTCAGCAACTGTGGCAGTTTCTAGAAGAAGAAGAGCACCTCCTGCTGGCCCAGCTGGAAAATCTGGAAAAGGCGATTGTGAAGATACAGAATGACAATGTCATTAAAATGTCTGAGGAGATTTCCCGTCTCAGCAACTTGATCAGTGATCTGGAGGGGAAGTGTCAGAAGCCAGCAAGTGAATTCCTGCGGGTGAGACTGAGTTATAAACATCCCTGATCCAAACACAGGGACAGGACAGCTCCTGAATCATGGGCACTGGAGACCAGCAGTCAGAGGTCACAGTGTAATTCAGTGTGTGCATTCCTGAAATGTGAATTATTGTTTCTCTTTGAAGAATTACAGACTCATTTATATTAGAGATGACATTAACTCAGCAAATCCATGGCCCTAGGGCCAAGGCAGGGCCTCTTTTACCCCTATCTGCAAAATCCCTTCTCTGGGATCCCCAGTGGGCAGCATTTGGGACTAAAATTGTTTTTCTGTCTCTTTCCTCTCTAGGATGTCAGAAGCACCTTGAGCAGGTATGTGGCTCTATTTCACTTCCCCTCATTCTTCACGATGCTGTGAAAGGGCTTGGAGAGTGTATCGACTCTACATTTCATAAAAATATAAGAATGGCCATACTAGGTCAGACCAGTATCCTGTCTTCCAACAGCAGCCAATGCCAGGTGCCCCAGAGGGAATGAACAGAACAGGTTATCGTCAAGTGATCCATCCCCTGTCACCATTCCCAGCATCTGCCAAACACAGGCTAGGAACACCAAGCTGGTTTATAGCCACTGATGGACGTATGCTCCATGAACTTATCTAGTTCTTTTTTTAACCCTGTTTGTGTCTTGGCCTTCACAACATCCTCTTCCACAGGTTGACTGTGCATTGTGTGAAGAAATACTTCCTTTTGTTTGTTTTAAAACTGCTGTCTATTAATTTCATTTGGTGACCCCCTAGTTCTTGCATTATGAGAAGGAGTAAATAACACTTTCTGATTTACTCTCTCCACACCAGTCATGATTTTAAAGACCTCTATCATAGCCCCCCATTTAGCCGTCTGTTTTCTAAGATGAAATGTCCCAGTCTTATTAATCTCTCCTCATATGGAAGCTGTTCCATAACCAGTATCATTTTTGTAGTGATTTTCTGAACCTTTTTTGAGATGGGGTGACCAGGTCTGCATGCAATATTCAAGATTTTGCATGGATTTATATAGACGCAATGTGATATTTTCTGTTGTATTATCTATCTCTTTCTTAATGATTCCCAACATAGTTAGCTTTTTTGACTATCACTGCACATCGAGGGGATATTTTCAGAGAACTATCCACAATGACTTCAGGATCTCTTTTTTGAGTGATAGCAGCTAATTTAGACCCCCTCATTTTATAACTATAGATGGGATTATGTTTTCCAATATGTATTACTCTGCATTTATCAGTATTGAATTTCATCTGCCAAATTTTTTACCCAGTCACCCAGTTTTGTGAGATCCCTTTGTAACTCTTCACAGTCTGCTTTGTACTTAACTATCTTGAGTAGTTTTGCATTATCTGCAAATTTTGCCACCTCACTGTTTACCCCAGATCATTTATGTATATGTTGAATAGGACTGATCCCAGTACAGACCCCTGGGGAACACCACTATTTATCTCTCTCCATTCTAAAAACTGATAATTTGTTCCTACCCTTTGTTTCCTATCTTTTAATCAGTTACTAATCCATGAGAGGACCTTCCGTCTTATCCCATGACAGCTTACTTTGCTTAAGAGCCTGTGGTGAGGGATCTTATCAAAGGCTTTCTGAAAATCTAAGTACACTATATCCACTGGATCCCCCTTATCCACATGTTTGTTGACCCCCTCAAAGAATGTTAGTAGATTGGTGGTGCATGATTTCCCTTTACAAAAACCATGTTGACTCTTCCCCAACAAATCATGTTCATCTATGTATCTGATAATTCTGTTCTTTACTATAGTTCCCCAGGGCACTGCAGCAAAATATATGGGGCAAGGTCACGTTCTGAATGTAATTCCCATTTATGCATTTAATCCTCACCCTTTAACACAGGACTCTTGAATTATCTATTCAGTGGGAAAGATTGGCCTACAGTATTTCCTAGAGATGTTACATCCCTGGGGAATTGGCTGCCTCAGAACCCCGAGGATCAATATGGGCCTTTCACCTCAAGGCACTGGTTACAATCATGCCCTGGACAGCGGAATCAAGAGTCTTTACCACCTCAGGACTGTTTGGAGACCTGTGTGGAAGGAACTGGTGGGGGCGGGGGCCCCTGAGGTTTCAATCTAGTTCCTGAAAGAACAATCTGATAACACTGTGCGCATCAAATATGGGAACATACTAGTATTAGTGCATGGAGGCGAAGGAGTGAATTGGTCATGAAAACATGATTCCCCTTTGATGTACAGATCTGCTCTGTCCAGGCCAGAGATGAAGAATATTAATGGGGCCTTTAGGGAAAGGTTGCACTGCCATGGCCAGTGCTGTGCCTGCTCTGAGACTGGGAGAAGTGGAGGAATTCTAACTCCAGGCCCGTAAGAGCAGCAACTTCCACTAGCAAGGAATTATAATGAGTCACTAAAAGAAACATAATATCATGAAATTCTTCCTCTCCAGGTGCGAGAAGGGGAAGTTCCTCCAGCCAGTGGAGATTTCTCCTGAGCTGGAAAAGAGACTCAGTGATTTCTCCCAGCAAAATATTGCTCTAATGGAGATTCTGTGGAAGTTCAAAGGTACTGAGAAGGGATCTAGGAAAGGAAACCAGGGTGTGTCTCTGGGACTATGGGTGGAGATGGGCTCTGGGCAACTGGTTCAATTAGATTATGTACCTATTTAATAACAAGTAGAAAGCAGACAAACTGAGCAGATGAAGTAAGGGCCCAGGTACCAGGATCTTTCACATTGTTTCACTCTGTGAACTTTGGTACAATCATTAAGGTAAAAATGTACAAAATTTGGGGTACCTCAGTTTCTCTCTTCCAACTACAGAACTATGGGGCATGTGCTCCAGAGCTTTTTAGCAGCCCCACATGCAGCTGGAGTCCGTAGGATCTGCAGGTGCCCATTACCAAGGAACTCCGGGCCCCAGGTGCCTAAGGCCTTGTCTATCTACACCACAGAGTTTTGTCGATTCCAGTTACGCCAACAAACAGCCACTACTATAATTAAACCACTGTTGCATGTCCACACTGTGCTCCTTGTGTCGGCAAAGCACATCCACAATAGTAGCTTTGCATTGACACAGACAGCTCTGGGTAGCTATCCCACTGTGCCACTGGTCAGAAGGTGCTTTGTGAAGGGTTTGCAATGCCTCATGCAGGCAGGTAGAGAGTCACATGGTGAAGGTTTCTCAATCTCATTGTTCCATGGGCATCCTACTGTATGGCCAGCTATTTTTCAACTGCCCTGGCAACCTGCACCCCAGCCATCACTGTCAGAAAGCATGGATACTACGCTGCTGTTCAGTATTGTGCTGTGCTGTGTATTGTGCTTGTATTGAACACAAGGCTATAGGGGGAACCCAATGGGGGGCTATTTGGCTGGAGGATGCCTTGAAGGAGCATTTTAACACTGAGCCACAGTAACGTGTGTTGCTGTAGTGTGCTGAACCTGGCATTGTTTCTTTGCACTGTGCTATGAACCTTGTAATGATTTCTGTGTGTGCCTGAAAAGTTACACATCTTAGATCCCTTTTTAGAGTAACGCTTGATAATATGTCCAAACTGACACTGCTGAACAGTAATTAGGGTTACCATACGTCCGTGTTTTCCCGGACATGTCCAGCTTTTTGGTTCTTAAATCACCATCTGGGAGGAATTTTTAAATATCTAAAAACGTCTGGGATTTTGCCACATCGGTTGGGACGCCCTTTGTCCCGATATTGGGGACCGCTCACCTCACCACACACACCAAAGTCCCGGGGCTGGTGGCGCTTCCTGGGGCAGCTCCCGGCACCTGCCCGCTGGCAGGAGCCTGCAGTGTGGGCGGCCCCTTGGCACAGAGGCAGAGGTGGTCTCCGCGTGCTGCCTCCTGCCCAATCAGAGCTGCGGGGGCAGAGCCTGCAGGTGCCGGCAGCGGGCAGTGAGCCCTCCGCCCCCGCCCTGACCCGACCTGACCCGAACCTAGGAGCCAGAGGGACCTTCCGGATGCTTCCTGGGAGCCGCCCCAGGTAAGCACCGCTGGGACTCCCCACCTCGCCCCCCGGAAGGTGCCTCTGGCTCTTAGGGTCGGGTCGAGTCAGGGGTGGGGGGGGAGGGCTCTCTGCGTGCTGCCGGCACCTGTAAGCCCCACTCCATGGCTACGGCAGCTCCCATTGGTGCTTTTCTTTGGTGCTGGCCAATGGGAGCCACGGAGCTCACGCTTGTGGCGGGCGCAGCCCGTGGAGACCCCTTGGCTGCCCCTGATCCTAGGAGCCAGAGCGACCTGCGGCAGGAGGGGTGAGTAGGCGAGTGGGGCATGGTGGTGAAGAGGCGAGCGGCGAGGGAGCCAGTGGCTGGCTGGTGGGTGGGTGAGGAGGCAAGTGGCAGGCGGGGAGGGTGAAGAGGCGAGCGGCGAGCCAGCGGTGGGCAGTGAAGAGGCGAGCGGCGAGCCAGCGGTGGGCAGTGAAGAGGCGAGCGGCGAGCCAGCGGTGGGCAGTGAAGAGGCGAGCGGCGAGCCAGCGGTGGGCAGTGAAGAGGCGAGCGGCGAGGGAGCCAGGAGCGGGCGGGGTCCAATGGGGCAGAGAGGGGGCAGAGTTGGGGACTTTGGGGAAGGGGTTGGAATGGGGGCGGGGAAGAGGTGGAGTTGGGGCGGGGGCAGGTGGGGCAAGCAAATACCCCCTTACCCCCCCCCAATGTAGTGTCCTCTTTTTTGAATATTCAAATATGGTAACCCTAACAGTAATACAAGAAGCCCACAGAAGTGTGTGTTTGTGTGGGGGGGTTGTGCATGAGAGAGAGAGAGAATGTGTTGGCGGAGCGTGTGAGAGACTGTGTGTGTGGGGAGTGTGTATGTGAGAAAGAGAGACAAATTGTGTATGGGGGACTTCCTGGGGCTTTGAAAGGGGAGGGACACATGTCTACATAGCTGGATGAATGGCAGCAGATTTCCAAACAGTGAGCAGAGCGGTTACGGTGGGCATCGTGAGATACCTTCCGGAGGCCAGTTACAGCAACGTAACAAACACAGTGTCTACACTGACACTTTGTTGATCTAACTTTGCTGCAAAAATCTCTATGCCTCCCATTGAGGTGGTTATATTTTGTCAGTAAAGCAGGAGAGTTTTGTCACCAAGAGGTGCATTGTAGTGTGTACACCTCCACTGTTTTGTCAATGAAAGCTGCCTTTTGCCGACAAAACAGTGTAGACAAGGCCTAAAGGTTGGCACCCAAAACGTAAACCCTCAATTTAAGGCCACTTTTGAAATGTGGACCCAGCTCACCATTGTGCTCTGGCCCCGTGTGGCAGCTTGTGTGGGCCAAAGGGGCTGTAGGGAAGGTGTAAACCCAGGGGAATCCTCGCAGCACAGGAGCCTCTTGTGCCTCCAGCTCCTCCACAGCAGCTGCAGGCTCAAGGAGTGTTCCCGGGAAAGCAGGGAATAGAGTGGAGTTGTTGAGGGCTGGGCAGAGGAGGAAGGGGTGGAGCAGGAATAATGGGGTGTGGCCAGGGTAAAGCTATGCCTTTGACACTACCTCCGGGAGAAGTCATCTAGGGGCCACTGGACCAGAGGTGCAACTCAGGCTGGACCTCCGGACTTCCGCAGCCTGTGCCAATGTCTGCACTGACCCCAGCAGCTACTGAATAGGAGAACCACAAACTGCTTCCCCCATCTCTTTACCAGTGCAGGGGTGAATGAGGCCCATTGAGCCAATTCTCTCCCTGACTCAGTTTCCACATTTATGAAATAATTTTAAGATTATTTGTATTTCAGTCTATGCAGAATGAAAGCCCCATTGTGCTGAGCTCTGTACATATACTGAGCTCTGTACATATACTGAGACCCAAAGAGCTCACAATTCAGGCTCCTCATCCTGAAAAGTCTCAGCATCCCACTGATGTGAAAGAGGCCAATGTTTGTAAAGTTACATTAATGCTAAAATCTTTGCAGGATCTGGCCTGGCTCATGACAAAATGTAAAAGGAGAATGAGAAATCAGCTGGGTTTGGAGGATGAGGGAACAGAAAATCTGTCTTCCACATAGTGTCTCTTTGAGTGGTTCTGAGGCTTCATGGATATTGGTTCTGTTGATTTGAGACGCTTGAATGAAAGAGAAAATAGGATGATTCATATTAGCCTTTGTTAAAAATCTGGGTGTGTCTCTGTCTCTCCAACTGTTTTTCTCTCATAATTAAAATACAATTATGTCAATTAAGAGTGAGGATGTCACAAATATGACAGCATGAAATATCATCTGTCTTATCCTTTCCCCCTCCAGACATTCTGTCATCTGAACTGGAGACAATAAGAGGGAAATCCTTAGGATCACACAGACCAGGTGAGACTTCAGGTGGAGATTATCATTAAATAAAGAGGAAAATCCCATGAAAACGTTTTCATGAACTTCTAGATAAATGTACAAACCAAACCAACACTGACCATGACACACACCCCTAAAAATAAAAATAAAAACAAAAACATGAAATACTAAAAGAAAAGGAGGACTTGTGGCACCTGTGGCTCACGAAAGCTTATGCTCAAATAAATTGGTTAGTCTCTAAGGTGCCACAAGTCCTCCTTTTCTTTTTGCAAATACAGACTAACACGGCTGCTACTCTAAAACATGAAATACTAAGAAATCCCAAGCCGAAATCACACAAACAATCCTGATACCATCCTTAGTGTTGAGTCCCTGCACCCACTGACGAACAGAAACACTCTCCCTGACCAAGAAACACTCTGAGGCTAGGCCTACATAGCAATGTAAGCGTAAGGGATTTGAGTCAGCTGACCTCTTGTCAGGGAATCCTGGGCTTGAGCATCAACACTGCATTTTAACTCTAGGTTAAGAATTTTCTGCACTGGGGGGAAACTCGACTGCCAATCCTGTTTCCTAACTGTGGTGGTGCTATTGATGGGACGCGGGTGCCCGTAAGGAGCACGTGAGTACATACGCCGCGTAATTAGCTCATTTGGTGGCTGTCTCCATTTGAGAGGGCATTATACTGAATTACTGTCTAGTCGGATAACTGGGTTCTCCAGCTCTAGGCTCGGTCACATTGGCAAAAACATGCCCCTGGTGCCTGTCCTAAGGATAATGAGGACATCAGTCTCCAGGGTGTCAAACTATTACAGTGAAACTTTGTAATTCTTAATTTTTCAAATACGATGATCAATGAACAAGTTTTTGCTTGCTTGCTTGATTTTTTCAGTTTGTTTTGAAGTTTGACATGAAATGAAGGTGTCAGAGGGAAGACACACACACATTCCAGTCTGGCTGCTGCTTGCTGCAAAGTGGCAAAATCCATCCCCAAGGCTTGGGATGCAGTGTGCTCCAGCAACCCTGGGGAATCCCTTATCCCTGCCATCACCACACCCCCAGACCTCTGGGATGCTGCAGAGAAGTTTTGGTGCTGGCTCCCACTGACCACCCTAACAGTGCATGCTGCCCAGGTGACCCTGCACCTGCAGCCCAAGAGAGGGCAGGAGGGCCTGGAGTAAGGGCCAGTGAGCAGAGCAGGGACCATAGCAGCTGCCCTGCAGGGAGAAGAAGTGGCAGAGCTCTCGGCTCAGTATGGCTGAGGGAAGGATGACCCACCTCCTAACTTTGCTCCCTGCTCCAGGCAAGCTCCGTGCACCACCATGGAAGAGAAACTTCCACCACCACTGTGGGAGGAGCAGGAAGGGGGACCTCTCGGCCAGGTAGTAATGCTGTGTCTGGCATGCTGTGCTGGCTGCCTGTAGCACTGCTCCTCCGCCTCCAGGAACTATAGGATACACCCAGAAGACTTCCACACCCAAGTCAAGCCACGGATGCATGCACATAGGAAACCAATAGGGCTTGGACCCGGGTTCCAGTTTAACATGGGCTCTGACCCTCCAGACCTGCAGGGTCCTGGGACTCTGGATCAGAGCCCTAGATTAGCATATTTGCAGTGTGGATGCAATGAGGGTTTGGCTTGAGCCCAGGCTCAGACCCTGGCTTAAACTGCTGTGTAGATACACTCTCCCTCACCAACACAGATATGTCATTAATGCTGACCCTGGCATTTCCATACATGTCCGTAAGCCCTTTAAATATTAAATTCAAAGGGTTGCCACATTTTTTTTCCTTTCCCCTATGTGAGAGGCTCGCTCCGATTGCACTTCACCAGCATCCCATCTTTCTCTTCAGCTGTGCTGGGCTGAGATCTCCAATTTGAGTTGCTCTCTTTCTCCTCTGTTAGAGATATGGTCCCTCTGTGATGTTGCCACATCCTCCCTGCTCTCTGGGCTGGAGAAGGGGCCACTCTCTGGCCTGAGTGGATCATCCCCAATACCCATCCCCTTCTCTTCTCCCAGGCCAGGGAGAGAAGGACAGGTTCAGTATAGAGCTTCCCCCAGGTTTATATCTATTACCTTCCTCCTCTAACTCCCCTCCCTGCAACTTCAGGTTCTCACCTTCCTCTCTAACCCTCAGAGGAGAAGCTCCAGCAGGAAAAGCAGGGAGATGCTATTTGCATGTACTGGGACATGGTGGATCTACGCCTTCCCAAAGCTAAAGGCCCGTCCCCTCAACTAAGGGGGAGAAACCATGAAGCCCAGGGAACAATGGAGTATTTGGGACAATGAAAGAGAAACCAGGACAAGGAGAGAGGTCAGAAGTTTAAAAATGAGGGAGCCAGAAGGGGACACCAAGCAGAGAACCCCAGAGAGCATCTGTTGCTCCTCAAAGGTATCTAAGGAGTCAGTGAACACTGCCCAGGGGAACTGTGCCTGGAGACATGATTTTAAAAGGGAATGGATATACATGCCACAGTCTCAGAGCACTTCTTCCTCCCTCCAGATTTGTCCTCCTGCAGTGATGTGTGGCCATCTTGGCCATCACCAGGAGGAGATTAATAAGGAGGTCTTGCCACTTTCTGAAGTCACAAATGGGGTGTGTATACATCAGGAGGTGCAGGGAATATTGCAGCCAGAACTTTAGTAAGAGGTTCAAAAAGAGCTGGAAAAGGGGCTGCAAGCTGACACACCACCTAATATCCCCAGTGGGCTGTGGAACAAAAGTGGAGTACAGGCTGGCCCACCACAGTTCCTCATTTTCTCTCCTGTAGGTCCCACCATTTGGAGTCAGGATGGAACACAAAGGCAAGGAAGTGGATGGTGTGGAGCACAAGCATGTACAGATGTTCTCGGGAACTGGTACAGAGGTGGACCAGCTGGATGTCCTTCAGCCAATACAGGTGGTGTGTCAAAGGTGGCTGGGGAGGCTTGTGGTGCAAGAGGTGATGATGAGTTACAGAGGGCCAGCTGTGAGGGATGAGTGGGAAACACCTTCTCACAGGACCTGGTTGAGGAAAGCAAGAGAAGCAAGAGGCTAGGTTGTCCTCACCTTCTGGAACACAAAGGAGGGGACATGTAGGGTGGGCAGCCCCGTGCACTGGCTGAGCACTGTGGGCTCCATCCAGTCACTCTAGTTCTGAGTCTGGTTGTACCATCCAGGGCTATCCTCTGATGCACCAAGGGGGATTCAACCACCTGCACACTAAGGTGTGGAAGAGTAGGGAGATGCAGCTGGGAAGGAGGGAAAAAGCAACCACCACAGAAAGTCTCAGCAGCCAGGGGAACGAACTGCCAGGGCATCTCTGCTTATTCTCAGGCATTCAGGAGAGAGAAGCAGCTCCCCAGGCTGGTGTTGTAAATCAGAGACGCTGTGCTCTAATCTCTGTGACCCTTTTCCCCTCCAGACTCTTTCCCTCCTGAGCTAGAGCAGGGAAGGGAGGATCTCTGGGATCACACATCCAGGGTGAGCTTTGGGGGAGTTTTTCCTTCCATTAACAGAAAATGTCCATGAAAGCAACTCTCCCACACAGCAATAACCAGAGACACTTGCACTGCCCAGCCCTAAAGCCACCTTAATTGTGATCTGAGAATTTGTATTGACATTGACAAGCCTTTCCAATATTACCTTCAAGGTGGTCAGGAGAGAGAGCCTCCTGGTTGCCACACCCTTCCCCATTTCACCTGGGGGACAGACTGTTCCCCATGGCTCTTCTCCTTTGGGCAGGGCTGGACTGTGCCATTGCAGCTGCTTTGTGGGTTGGGGAGATGGTGTCTCTCTAGTGCTGCTACCTGCAGACCTCCCTTCTCTCTGGGCTGGCAAGGGGCTGCCCCACCCATTGCCACCTCCTGCTTCCTGCTCACTGGCCTTGAACTATTGGCTCTTCCCCTGTGCTGTGTCTTCATCTCTGCTCCCAGGCCTGGCAGTGGAGGATGCATTTATGGGAGGAGACTCCCTCGGGGGTTCAAAGTTGGTACCTGCCTCCTCAGGACTCTCCTAATTACAAGCTTTTGCTACCTTCCTTGCCAAGTCTCTGTTGCTGGGAATGAACCAGCCCCAGCTGGGGAGCAGGGAGCTGCAGGCTCTATATTCAAATGAGAAAGTACAGAAGTGGATCCCATTACACAGGTTGAGGAACTGCCAAGCAGGGATGTTAGGGAGTGTGAGAAATGGTCCCAGATTCCCCCAGGGCTGAACTCTGATTCTCTCTCTCCCATAGTGAATGTGATTCTGGATCCAGACACGGCTCATCCCCGACTCATCCTGTCTGAGGATCAGAAAAGTGTGAAATGGGGAGACACCAGGCAACATCTGCCGAACAATCCAGAGAGATTTGACTCCTGGGCCTGTGTGCTGGCCTCTGAGGGATTCACTTCAGGGATATATTGCTGGGATGTGGAGGTGGGGGACAGAGGATTCTGGGCTGTGGGAGTGGCAAAAGAGTCTGTGAGGAGGAAGGGAGAAGTCAGCTTTAACCCTGAAGTGGGGATCTGGGCTGTGCAGTAGTTGGGTCTGTTCCAGGCTCTCACCTCCCCTGCAACCATACTACCCCTGAGCCAGGTCCCCAGGAGGATCCAGGTTTGTCTGGACTGTGAATGGGGCCAAGTGACATTTTTCGATGCTGATAACAAGGCCCCAATCTTCACTTTCCCACCAGCCTCTGTCCCTGCAGAGAGAATCTACCCCTGGCTCTGGGTGGGGGCAGGATCCGAGCTCAGACTGTGTCCCTGAGACACAGGGGGTGGAATATTGCACTGAGGACCCTGAAATCAGCCTCTCTAGCCTTGGAAACTCCAGTCTTTATGACCCTGGAGGGTCCTTGGGGTCTCATGTCTGGACTGTGAAACCACAGAAAGAAGCAAGTAATCAAGATGGAGAAGCCAATCTCATTGCCCAGGGAGCTATTTAGACTGTTTGTCGCTATCTTCTATGGTCCAGGAGGACTCTGGGGAGCTTCAGTCAGACAGTGTCACTAATACATGGGGGGAATTAAAAAATGGGCTTCCCTAGCCCCAGTCATGCTAGTCTCTATGACCCTGGAGGACTCCCGTGTACCCAACCCTCTGGTTCCTTATTCCATCTCCTCCCCCTCCATCTCTGCAGCACCAGGAATTTTGGGAGGCGGGGGGGGGGGGCGAGAGAGAAAGGGAGACCCATTGAAGCTGCAGGAGAAGCAGAGGGTCACTGTGGGGCAGGGAGGGATGTAGGGTTTTGGTGGGAGAAGTAATTGCTGGGCTGGGGGACAGGCAGATGTGGTGGCAGCAGGGATAGAGAATTAATTAATTGGGATTTGGAGTTTAGAGAGAAGCTGGAACCTCTACACCAGCAGGGAGCATTTTGTACAAAACTCTTTAATCAGATCTCATTGGGGCCCCCCAGTGACAGCTCCTGCAACAGGGGCCAAAGTCACATTCCTCTGTAGATATGGGATGTCTCTATTTGTCACACAGACATAGGGGATAGGAAGGGGAAAATTAAAAACCAAGAGACAGACCAGAAACCATTATAGAATCTTCTTTAAAAATCTCTTTTTGGGGGGGGGGGGGCAAGCGGTGTGTCAATCTCATGATTTTCTAAGAATTAAGAACATAAGAACGGCCAGACTGGTCAGACCAAAGGTCCATCTAGCCCAGTATCCTGTCTTACGGCAGTGGCCAATGCCAGGTGCTTCAGAGGGAATGAACACTGGAAGAAGCAGGGACAGAGTGGGTTTAACCAGAGGGAGCAGAGGAAGCAAGAATAAAGGGAGAGTCCTAGAAAAAGGGTGAAAAACAGAAATGGATAGAGCGAAAGGAAAACATTCTTGAGAGGGGAAACACCCAGGGGGAGCAAATGGGGAAGGGGTAAAATTGGGGGACAGAATGGAGACTATGAGAGAAAAATAATCAGTTAACAGTGACTAGAGGAGAATGGAAAAGTCAGAAATAAACCAGGGTGGGTAACAAAAGCTAAAAAAGATTATGAGCAAAAATGGATAGAATGAAAGGAAAGAGAGAAGGAAAGAGAGAGTGTGAGAGAGGGAGAGATGACTTATAAAATGTTACTGAAAGTGAAGCTGTAACTCTTTAATTTCATACATTAATTCATGGACATTTGTGCCATTTTAGTTCCTCAAAAGAACTATGCTTCAATTTTTTGGACATTTTCCCATATGTTCTGGTTACTGAAGATCCTCTCAGCTGCTTTAAAGCCTGACATTTACTTAATGTAAATGAAGCCTACAAAAAGTTCTGTTGGCTTGTTTCCCTTTAATTTCCCAGCTGTGATTTTTGAAGGCCTTCATGAAGGGGCAGGACTAACTCAGAAATTTTAAAAGGCAGCTCCTAAGTACCAGAGGAGCTAGCAAATCAGGGAGTTTTGTGAGGGAGTTTAGAGATGGAAAACGAGAGCCAGATATACCTAACAAACATTCATAGAATCGTAGAAGATTAGGGTTGGAAGAGACCTCAGGAGGTCATCTAATCCAATCCCCTGCTTAAAGCAGGACCAACCCCAACTAAATCATCCCAGACAAGGCTTTGTCAAGCCAGGCCTTAAAAACCTCTAAGGATGGAGATTCCACCACATCCCTAGGTATCCCATTCCAGTGCTTCACCACCCTCCTAGTGAATAGTTTTTCCTAATATCCAACCTAGACCTCCCCCACTGCAACTTGAGACATTGCTCCTTGTTCTGTCATCTGCCACCACTCAGAACAGCCTAGCTCCATCCTCTTTGGAACCCCCCTTCAGGTAGTTGAAGGCTGCTATCAAATCCTCCTCCTCACTCTTCTTTTCTGCAGACTAAATAACCCCAGGTCCCCCAGCCTCTCCTCATAAGTCATGGGCCCCAGCCCCCTAATCATTTTTGTTGCCTTCCAATTTCTTCACATCCTTTCTGTAGTGGGGGGGCCCAAAACTGGACGCAATACTCCAGAAGTGGCCTCACTAATGCCAAATAGAGGGGAGTAATCACTTCCCTTGATCTGCTGGCAATGCTCCTACGAATGCAGCCCAATATACCGTTAGCCTTCTTGGCAACAAGGGCACACTGTTGACTCACATCCAGCTTCTCGTTCACTGTAATTCCCAGGTCCTTTTCTGCAGAACTGCCGCTTAGCCATTCGGTCCCCAGTCTGTAGCGGTGCATGGGATTCTTTGTCCTAAGTGCAGGACTCTGCACTTGTCCATGTTGAACCTCATTGGATTTCTTTTGGCCCAATCCTCCAATTTGTCTAGGTCATTCTGGACCTTATCCCTACTCTCCAGCATATCTACCTCTCCCCCAATCTTAGTGTCATCCACAAACTTGCTGAGCGTGCAATTCATCCCACCATCCATATCATTAATTCTCTAAATGTAGGCCAATAAGCACCCCCCTGCAAAACAAACAAACTAACAAACAACAACAACAAAATCCTGCTGAAGTAAAAATTATTGCTCTGAATGCAGCATCTATGATTACCAGTCTTGTGGGGTGGTGGCATGCGTGGGCATTTGGTGAAAGCAGTTCAAGGTCCTCAGAGACTGAGGGCATGTCTGCACTACAAACGTAAGTCAAACTATTCACATCCACACTACTCTCCTTCTGTCAGTCATGCGCATCCTTACCAGGAGTGCTTCCATCAACTTAAGAGAGGCAGTGGGGTGGGGGCGGGAGGGGAGAAGGACTGAGAGACTGGGCTCCCCACTCCTCCCTGGCAGAATTTTTTTTAAGTACATCAGAAGTAGGAAAACTTCCAAACAATCAGTGAGGCCACAAGGTAACCGAGGTGCCAAAGGAGCACTTTCAGAAGACAAGGCCATTGCAGAGAAGCAAAATATATTCTTTGCATGGGTTTTCATTGCTGTAGCCCATAAGGTCAGTTTGCTAGCTTGCCATATTGCATAATATGTTTTCTTTTGGTTTGATTCATATTATTTTGTTATCATATCCTATTATTAATTAATCATAGTATTTTCTGGGGTTTTCTTTATGTGGAATTCCAGTTTATGCTATTCATAAGGGTTATTCATGGTTATTCATAATAGTTGGCTGTAATGCAAATAACCTTCAGGCCTGTATCCTGTACGATTAGCTAGAGTAAGTTAGTATAAGTGTTTGTAAACTTTGGCATAGATAAATGGCATACCAGTTGCCCCCCTTAGCTTTGGGGAACTGAACAAAAAACTTGAATTTGCTAACCTTAAGTCTGAGCAGACCGGTAACTGCAAGGCACACTGCAGAACATGGAAGTCATGAGTTAGGTCAGGGATAACGGTTTCGGGAATGAGATAATCGATACTAATACGTATGAGTATATGGCATAACATGTTAACCTATAGAGTAAGTGTACCTGAAGATTTATGGGGTTGAGGAAATAAGATTTGGGCATGGTAGGTTGGGCCTAGATTCTTACAGCGGGCAGTACCGGGACCCTATAAGATGGCAAACAACCATACAAAGGGGTCACATTTTCCTATCTTCTATCAAGCTATCACCTCAGTTTCACAATATATCCTAGCCACTCAACACTTGAACCTAAGCCCTACCAATTTGGGAAGCCTGGACCATTAGTTCCTCAGACATGCCAGAGACAAGACTGATCCTCTGTCTCCTACTACCAGGTCTTCAGGGATGGGTGTGAATATGCTAGCTTTAGTAGTCTTTTAGAATAGAAATGTTACCACCAGGGGTCATAGAATTGTATTACTTCTTTGTGACTCTGTGTTTTGTAGCATTTATGCTTCTTTCTTTTATTTTAATAAAGATTTTAACAAGTTGGTTTTGTCCTCAGTATAAGTGTCCTTGCCACACACCCGGAGGGTCCTCTCACAATATTGAACTCTCTGTGTTCTCTATCCCTATAGCCTGAACTGGGACAAGAACCTAAATTATCTTCTGATCAGATCAGTGCTGAGCGGTAAACACATTAGCCCATAAAATTCAGGTCAACACTGCAAAGGTGTGGGAGATTCCCACACATCAGCCATTCTTTTTATGTGACAAATCTGAGGACCTGTCCCAGACTGAGGGGTCAATAGAGGTGGTTTTGGGGAAAAAATACAAAAATACAAAAAATATTCAAAACAATGGGATCTAAATTAGCTGTTACCACTCAAGAAAGAGATCTTGGAGTCCTTGTGGCTCCTAATGTGACCCTGAGTTTAAAGGTTCAAAAGCAGAAGGCACATTGGAAGAATCCACAGTTTAAATGAGACACACTTATTGCTTGCGGGCCCCGCTGCCTGATTTTGAGATCCTGGCCAGGCTGACGAACGGGGACTTGGCTCGTTCAAGTAGGTGTGAGTTGGATCAGTGTCACGTCTAGGAGTCCCATTTCGAGCCCCCTTCCAATGCAGTCTCTTTTCCCATCACATACACCTCAAGTTTCCTACAGATCCACCATCTTCCCATGTAGCACCGTGAGCTGCTGACCCCTTTCTCGTCGTTCAGATACGCGCAGTCACCTCCTCCTCTTATCTGAAACCTGCAACACAGAAGCCAGGGAGCTGCAGTCAGGCAGAGGCCAGGCATTTCACATCAGTCCCAGCCAGGGGAGCCGTTCTCCACAGTGCACGCCTGAGTGCGGAGCAGCTACTCTCCCAGCCCCTCAGGAACAGAGCTCAGGACACGGAGTCTGTACCCCAGGAGAGGGCCACAGAGGCCCAAACTCGGGACAGTGTCTGGTGGCTATTCAGACCCAGTCAGGTTGGAAGCAGGTGGGATCCAAAGGTTGGGTCCAATACAGCAGAATGGGGATTGTCCATTGGGGAGCCCTGACCCAGTGCCATAAGAGCCTGACTTTTCAAAGTACTGAAGTAACCCAGACCAGGGAAGTGGGGGGTCTCCTTCCTCCTCTAATGGCTGGCCTGCATAAGAGCTTTATCAATCGGAGGCGGGGGGAGGGGGTTCAGTTAAAGAAGTGGATTCTTTCGCTCCTATGGCAGAGGCTCATGCTTCTAGTGCTGAATTCCGGGGTTCAAACCCTGACCCGGGCTCAAGCAGCGCTGGTTTTGTGATCACACTTGGAGCCCACTGAAACCCATCGCGGGGTGGTGGCTGGGCAGCCATCACTACTGTACCCCGTTCCAGTGGGAGCCCCAGGCGTCCAGCACCTGTGAACCGCAGGCTCCCTTAACATTGGTGCTTTGTTGTGGATTCAGAGGCCTCACCAGCCAAGTCACTCAAACCTGCCGGCTACAATCCCCAGCGGGACCTGCACCTGCAATGCAGCGCTCGGCATGCTGCCCTCTCTAGCAGCCACTGTTAACGTGAGCTCCCTGCTGCCTCCTTTCCCCAGGGTGGGTCAGACACCCCAGGGACCTTGCTGAAGAGGGCTGGGGGAGAACAGCGAGTGTCCCAGCTGAAATCCCAGCGCGCTGCGAGGGCACCTCTGGCTATGGCGGGCTCTGTCTCCGGCCCAGCACCGTGCTGCGGGGAGGAGCCGAGAGTTCAGGGACACGCCGGCTCCCGTCGGTCTCCGATACACGCAGGACGCGAACGGACCAGGGTCGTGTCTGGTGGTTTCACTAGCACTGAATGGTGGATCTACCTGAGCTCAAACCGCTCAGACATCAGAATCCCAAGCCCAGGGAATTAGTCCAGAGGGGTGAGAGAGACTCACAGGTCCTTGAATTTGGTGCCATTGGCCCATTTCCAGGGCTGACCCTGCTCCCTCCAGAGGCCGATCCAATGGTCATAGACACCCTTATGGTGCAGCAGGAACGCCTTAAAGAAAGCTGAGGGACAGCAGGTATCAGCCCCAGCTCCCGTGCTCCCCCCACCGCCCCTCCAGGGCTCTGTGCTGCAGAGAATCCCAGTCACATATTGAAGGGTGCTCAGTTTATTTTCAGGGGGGATTTTCCCCTCCCTCTTGCAAAGCACAAGATCACCCAGCAGTATTAACCCTCCCACCGCACACAGCAGCCCCATCCCGGTGCTCCCAGTAACCCACACCCCAAGTCCCCCTGAGCTGGGGGCAGCTATTGGGTCTGAGCTCTCTGCAGAGAGGTCTCTTCTCACAGAGCAGCCACCGCTCACCCCAGCAAGGCAGGAGGAGGGAGGGAGGCAAGCTGAAGTGGGAGGGGTCAATGTGAAAGGATCCCCTCCTCCCCCGCCTCCTCAGCTGGCTGCTCCTTTCCCATCCCCACAACAGGAGCACTTGCTGGGTTCTCAGTCCCACTCCAGCAGCCAGCAGGCCAGGAGATGCTTGAGCCAGCCCTGCCCTAGAAAGAAGCTGTCTCCCTATTTGGGGAGGGGGGCAGCGGAGAATGGGCAATCCCTGTGATCACACACAGACAGTAGGGCCCTGGGCCCAGCCAGGGCTGGCGTTCAGCGGCTGGAAGTTCATTCACTCCGGCCTCCCAGCACGGGAGGGCTCACAGCTGCTCCTCACCCCATGGGGCAGAGCCCAGGTCCTGCTGCAGCAGCCACCCCTGTGCCCAGATTAGTGTCTGGCAACTCGAGAGTCTCTCACTGTTTCCTGCTCACTGTCGATCCCAGCCAGGGAGGCACCCAGGGCAGAGCAGAGGCTTCGGCTGTCGGTCCAGCTCCCTTCCCTCTCTGAGAAATAGTAGCATTTCCCTCGGTATCCCATCCAGCCGTCCGGGCACGAGGGGCTAGCAGGGGGGCACAGATCAGCTGATGAAAGCTGAGAGGTCAGCGCTGAGAATGAGACAGTCACATGGAGGGTAAGAGTTGCATCGAGAATTGGGCATTTGAATGGTACAAAAATTGGTCAACTGACCAGTCAAATCTGTCAAAGAGTGGTCAAATATTTTAAAATACCAATTTATCAGAATTGGTTACCTCCCGCCAGGAAGAAAAAAGAGCAAGACGTCATTGTCTCCAGTAGGTTTAGCTTTCGATAGATATGGATCTACCTAATTTTTTTTTTTTTAAAATGTACTTCACTGAGTTATTTTAGCTCAGAAAAAAAAGGCAAAACAATGAAACCAAGTTCTTGAAAACACCAGTGAGGCTCCAAGACGCAATCCGAAAGGCAGGCTGCCTCCTACCCCCAGGGCTCTCGCTGGAGCATTTGACTGTGGCCAAACAGGCAGTCAGTTGACCGGCTTGCCAAGCCCATTGGGACCCCCAGCTGGGGCTGGTCCACTGCAATCAGATGCAGGGGGACGGAGACGTTTGTCACTGTAAATTTGCCTGGCAAGAAGGATTCCAGGGACACTCCCAGCCTGAGAGGGACTGACACAGCTCAGAGCATTTCACCCCAGGCACAAGATCAACAGCTGGACGTTCAACCTCGCAATAAACAGCAGGTGAACTACTGAGAAGAACGTGGGAACTTTCACGCAGGGACATGAAAGCCACAAGGGGGCGCCAGAAACCACAGCCACAGGAAGTGACCTGTTGCACTGTGGGCCAGGAATGATGGAACTTAATTCACCTCCTACCTGCAGACTTTTCTCTCCCCAAACACAGCAGCAAGAAAGGCACTTTCTGGAAGCCCTCATGGCAGTGTAACCCTTTCAGAGCCATGAAAGAGCAGCAGTGGGGTCACCCATAAGTGACACCAAAGAGGATTTGAAAGGCCTGTCTAGTTGAGAGGAGTTGGACTCAAACCCCTCCAGATGTTTTCGAGCACGTCACTTTTTTTTGCACCACAGTAACTCGGTAGCTGGTTTTCAAGCCTTCCCATGTGGCTGGCGCTCAGCGAGGAACAGACACTCTAAGTTGGGAAGAGTTAGGAAACGTGGCAGCGGTGATCAGAAAGCGAGCATGTGTTCACCTCACTCACAAGGCATGTCTGACCCTGTAGATTTCACTGTCCAGTGCACGGTAGCCCACACCCCTGCCCTACTGAACTGAGCAGAGAAGTCAGTGACGAACAGTTGATGGCACAGGCTGTCTCCACCATCCATCTCCAGCTCAGATGCCACATGTTCTGCAGAGGTCCCTGCACCTGCAGCTGTGTAACCAACCCTAAGCTCACAGATTCCCACCTTACACAGTGAGAGCCAATGTTGCCCATTGCAGCAGCCTGCCATTACAGCAGGGACCTGGGATTCAGGGCCCATCTGTATCAGAGCAATCTGCACCAGTATAATCACAGTGACGCAGTGACATCAGGGCAAACACCTCCTGGAGATGCGCTGGAGCAGTGCGGCTCGCTCTGGTAACTTCCTGCAGCGAACTGCACCAAGGCAAGCTCCTTTGTGCACCAGTGCAGTGCATCTGCTTTAGCGGTTTGCACCAATTCAACTGCACGGATGTCATGACATCGGCACAGAGGATTCCTAATGCAGACGGACCTGGATTCAATCCCCTCTGCCAGCTGCTAAACCCTCCTGGGGCCCAGTGATCGGATCCCAGGGCAATAGAGAAATCCCACCCCCGACATTCCCCAGCACGCCCTGCCCCAGACAACGGGGGGATACAACAGGGTTCATGTTCACCGCAAACAGACGCCCTCTGCACGAGCACACGCTGTCTGGGCAGCCCGGGGGAGTGAATGGTGCTAAGGGACCCTTCCTGGCCAAGCTCAGCGATTGGGGGGTTTCCACACTGCGCTGGTGGAGGGGTCTAGACTGAGTTCTACGGCTCATTTCAATAACACGGCAGCACCTGCCGCCCGGCCACAGGCATGACCTGAAGATCCAGGAAGGCCAGGCTGGTAACCTCAGAGCAACACAGGGAAGGCAAAGGGCTCAGGGATGCGCTGCACCCTGTCCCATTGGACACCCTGGTCAGGGATTGCTTCATGGCACGTGGCAAAGGTGACTTGGGTCCAAAGTGCTCAGAGATGGGCTGGGGGGGCTAATGTCAGTCAGATCGTCCTGACACAGAGAGTGCCCAGGTGCAGGGGTCTGGGAGGAAGATCCCCCAGGAATCCTCTGCCCCAGGGGCAGAAGCCGGACAGGCCGGGAGGAGAGCGTGAGTGTGGCAGGTCACGGGGGAATGGGATGCGCGGAGATCGTAGATGGAGGGGAAGGGAGCCGGGCGGAAGCTGGGAACTCACCTGCCAGAGCAATGATGGCAGCGATCAACGCAGACCATACAACTATCACTGCAACCACAACTCTACAGGTTGGACTTTTCTTGCAGTTCCAAGGAGGGTCTGAAACAGAAAGACCCGTCAGGCAGGGCTGGGAGGACACGTCTCACTGTCAGCACCGGGGCTGGAGCTGCCCTGGAACATGCACCGTTCTTGTCTAGTTTTTGTAAAGCTCTCCAACACCACTTTCTACAAACCATTACCCTCTGATCCCACTGAGGGTTACCAAAAGTTAGTGCCTGTCTCACCCACCGCAACCTGCAAGGTCTCGTGCCAGCAAAGGGAAGCTGCTCCCAGATCTGGAGCTGCATTCGCATGTCCTGAGGGCTGTCCTGCACCATGGTCACCACGGGCAGGTAGGTCATCAACCTCCATCTCTGTCCCAGCTGCAGGATGGCCTCTGGTTCCTGCTCCCTCAGGAACCTGGAGATACTGAAAAAGGGGTGGGATTGGCAGAGCAGGAGAACACCCCATGAGGTTAAGAAATGGCAGTGAGAGCCTTTTCCCTCCCTGGGAGATTATGGTGTCCCTCTGTGGGAACTCCCTTCCTGGCAGATGCTAGTGAGCTATTGAAAGAGCTCAGCCTGTTTAGATTATAAAAAAGATTGGGTGGTGACATCATAGAAGTGTTGAAGTGACTTCATGGAGAGAAAATATTGGGTATTAAAGGGCTCATTAATCTATCAGAGAAAAGCATAACAAGACCCAGTGGCTGGAAACTCAAAAGAGACCAATTCGTATTAGAAAGAGGGCACACATATTCAACAGTGAGGACGAATCACCAAAGGAAGAAACTAGAAAGGGAAGTGGTGGGAATTCCCCACCTCTTGATGTCTTCTAATGAAGACTAGATGCCTTTCTGGAACGTGTGTAGTCAAAAATTAGCTCCTATGCTCTACAGAAAGCAAGTGATATGCAGGGGGTCAGATGACACGCTCTAATTGTCTCTTCTGTCCATAAAGTCTGCTAATTTATGAAAAATGAGCGTAGCACGGGGAGAAGCCTCTGATGTTTTACTGTGTTCGGCTTGAGCCCACAATGAACGCTCATTGAGTGGGGTGATCCAGGGGAAGCAGCTGAAACATCCAATGTGGCTGGACAGGGGCAGGACATCAGCACTGCAGGGGAGGGGTGGGTGTGGCAGTGACATCACAAGGGCCTTTGGCAGGACCTCAGCCTATTGGACAAAGGTGGTGGGGAGGCGATGACCTCACAGAGAGATCTTGACATCAGCCAGGCAGGACAGAGGTGCAGGACAGGGGCCACCTCGGAGATCCCTGTGGCTTTGCTTCAGCACGTCTCCTTCTCGAGGTCTCTCCTGGAGGACTGAGAGAGCATTCACTTTCACATTCGTGAGCGCAAGGAGGACCCTCTTCAGAGTTTTCTCCTTTTCTTTTAGTGGTTTTGCTCGAAAACAGACGTCCCTGTATAGAAGGTAAGAGCCTCGGAGAGGTTTGGAACCTGTTCAGTCTGATCCATCAGGTGTCGGCTGATTTTTAGGAATGGAAAACACTAGATTGCGGGGGCAGCATTTTATTTCCGACCTAAGACTTTGTCCCTTAGAATTACTGGGGACATTGGGGTTTCTCCTTTTTGTTTTCCCTTTTCCTGTCTCTCCCTCCTTTCTCGTCTTCTCTTGCATCTTTGTCCTTTTCCCCTGCTTTCCTTTCACCACCAGGACCTGTCTGTGCGTGTGGAGTTGGGGACGGAGAGGGAGAGGGGGGGTTGCACTCCAACTCTCATTGCGGGAGGCCCTCCCAAAGACATGTGGCTGGAATAGTGCTCTAAGAGTGACTCCCTCCGGTGGTGACCCGGGACATCTGGTGAGAACTCTCAACTTTCTGCTTCTCAGAGTCTCAATGCTGATTGGGGGAGTTTGGGGCTATTGTGAGGGAGGAGGCTCAGGTCCTTGTGACCCTCTTTTAAGACCAAGGAAATAGGGCGTAACCAAACATGTATTTGATTGCTCTTGCCGCTTTTCTCCATTCATTGTCTTGGAGTAATTCACGATTCTCTCTCTAATGGGCTAGTTTTCTAAAATACTTACTAAAGAATTAGGTTTTAATAAAGCCAAATGCAACCCCATACCTCCAGTAACAAAGGAGTCAGGTGGCACCCTACAGAATTGGGGACAATCCGCTGGAAAGCAGTGACCCTGAAAAGGATTTTGGGGTCATAGTGGACAAGCTGTTCAACATGAGCTGTCAATGTGAAACTGTGTTAAAAAAGGTTAAAGCCATTCTTGGCTGGATAGAGTAGTGAGGATGGAAAGGGAAGTGAAAGAGCATTGGTGAGACTGATGTTGGAATGTTGAATCCAGTTCTTGTGTCCACATTTTGAATATTATGTTAAAACAATTGGAGAGGGTGCAGAAAAGATTCATAACTGAGTGATGGGGATGATGCCCTATAATGAGACATTGAAAAAGCTCAATCTGCTTAGTATATACAAGAGAAGAATGAGAAGTGAGTTGCTTGACTTCATGGAGAGAAAATGTTGAGTATAAAAGGGCTCTTTTATGTCTCAGAGAAAGGCATGACAAAACCCCATGGATGGAAGCAGAAATCAGAAAAAGGATAATGACAATAAGACCCAGATTTGTAAGAGGGTGGTTTGTCATTGGCACAAAGTACCAAGAGAAATGATGGCTTCTCCATCTCTTGATCTTTTTGAATAAAGACTGGATGCCTTTCTGGAAAATGTTTGAGTCAAAGAAAAGCCCAGCTCTTCTGACATACAGGAGGCCTTAGGATACGCAGGGGATCAGATTAAATGCTCGAATGGTTCCTTCTGGCCATAAAGTCAACTAACTTGTGAAAACCTAATTGCGGCCTGGGGAAGAACTTCTGTGTTCTACTATGTAGTCGGTGTCACTCCACAAGGAAGTGACATTGAGAGGGGTGATCCAGGGGAAGCAGCTGAAACATCCAATGTGGCTGGACAGGGGCAGGACATCAGCACTGCAGGGGAGTGGTGGGTGTGGCAGTGACATCACAAGAGCCTTTGGCAGGACCTCAGCCTATTGGACAAAGGTGGTGGGGAGGCGATGACCTCACAGAGAGAACTTGACATCAGCCAGGCAGGACAGGGGTGCAGGACAGGGGCAAGCTCGGAGATCCCTGTGGCTTTGCTTCAGCACGTCTCCTTCTCGAGGTCTCTCCTGGAGGACTGAGAGAGCATTCACTTGCACGTACGTGAGCGCAAGGAGGACCCCCTTTGGTGTTTTCTCCTTTTCTTTTAGTGGATTTGCTCGAAAACAGACGTCCCTGTATAGAAGGTAAGAGCCTCGGAGAGGTTTGGAACCTGTTCAGTCTGATCCATCAGGTGCTGGCTGATTTTTAGGAAAGGAAAACATTAGATTGTGGGGGCAGTATTTTATTTCCGACCTAGGATTTTGTCCCTTAGAATTACTGGGGACATTGGGGTTTCTCCATTTTGTTTTCCTCTTCTTTTTCCTACCTTTCCTACCTTTCTCTTCTTGCTTCCTTTGTCCTTTTCCTCTGTTCTCCTCCCACCACCAGGAGCTCTGTGTGTGGAGCGGAGTCCGGGGGGGTTGTGGGAGGCCCTCACAGAGAGGTGAGACTGGACTAGTGCTCCGAGAGTGATCCCCTCGGTGGTAACCGGGGCCATTCTTTGGGCTATTTGATGAGATCCCTTAGCCTCCCACCCCTCAAAGTCTCAACCTTGATTGGCTGAGGAGGGGGCTATTGACAGGGAGGAAACTCTGGTCTTTGTTGTTCTCTTTTATGACCAAGCAAATAAGTCACAATCAGTTATACGTTTGACCAATGTGGATGCTGCTCTCCATTCATTGTCTCGGAGCAGTTCATGATCCTCTCGAACATTCCAGTTCTTCTGAAATAATTGCTGAATAATTACTATGAACAATTGTTGGTCTGTAGCTCATTTGAGAGCAATTCTGCTACTGACTGGCTGCATCAGCTAAGACAAGTCCCTGCTCCTTTCTCAGCCTTCGTTTCTCCTTCTGTCAAGAATGAATGACAATCCTCTCCCACCTGCCTCGCCATGGGTGGATGCTGGGGATCCACTGAACAGTGTCACTCGGAGCAGTGCAGACTAGGGGGTGTCCTATCACACTGAGCCATATCAGAATATAACCTAATATTCAATTTGATTTGTATTTTATTGTTTTGAAATTGTGAAAAGCAGCAACTACTTAGCTCAGACTGAAGCATCTCATCCAATTTTCTAGAGCATAGTGTCTCCCCTTTGTGTATGACGAGACAGTTGAATGCACTGTGACGGAGAGGAGATGCTCTTGTTTTGCAAACAGATATTTTTGCAAAGAATTTTCATCCTACTTGTTATGATTTCAAGAAACAAAGTGGTTTCGTTTGAATGGATTTTCTGACAGGAAAAGGTTTCCATGAAAATGTTCACACCTTATTTCCTGGGCCTTATCCCTGCCTCTGGGGGGTTGTTGTCTGTTAGTTAGAACAGGAATCAGGACAGTTGTCTTCTCTTTCTGGCTCCGTCACCACTTCGCTGTGTGACACCTTGGGTAGGTCCAATGGGAACAGGGTCAATTCTCTAACTCCAGGCAGCAGGAAGCCTGGGTGAGATAAAGGATGTTAAGGCCATCTGCGAAGGAGAAAGGGATGTTTCCAGGTGTTGAATGTCAAGAACTCTAAACTTTGCTAAAATGGATAGTCTCGAGAAACAAGAACTAGTTGAGGCCAAACTTTAACTGTCTTTTATAAAGCCCATTCAGGAATGTGAGTCCCAGAGAGCCATAGAGAGGGGGAGCAACTTGCCCAAAGTCCCACAGATCAAGAGTCAGCAATGGAAGCAGGAGTGACACTCTCTCTCAAAGGCAGGGGGACCAGCCATTAGGGCCTGGTTGCAATTGCCAGCTGTGGGAGGGAGTGTGCGGCAGTGGTCAGTGAAGGGGTCCATCCATGGCTCTGACACTCGGTGTGACCCTGTGGTCGTAGCTGAGGCCCGTTTGCCGTCAGTAGGGTTGGGGTCCCATGGCTACAGCCCAGTGGGTTTGGGAGGCTCCAGGAAGGTGAGTAAAGTGCTGGGATGTCAGGATCCCGGAGGCGCTGTCACCTCCGCCCTAGGGCCGTGTTCTGCACCCCCTGCTGCTGGCTAAGTTTCTCCGTCCCTTGGCAATCAGACAGACTCTTGTTTTCACAGCCAGTCGATCGCCCTCGTGTCATCACCCTGCCTGCTGGCTGGGCAGGGTAACTCCTGAGGTCACCACCCTCTCCAGCCTGCCTTGGGCTTGGAGAGTGAGGAGGAGGGTGAGGGACGTCTGCTGACCCTGAACATCCGCCATCCATTGTACCATCACTGAGAGCACGTGAGTGGCATTCGGGTTCCTCGGTGTCTTCTCCTCTCTGTCTGGGGGAGAGACTATCTCCAAAGGGGGATTTCATTTGCAAACAGCCCCCAAGAGTCCCTCACTCTTAGGCCAGGCAGGGGCTTCTCCAGAGCCGTCTCCAGTGTGTTTGGAAAGGTTCCAGCAATGGGGCTTCCCAGCCCTTCCCCTCCCAGCCCTTCCCTCCCAACCCTTCCCCAGGCTGAGAGTCTCTGAGCTGGGCCAGACCCTGTGAGCTGCTTAGCCTGGAAATCAATGGGGAACGAGGAGGGCTCTGTGCTTCCTGTGCCGAGGGCCTTTGTGACTTTGATGTGAGGAATGATTTCCCAGGAGAAGTCCGGACTCCTGGGTTCTGTTCCTTCTCTAGCCTGGGCGGGAGAGTGGCCTGGGACGACAGGAGGGGACTGCTTCTCCAGAGTAACCGATAGTCTTTGGGACTGACCTCATTGCTGGAAAAGGATGAGACTTCCTGGATATTGCAGCAGCAGGGATTACGAGGGGAAACGTTGGGAGCGGATCATGCAATGAACTCCTGCCCGTGTGTGTAGATGGCACTCCCTGCACTCCTGTGCGGGCAGAGGGGGTGGCTGTGGTTGGAGGAGGGAGGAGGAGGGACGGAAAAGGCCCAGGAGTGAAAGGCTGCCTGGAGCCCAGACTCACCCCTGCTCCCCGCTCGGTTCCAGGATGGCCAGGCTCCTGCGGATGTTGCGGAGGAAGGCTCTGCAGGTGGCCCCAGAGCCTGAGGGAAGCAGCTGCCGTCTTCCCAAGGGGCAGAGCAACCCCTGCGTCCCCGCTGGCGGGGAAGCAGCTCCCGTCCAGGCCAGACGGCGGAAGTGCCCGGCCTTCTGGAAAAGGACCCCGGCTCCCGGCGCAGGCGCCGAGCTGGGAGAGGCCCCGACCAGGCCCCAATGGAGCTGGCCCAGGCTGCGTTTTCGCAGACAGGACCCAGCCCAGGAGGGGCGCCGGGCAGGGTGGCTCTGGGGCTTGTTGTGTGGGCAGCAGCGGCCCCAGGAGCCCAGACCTCGTTCCCATCAGGAGGCATCGCCCTGCCCGGTCTCTGAGGACCTTCCAGCCCCTGCAGGCCAGGAAGGGGAAGGTCCCTGTCCCAGCACGGGCAGCTCAGCCTGGGACAGCGGCAGCACCTGGGCATCTGGCAGCAGCCAGGCCGATGGAGGCCACTGCTTTGTTCCAGGTGAGGAGCCGGGCTGGGCTCCAGGAGGGCTGAGGACGGGATGTGAACACCCTGGCCCAGATGCTCTCCCAGGGATATGGAGGGGGGTCCCCAGCCCAGGTGTCTGGCCTGAGCCCCGCGAACCCCACGGACAGCCGCAGCCGTCACACAGCTGCCCCTTCCGCACGGGGACCTGGGGGTGGGGGCGTGAAGAGCTGCTGCTTCAGGGCCAGGGGAATCGGCACCTCCCCTTGAGTCATGGCCAGGGGAGGGGGGCTCTGCTCTGGGCTTCTGAAGCTGTTGGGGCCTGAAGGCATCCCTGAGAGGGAGGTTTGGGGCCCGATCTGCCCTGGGTGCCTGAGGTGGGAAGGGGGGTCTTGAATCCTGCTCTGCCCACCACGCCCCTCTCCTTCCCTCCCTGGTGCAGGGACCCCCCGGGATTCAGAGCACGAGGAAGGGGTGGACATGGCCGAAGATGAAGCTGCTCTCAAGGTCATCCGAGAGCAGCTCAAGTGCAGAGATAAGGTACAAATGTTCCCCACCTGGGCTGGAACCAAGATTGCCCTGTCCCTTCCCAGCATCCCCACCCCTGCCGAGGATCTTGTGCCTCCTGATCCACCACCCCCAATGGGACCCTTTTACATCCATGATGTGGGACCCCCAAGATGGGGGTGTCCCACAACAGCCAAAGTCATCTCCCCCCACAGGCACTGTCCCAGTTCCTGATCCTGCTTGTGTAGGAGTGGTGGGGGATTTGGACAATAGGCGGGTCCCCACAATCCCCCATTGAGGCCTGAGCCCTGGAGCTGGTGTGGGTGGGGCAGGAAGGTCCCTCATTAACAGGTTGTCTCTCGCTATACCCCACTCCCGGTGGGTACAGGATGAGGGGCAGCAGCTCCTGTTCCTTCAGGCCATCTACCCCGCATGTCTGGCTGCACGGGAGAGAGGGGAGGACACACTGGAGCCGCGCTGCTGCAAGGCTGCTGTGGTGAAGAGGATCGTGGTGAGTGAGACACGCCATACGGTAGCTGGAGGGAGGGGGAGAATTGTGGGGCTGCGGGGCAGCTGAGAGTGGGGGACAAGGAATCTCATGGTCCCAGCTCAGTCGTCGGGATGAATGGGGCAGTTTTGACAGGGAGGAGGAGAGAAGGGAATTGGGAATGAGCTGGGCAGGAATCTGAGAAGGGGAACAAGTCGGATGGGCAGGAAGGAATCGGGGGAGTGGGAGGTGGTGGGGGATCCTGCTGGCCATGTGGGGCACTGGCTGTGTCATCTCCTCACTGGGAGGCGTCAGTCGGGCGTGAATCTCACACGCTCCTTTGTCTCTTTCACGTCTCACAGGAGCTCATCGAGGAGCTTCCCGATGACTCGTCACCCAGCGCCGTCCTCGCCCACTCCCTGGCTGCAGTGGGCTACCTCTGGTACTGAGACAGCCCCACCCCCGCACCCTGCCGGCTCCCCTCACCCCAGTGCTGCTCAGGCCCAAGGCTGGGAGTCACCGTCACTGTCCCTCCCAAGTCACCTCCCAAGAGTGGTGCCTCTGGCAGAGATGGTGGGGTGGGGAGGGTCACTCTCTCCTGGCAGGGCTCTTCTTTTCACTCCCATAACATGACAGGGGCCTTGGGGAGGGGCTCATTCCCGGGCTCCGATACAGGAGGGGCAGCAGGCTCCAGGGAACAGCAGCTATTCCTGTCCTGCCACTGTCTGTCTGGGACACCTTGGCCTTGTCATTCCCTAGCGAAGTGCCTCAGTTTCCATTCTCGCCAGCCTGTGCCTCTATCCCTGTGGCTTGGTGTCTGTGTTGGCGACAGTCCCACCCAGTACTGCACAGTCTAATAGCAGCTCCTCTCTCTTGCCAGCACCATGAAACCTGCCCTGGAGCCAGTCCTAGAGACCCACCTCTTGCGAGCTGCCCTTCACTCCGTCTTCACCCTAGGCACGGAGAAGGACACCACCGGCATCCAGGTACCTCCTCCTCCTCCATCCTCCTCCTGTTCCAGAGTAGTCCTTGGTCCCTACTCCCTTGATTCGCTGGAGCTCCAGATTTAGCGGTGGGGTAGCAGAGATGGAACAAGCTGCAGGGTTGGATCCTTCCCTCCAGCAGGGAAGAGATTACCCCTCCCTGGGGGATTTCTTTCTTTCTTTCTTTCTTTCTTTCTTTCTTTCTTTCTTTCTTTCTTTCTTTCTTTCTTTCTTTCTTTCTTTCTTTCTTTCTTTCTTTCTTTCTTTCTTTCCTAAGCCGTGTTTGGCCCAGAAGCCCAGGTTCCATCCATAGCAACTTGGCTGTTTCATACTCTTCTGCCTACAAGGCCCTCTGCAGAGACCTGCTAAGCTCATGGATTAAAGGTCCAGGGGTCATCAATTCTTGCAAATTGCCTGCAGTGGGATGTGAAGGAGAGAGGCCAGGAGATGTGTTTGGGAGTCTCCCCAGTGCTTCCCAGAGACCCCTCTTCCCATCCTGTGGCAGGTGTAGGCCCAGGTTCCCTAACTCTGACCCATGCTTTGCAGACTCTGCACAAAGTCATCCCAGAGGTCCTGGATGCCATGCTGGGGAACCTGCTGGCAGAGTCCCCAGGCATAGACAGGCTCCACTTCATCTTGGAGGTGAGCCCCATTTGACCGTAACTCTTTGGGGGACTGGTAAGGAGAGACTGGAAGATGCATTTTCTACTCTGTCCTCCTAGCTGGGTCCCCAGTGGGCCGTCCTTGGTTGGGGAGGTCAGTGCAATGTAATGTCAGGTACTTCCTTCTTGAGGGACAGAGGAAGGAGCTGGGACTCCAAGCCAGAGCTCTGCCTGGTTCTGCTGAGCACTAAGCACAGGGCTCCTGGCTGTCTTGGGGAGTGAGAGTCGGAAAATCCACCCTTCCCGCACCCCTCCAACACACAGAGCCCATGAGATTCGGGAGATGGTTCTCAGAGAAAAGGCACATGCTCCTTCCTAGAGAAAGAGGAGGAGCCCAGGGAATCAGCCCTTCCCTCTGATCTACTCTGAAATTCCTGGGGGGATTGTGCTCTCAGTCACTCCCTACATCCCCGCAAGGAGTTGCGTAGCAGGGAAGGGCTGAGGGTTCAGTCGTCTTTCTGGTGAACTGTTCAGGAATCAGGAGTTTTGGGAGGATGGGACCAGCCCCGACCCCGAACATTGTCCCAATCTAAAGAGACGCTGACAAGTTGTGACCTGAAGGGTACAAGCTGCGTCCTGGGGGAAAGAATCCCCTTCTAAAGCTCTGCCATCAATGACTCAGCTATTTCCCCCTGCTCAGAATGTCTCAGGCCCCTGGGGCTGGGTGTGTGGGGGGCTCATTTGCAAAGCAGGAGCAGCTGGCCACTGAGTCTGACCTGCCTCCTTTCCCCACAGCATGTCAACCTCTGGGTCGTGTCCCGGGTGTCGCAGGAGCGAGCCAAGGCTATCAGGAGCAGCACAGCCCTGCTGAGATACACAGTCACCCTCCCGGAGTTTGATGTAAGTGAGCTCTGAGCCCAGCTTGCTGGCTCCAGGGGGAGGCGGGCTGGCTCCAGCGGGCTGCAGGATCTGCTGCTGCTGCCGGGGCTGTGGGTTAGGAGGGTTCTTCATGGGGAGGCAGAGTCAGAGCAGAACTGAGCTAGGCTTGAGTCAAGTTCTTCTTGTCCTGGTTCAGTGTTGTCCCTGGGCCTTTAAGGGGACCATGCTCCAGCCACTGCTTGGCATCCCAAAGCAGCTGCAGGCTCCCTTGGCAGCAGAGCAAATGAAGGGTCGATCTCAAGCTCCTCTCCCCCAGCCTCTCCTGCAGAAGGGCTAAGGGGAAGGAGCCCTCTGGCCCAGGGCGGACAGGGAGCTGAGAGGAAAATGCTGATGGAGTCCCCTCTGCTCTCCCTTCCATTAGATCTCAGCCGAGTTCCCTCGGATGGGTCACCATGTGGCCCAGCTGGCTCTATTTGTCAGCGATCCAGACAAGGACATCAGCCGGCAGGCCAGGGAGGGGACTTACCGGCTCTACCAACTGCTGCTCCAACAGAGGGGTAAGGAACCCAGCTGGGACACAGAACCAAATAGGGGACTGAGAGTGACCATATGTTGATAATGGGACCCTAGACCATTTCTCTCAGACTGACCCCAGCCGGAGGACAAGTCTCTCTCTTCCTCTGTTCTTCTCCACTCCACTGTGCAGCCACCAATGGGATTGGAAGGACACAGAAACTGCAACCAGAATGAGGAGGAAAGTCGCTCTCTCTCTCTCTCTCTTCCAGGTCTGACCATACATGACGCGGAAGATCTCTGGTGCTATGACTGGCACCAGGACAAAAGGCTCTTAGGCTACAAGAATACAGCCAGAGTGGGGGAGGTAAGGGCACTGTGCCAGGGCATGACACAGCTCAGGGAGTGTAGCTGGCTGGGTTCCCTGCAGTGGATGCCTCCTGAAGACAGGAAAAGAGCCCGCTCCTTATTTCCAGCTGAGAGTTCCTCATCCATCAACCAGTGGGACACGCTGGTGCTAAAGGTCCCACACTGGGACTGGGCCAGGAGTCTCCTTGTTCTTGTCAGGCTGCAGGTTGGATTCCCCTTGAAGAAACCAAGGAGCTGCAGAGGCCATTCCCAGCGAGGAGAGAAATCACTAAGCTGCGGGGAAGAGACCTTTGGTCTGTCAGCTCCAACCCCCTCCTCCCCTCAACAACACACGCACACTTCTCTAGCCGCTGAGGTGCAGGAGATCTCTCTGCTGGAAGCAAGACAGAGTCCCCTGTCGTCTCTGTGCCCTGCACAGCAGAGTGGGCCTGCTCACACACATTAGAGATCCATTTCCAGCCCATCCTGGCCCCTGCCATAAATTGCCTTCCCGAAAGAGCCACTGGAGGCTTTGGTCCCTCAGCAACTGCCACCTCTTAATAAAGGGGCTTCCGTGAGCCCTGGGACCCTGAAAGCCTCTTGGGGAATGAACTGCCTTGGCCACAGCAGCTCTCTTCCCCGCCCTTTGGGGCACTAGACGCCATTGTACCGCCAGGACTTGGAGGCTGGCTCTGGGCAATCTACTCGAGCCTCATGTCCTCTTGGTTTTAGGTCTTTGAAAAATTCTTCTCCGTCGGGCAGAGAAGATCCTTCGTACAGACAGCATTGCTGGCCATCCACGACCCCCTGCTGCGTGTCAGCCAGGCTGGGCTGGTGCTGGTCTACTCCCTCCTGGGGGAAGCCCAGCAACTGATGGGGGACACGGTAAGCAGCTGCAATCGACTCAGAAGCTCGGGGTGGGACCCAGGGCCTCATTCCCATCCTCTCGCCATTTGCTGGCCTGGTAGCAAGGAGCCTAGTGGGGACTTCTGGCCTTCATGGACTTCTGTTCTTAGGATGTGGTGCTCTGCTATCACTCCTGGGAAGGACAGGAGAGTCTCCTAAGTGCCCTCTGGGATCCTTTCCTGCCCCACAGAGCTGCACCCATTTCCCCATGGTCTAGTGTCCATGTCACCCCAGCCACCATCGAGAGTTGCTCCCATCCCTGGCAGCCTGGGAGGCCAAGGACTGACTGGTGATGGTGACTGACTGAGGCACATAGGCGTGGAAAGCTGGTCTTGCTGCTGGTAGGGCTGGACCCGCTCTCGAGAGATTGGGAGGATTCAGTCGTCAGGGGCTGCTGACCTGCCCCATTCACCAGGGCTGCCATCCTGTGGTTTCAGGTTTTGTCACTGGGGTGTCTTGGGGAAAGGTCTCAAACTCTCTCCATTCCACTTCACTGCTGCCAGAATCCCTCCCGCCCCCCGCCACCCTTCTAGAGCCTCCTCCCTGCCCTACCTGGGTGGGGATGGAGGTAGGGGTGGAAGAGAGGGTCCTCCGAACTTGAGCGGTGTCCCCAGGTGGGTTGGAGGTGGAACAGCTGTCAAGGGCACTGATGGGGAGGTGGCAGGAGCTCACCCTACAAGGAGGGGGTTTGGCACTGAAGGTCACTAGAGAGGACAGCAAGCCTCCATCCTGGGGGTCAGGAGGGTGAATCTACCACTCAGACATGAGCAGCTGCTGGGTGGAAATGATGGTGCTGGTTCCAGGTGCCCTTAATCCTCCCTGATTCCTGGGGAGTGTCTCAGTCTCTGACATGTTCTCGTTCCCCTGCAGCATGAGGATGTCACAGCCAAGGTCATGGGCCAGCTTCACATGATTCGGCACTTGCACCAGATGCCCGAGGCGCTGCAAGGGCTGTGGCTCATCTGATGCTCTTCAAGGTTCCCCTCCCTGTTCAGCAAGTCCCGCTCCCTGCTGCAGGTACTGCTGTGTCTCACTATAAATGGGGGACTAGTGGAAGCAGAAATGGAGGCCCCTGGCACTCACAGGAACTCTCTCCCCTCTCTGTGGAGCTGTGTCCTTCCCACGGCCCCCCAGATACCTTCATCTGGGGCAGGAGCTCTTTCCCTCACACCCATATCCCTCCCCTCTTTCCTTGATCTCACCCCCATCCCATTTCCCGTGCTCCCAGGCAGAGATCTTCCTGCCCCATATGGCGCAGAAGGACCTTTGCGTCAGGGCTACAGACTGTCTGCCCAACTGAAGCTCAGGAAGCTCCACCTTTGAGGAGGTGAGGATGGGACAGAGGCTCCGGGCTAGCTTCATCTCCTGCCCTTTATTCTTCCTTTGGCCCTTCTCTGGGCTCTCCGAGTCTGACATGAAGAGGAGCCTCCTCCCCCCGTGTCTTCTAGGTCCTGGGGTGTGTGACAGCCTCCCAGATGGGTGCAAGCAGTAGTAGTTCTCAAAGAGGCCTAGAGGGAAGAGCCCACTCCCTCTTGGAGGTAAGAGCCATTGACTTCTTTGGGCAAAATGGGTTTCTTGGGGGAGAAATGGGATCCCTGCTGCATAGCCTGGGTGGGAGCTTCCCCCATCCCTGGGACAGAGACATCTTCATCAATGTGCCACCCTTGTTTTTTTCCAAGCAGGAGGCTCCCCAGAGAACTCCTCCTCAAACCTGTTCTCCTGGGAGCGTTTCTGGGAGGAGGCTCCCGTCCCTCAGTCTCCAACTCCATCATGCAGTCTCTTTCACCTAACATCTCCGCTCTCCAGCTCCACTTGCCGCAGCAGGACAAACGGACCTTCAGCTCGTAAGGAACAGACTCTGACCTCCTTCTGATCAGCAATGGGGTTTCCCCATCCCCTCAGCAAACCTGTCAGCCGGGCTGGACCAGATTTGAAGGAGGAGGGTATCTAACAGTGTGGCTTGGCCTATAGCTGCCTAGCCTGGGGCTAGGCCAAATTGATGACCAAGTGAGCCCCACCTGAGAGGAAACAAGGGAAAACAGGAGCAAAAGTCCAGGGTAGGACTGGCTTCTCTCACTGTCCCTAAGGAAGGGGACATAGAAGACCACAGAAACCCAAGAAGGGCAGGCCGAACCGAAATCAGGCTGAGGAAGAACTCCCCACGAGGGTGGAAGGCCATGTTTCTGTTCAAGACATTTTGGGACTTTGTTTGCAAAGAGCACGACCCAGGAAGGAGTGGAGTAAAGGACAGTCACCTGGTTGGAGGGCTGAGTTCCCAGCCAACAAACTGCAAGAGTGAGTATGAGCGGGGTTGCTAGCCCAGCGAGAAAGCAATGACACAAGGCCTGGCCAGCATCTAGCAGTGAGTGAACTCTGGTACACACCCAAAGTGGCCGTGTCTAGAGCCCTGTGTAGGCTCTTTTGTGGGAATTTCCCACGGGTCAGTGGGGCCGGAATCTCTCCTGCTCCTTTGGTTTCTTTGGGCTTCCCACAAGATGTCTGGTGAACTGCCCTTGGACTCTGGGCCCAGCACCGCTCAGAAATTATTCGCTACCTTCAGAGAGACAGGGCACAGCTCAGCCTGTTGGGTAGGCTGGAGAATCACACTTCACTCGAACACACAACACTGAGGTGGTTTGGGAAGTATAGTAACAAAGAAGAGATTTAAGTGATACGAAGCAAGAGAAAGAGACAAATTTCAAAGAGAGAAACAAAACACAACACACTTTGTAGTGACTAAAACTGAATCTTAACAAGTCACAATCTTTGCCTTAGCAGTTTCCAGACTAACATCTCAGCTTTCCTAAAAGACCTTCTTTGATGTCCCTGTAGGGTAGAAAACTTCTCTGTCGAATCCGCTGATTTGATTGCTTCGTCTTCTGGTTTCAGACCCTCTGTTATCCTTCTGGGGTGCCTGGACCCTGATTGTAACATCTCTCTGGCCCAGCCTCTTACACAGATGTGTGCTGCAGCCAGCCCAGCGCAGGGAGCAGTGGGGACAGATGATCTCCTCCTGTCAGACCAAGCAACAGGGGTCCCATTGAGGCTTAGATGGAAGATCCCAGGCATCTCCTGGAGGTAAGAACCGTCCACTCTTCTGGGCACTTGGGGCTGTTGCAAGAAAGAGGGGGCTCCTGTTCCATAGCCTATTTGTCCTCATGACTGTGTTTTTTTCTTCTCAGAGGATGCGCCCGGGACCCTGGAGACTGTTTCGTGCAGGAGGTTTGAGCAGGGAGAGATCACTCACTGTCCTGACCCCTGGGTCATTAACCCGGGTCTTCAGGGTTCCTGGGAGCAGCCACCCTCCAGCACGCCACCTGGAAGCCTACGAAAAACTGCTTACCTAGGACTGACGAAGTCCAGACCCAGTTTGAGGCTCCTATTGGCAGAGTCCCAGAGCAGCTAATCGGCCCCCGGGACCTCCTTAAGCCAGCAGCAGGAACAAGAAGCTGTCTGAACAGCCGAGATCCTCCCCGGCTCTGGACCGTGTGTTGGCTGTTCCTGCTCCCACTCCCCAGGCTTGATTTCCTGGCATCTGGACTCAGGGTGACTCACCTGACTTGAGGTTCTGAACACAATTTGTTCTTTTGCTTCTGCTGTTCCAGTGTCCTGACCCAGCTGACTCTCGACTCCCTACTTGTGAGTGTGGACTCTGCCTCTGACCACTAGGTCTGGCTGCCCATGACCCGGCCATGACAATGACTTTTCTACAATTCCTCCAATGCCCTTTTCTGCTCTCCAGCTCTGCTCTCCCAGCAAGACACACCGATGCCTTGGCTCCCAGAGTCCTGCTTACCTGCTAGTCAAGGGCTCATGGGGAGTGTTTGTCTTGCCCCCTCCCCCACCACAGCTGCTTGTCCTCGGGGACTCTCCCTAGTGCAGAGGAGAATCCGTCCTGGCAGCAATTCAGGAAGTCACAGAGGGATGGTCTGCTCAGCTCTCTCTGCAATGCCACTGCCCGAGACCATTATGAGTGGGTGCCCAGTGACTGTGCCAGCAGCTCCTTGAGAGACTACTGGGGGCAGGGTAGTCGTGTTTCATGATGACCGCGGGAAGCCATGCGAAGAGTGCGGCATTGAGGAGACTCTCCTGCTGTCCCAAAGGGTTTCTGTTCTCCTGCACGGTCAGACCATGGGGCCAGGTTGCAGAATGGGGAAGAGCTGTTTGGTGACGAGTCCAAGGATTCACCATACAGGTGGCAGCAGCTGCAGATCCTGAAGTCCCTGTGGTCGGGTTACCATGCGTCCGGAGTTTCCCGGACATGTCCGGCTTTTTGGGTTTTAAATTGCCCTCAGGGAGGAATTGGTAAAACTCTGCAAAGGGCCGGGATTTCCCTCCCAATGCAGCACTCTGGGGGAGGAGGGGGAGCTGCGTGCTCTGTGGGGGAGCACGGCACTGTGTCTGGCTCCGCACCCCAGACACACTGCTCTGAGCAGCAGGGTACGGGGGCCGGGGGGGCTGGAGAAGGGGCATGGGGTCCCAAGGGACAGTCAGGAGACAGGGAGCAGGAGGGGTTGGATGGATGAGGGGTTCTGGGGGGAGCCTGTCAGGGGGTGGGCATATGAAGAGGGGTCGGGGGAGTCAAGGGACAGGGAGCGGGAGGGGTTGGACGGGGCGGAGGTTCGGGGGGGAGTCAGGGGCAGGGAGCAGGGGGGATTAGATGGGTTGGGGGTTCTGCGGGGGCAGTCAGGGGACAGGGAGGTGGTTAGATGGGTGTGGGAGAGCCGGGGGTCTGTCAGGGGGTGGGGGTGCGGATAGGGGGCAGGGCAGTCAGGGGACAGGTAGGGGCTGGAGTTCTAGGGGGGCAGTTAGGGTGGAGGGGTCTAAGGAGGGGGCAGTTGGAGACAGGGAGAAGGAAGGCTTAGATAGAGGGCAGGGTCCTGGGAGGGGGCGATCAGGGGACAAGGAGCAGGGGGGTTGGATGGGTTGGCGGTTGTGTGGGGGGCAGTTAGGGGGCAGGAAGTGGGAGGGAGTAAATAGGTGGCAGGGCTACCACTCCTCCCCCGCCCTCGGAGTGTCCTCTTTTTTGAAAGTTCAAATATGGTAACTCTACCCTATGGGCCCAGCCTCCACTCCTGAGAGTTCAGGCGAACCTCCCCCTGTTCTCAGGGAGGCTTTGGCTTTGGCGGCTGGGCCTGCCTGCCGAGACAGAGGACTCAGTGTTTCCATTAGGCTGCTCAGTTGCCAATGCAGCCACCCAAAGACGTGAAGAATGGAAGCAAAAGAGCAAAGCTGGACCCTCCGCTGATCTCCTGCAATCAAGTGAGCCCAGCCTGGGAGAGACGAGAGAAAGCTTCAAGGTGGCTGGTGGCTGCATGGAGCCAGGGGAGGAGAAATAAATAGTTCATGATGAATCCTACGGGCTTTGTCTTGTGTGGTGAAGGGTTTAAAATGGGTCTAGTTACTATCACATTCAACTTTACAATCGCTGTGTCTGATTGAAGGGCAGGTCTAGAAAGGGCAGAGGTCGCTCGAGGAGCTTCCAGTCTCAGATTCTGTCCCTATTGCCTGCTTTGACCAGCTGATCTCAACCCAACACCGCCCTCACGTGGTCGCAGTGGTGAGCTTTTCCCTCTTTTTCTGGATTCACCGCCGGCATGGGGACAGGATCCATGTGGCCAAGGAAATGGAGAGGCATGGGGGTCACTTGCAGAGGCATGCAGAGAACTTGCAGAGTTGCCTGTTCATGCAGTTCCTATGGGGGAAGCACGGTAGGGTACCGTGCACTCCGGGGCACCATTTCCAATTTTGGTGGTGGCGGGGAGGATAATTTCACCATGATTCCAGGGGCTACTTAGGCACCTGAAAACTCTAGTGTTTTGACAGATAACTTAGCAATGAGCTGACAGGAACACTTGCCAGACTGCTTTCTGGGGAAGACAGCTAGAAGAATGGATCCAGGGAATGGTTCTGTAGCTCTGAGCTGTTTGGACACTTTCAGGGAACATTCCCGATGCAAGACAGAGATCCCCAAAGTTATCCTGGGTAACCCTGAGAGACTTATAGAAAACTAGCAGATCCCACATCTCTGCTGTCACTTTGCACGGACAAACTCGGACTGTCCGAACCTGTTCATGTATTTTACCTGCTTTAACCTCTCAAGAACTTTCACATATAAAAGGAAGAAAATTAAATAAATGACATAGGTACACCTATATAGGGCCGTAGTGTAAAGCCGATCTCAGAGTTGTCCCATTGAAATGGAATTATTCACAGCAGTAATTAAAGTTAAACATGCACATAAGTGTTTCCAGGCCCAAGATTAAGGCCACAGCTTATGAGAGGTGCAGATGCAAGAAGAGAAGAGCTGTGCAAAAACTGAAATGCCACTTGGAACCTGGCCCAAACAATGCATCATGAAAAATAAACTCATCTTCTTATACAGTAACAGAGCTGGTTCAAAAGGGTTTTACACTGACAATGCAACCTTTGAACTAAAAATGCCACTTTGGATTACATTGATCATTTGAAAAAAGTTACCTCTTTAAAAAAAACATTTGGGATTTCTCTGCCCACTTGAGAGAGAACATGGAGTTTTTCCCACCAAAACGAAACAAAAATTTGATCATTAAAAACATTTCCAAATAAGTTGGAAGAATATGGGGGGGGAGTGGTTTCTTCAATTTTCATGACCCTCTCCACCCTCCCTATTTTTGACCAGTTCTAATTGTGAATAAATGTCTGTCTATACATGAATGATAAATATGTCTGCTACTGAAACATTTACAAACAATGGCTCTCATCAGGAGCACTGAGGTCACATTACGCAGAGAAACATCCAGGCCTGCAGGGTTCACATTCTCCAAGACATAAACCGCCCCAAGACGGGAATGTCACACACAACACAGCTCGACTGGCCCGTGTTGGTTAGGTGCATGTTTTGCTGTTGCTGGCAAATTGTGCTTTTCTGAGGGTGGGGGGGAGTTATATTTGAAAGGAGTTCTTCATCCTCTCCCACTCTCATCCAGGGGTGCCAGAACAGGGGAGACCAGGGCCCACCACTTTTTACTGGCCATAAGTGTGAGCGACTGGATGATGGGGGAGAGAAGGGATTGGGGAGGGCAGTGTTTTGGGGGCAAGGGGCGGCATGAAGTGGGAGCTCAGGGAGAAAGGCAGTGGGAGGGGGGGGCCTCTGGGAAAAGGGCAGTTTGAGGGGGCAGGACCTCGAGGAGAAGGGGTGGCACAGGGGGTGGGCCACAGTTTTTGTGCCAGCAGCCCCCCCACTTTTAGGAAGCTTTTGCCCATCCTGCCCTCATCCCAAATTAATTTGTTGCAGTAAGAAAACTTTGAGCAACAAGGGGACTTAAAGACCCACAGTATAACCGCCAAAATCCTCACCCGCCCCTCGAGCTGGGCAAACAGAATTTTTTGGTCACTGGCAATTCCAAAAAAGAGATGGAAAAAAACCAGTTTCCGGTTGAACAAAACTAACATTTTTCCAAATTTTTGATGAACCAAAAAGCTTTAAAAAAAAAAAAAAGACCCAGGAACATTTTAGGGTTATAACTTTTTGAATTTTTAAAATAAAAGTGAAGGACATTTTTAAATAAAAAATAGTTTCAAACTGAAAAATCAAAATGGTTTGTTTGGAAAGTGTCTAAATGAAATGTTTCGACTTTTTAAGAACTGGGGGGAGGGTCTGGACGTGAACAATTCAGCAGACTGGATACTAATTCGCAAACAGGTCTCCTTCCCCATTCTCCAGGGCTGGGTCTCGATTCCTGTTTCTGGTTCCCTGGGCCTGGTCCCCGTCCCTGTCACACACTGCGGGGAGCTCAGATTCCTGGGAATCCTGCGGACTTCCAGGCTACTGGGAGGGATGAGTCAGCAGCTTCCTGAAGACGAGTTGCGAACAGGCAAACACTTTCCCTCTACCTTTCCAAAACCCACATAGGTATAGTAAGACTAGCACCCCCACCGCTGCCACCACTCCACGCACCATGAGGCGATTCCAGTACACTGGCTCTGAAACAAAAGAGAGAGAAAGGCCCCATGACTAAGGGACTCTGTTAAATCATCCCACTGCTGCCATGAGGATCCCAGAAGATGAAGACTTTCCTGGGGTACAGTAAGAGCTGAGTTGGGTCGAGTGCACATGGGCAGCACTCAGAGCAGCGGGAATGAGATCTCCAGGCTCATTATCCCCATCGGCCAACCTGACGGAGGGAGAAAGGTGAGCCCGGCAAAGCAGCCCCTGTTCCAAAGTCTGGGAACTGGGATTTTTAAGATGCTCCAAGATGGGGTCCCTCAGGTTCTTAAGGTTAGAGGGGACGGTTAGGATCATCTCCTCCAGCGTCTCCTGAAGCATGGGGAAGGGCTAGCCATGGTGGGAAGGGTGGGGTTTGAAGATGTATACAGGAAAATGGGGGCTGGGGTCACTAACACATTGCTGATGGGTGAGGGGCACGATTGGTTTCTTTGCCTTGAGGAGGGGGCTCAGCTTTTAAAAGTTTTGGGAAGAATAATTTAGTCTGAGCCCTGGCATAACCCAGGCCAGAGAACGTCGCCTACTGATTCCTGCACCCAGCCCAGTGATTTATGGCACTGACTTGGCATTGAGAAGGATTTTATCATAGGCTTACATCCAGCTGCAGAAGAGAAAGGGCATTAGAAGCTGAAAGACCCCAGAAGTGGCTCTGGTTTTCTACTCAAAATAACCACCCGGGGCTGATTTTCCCCAGCCCAGCGCCTTGCAGTCATGCACCCAGCGCCTACTGAGTTCGGTGTGCAGGCAGGCTCCCAAATCCAGACAGTGGCAGGTCACATCCGCTTTGCCCTGGTGTCAGGGACTGCCCTGAGCGCCCACCCTGCAAACACTTACGCACCTGAGCCCTCCCACTGCGATCCAAGGCTACTCCTACAGATGGAGTTAAACATGTGGTTAAAGCGTTTGCAGAGGTTCCAGAGAGCTGAGGCTCCATGTACAAGGAACTATACTTCAGTTATTCCAATCTTGGGTTTATGAGATGCTCCTGCCCGCCCCCTCCCTTCACAGCTGAGTCTCCCACCCAGTGGAATTCTCCAAGGAACTTCCCACTCCGAGACCCTACACACTGTGTCCAGCGCTAGCTGTCCCTCTGGCCCAATCCCATGCTTCAGGACATAGTCTGAAGTCCACCAAGGTCAGTAATTAATTCCCCATCTGCATTTACAGCATGGTAAAACTAGCCATGTATGTTACAGCGGGTTCTTGCTTTTCTTGGAAGCATCAGATATTGTCCCCTGGGCTGGACCAGACAGGACAGCAGCCTGAAATGCCCTGAGGCATTGACTTGAACTCAGACTGACCCTGTGGAAAACGGGCTCAGCCACCTGGACAATTAGGTAATCTTGGCGAGCTGTGAGATTTCAAACAAGTTGTATTTGAGTTTGGCTTGGCAATCCTGGGTCAGGGACTGACGTGAGGGGTTGGGAGACAATAAAGGGAAAGGGTCTGAGAAAGGGCGTCCCTTACAATAAATCGTTCAACCAGTCACTGTTGAAGTGAGATGCTTGACAGATGCTCACAGACAGGCTCTCCCACCAACTAAGAATTTGGACACTCTGGCTCCCTGCTGGGACCACCTTTGCTATTCACTTGCAAACAGGGTGGATAAAAATCAATGATTTTAAAAAAAAATAAAAAAATTGGATGTTTTTGATAAAATGGTTTTTGCCCCTCAAAAAGCTATCTAAAGATAGTTTTAATTAAGATACATTCTAGCTCCAAGATCTCTCATCATGGAATAGGGATGATAAATTCTAATTCTATAGTATGAGACAATATATTCATGTAATGTTTAAGAAAAGTTTTGTAAATGAGTTCCGATACTTCATGGATGAAGGACCCAATCTTATGGGGTTCCACAGGCTTCTGTATAGATTGTGTAGGTTAATCTTTCTATCTACCCAACGGGATTCAGTGCTCAGTCTAGAAGATACCATCAGAGATGCTTAGTTTTGCAGTTCTCAAACTGTGAATTTGTGTCTCCAGAGGTAACATGCATGTTAACAGAAAAAATGCTTTCAAATAAATAAATAAATAAATATGGAGAGGTGATATACAGCCTGGCAAGAAAATCCTCCAAATATTAACGATTAACCTGTTGAATTGGAGATATTTATGAAGTCATTGGGAGGGGAACTATCTGCTTCAATAACCTTGGGTAAATGAAATAACCAAACAATCATTCATTTTCTGAGATAGCTGTAAAACTCATCTGAAAAGTTTTCAGAATAAATCACCCTTTAAAAATGTATAGTGTGTACCTTCTAAAAATGAAACCTACATCTATCTCTGAGTTGTGAAGAACATGTATTAAGGTTATAACAACCAACAAGAATACACTTTTATGTAGAAATCCATGATTAAATCGAGTCGTCCTGACTAGTGATTTAAATCAATTTGATTTAAAATCAAATCCACCCTGTTTTTGCTGACCAACAGGCAGTTCTGCTCCCCAGGCCCTTCCGGGGTGTCACTGCCCCAAACTCAGCTGTTAGAAAACCAGGAAATGCTCAGCTGAGATCTTCCCCATGTAACACTAGGAAAGAATCTTAGCACTAGAGCGGAAAACGAACCACAGAGCTCTGCTAACCAGGAGGAGCTCAGTTATAGGTGCCGGTTCTCCCATATAACCTTAACTCTGTCCTTTTGGAATGCCACTTTATTATATCTTGCAGAGTTTTGCCAACCCACAGCCTTCAAATCTCAGCAGGTTGCCTTAAAAATCATGAAATATTTAAAAATAATAAATTTGTGGTGGGGTCTGCTTTTTCATCTTTTGAGTTTTGAGCCGGGGAGGGGTGGGGGTCGGGGAAGAGAAGGGAGCAGGGGAAGTCACTTTTTTCAAGTCGTCCTACATAAACCCCATATTTTGGTTTAAACAAATGGATGTGCTTATCACAGGACTCCAGGCTCTGGGGCTTTTAGAAAATCAAACACCAAATACCGTGAGATGCATGACAAAGATCAGGGGAGTTGCCAACGGTGGGAATGAGGAATATTTGCCTAAGTCACAGGGAACTAATTGTCGGGAAGCCTCTAATTAATGCATCGTTAGGCTCTTTAGCTCTTCCCCCTGTGGAGGTAGAGGCCATGGGTACCCCGGGAACATCAGTGGTCTCGTGCCTGAAGGTACCTCTCCCCTTGACAACCCTCCACTCCCCACCCATTGCACTTCATGCCATTCTGCTGCAGGGCAGCACAACGGGAAGCGTGCAATGCAATCATTCTCATGTCTTTCCGTACATTCTTGGTCCTGTAAGGACACTGAAGTGCCAGGCCTTCAGCAGCTGCAGTTAGAGTGAGAGGGTCTCACACTCTTGTGCATCAGGCCACGTTTATAGAGCCCTGTGCGAGTACAACATTTGTTTCTGCACACGATCCACGGCTACGAAGCGGATCTCTGCAGATTTGCAGGGCGCTGCCCATTTATACCTGGATTTAGGAGCCGAACTCTGGGCATTATTTTGCAAAACCTGCTCAAGACTTTTAGAGCTTTTTCGAAGCAAACCATGGCGTTTTTTAAACCCCCGACATTCCATGACTGAGCAAAACATCTCCAGGAACATCAACAATGCTGGCTTGAAGAGAGGTAGGACTCTTCTTAAACAAAATGATTTTAAACGAACAACTTGCTACCAAAAAGTTTGAGATATTTGCTGTGGCAGAACAAAGGGGGTTTTGATCTAAAAGAATGTGACCCCAAGCTTCTTACAATTCGTTCTACAGGCATGGGGCTTGTGCATTTTCTGCTGGGGCTTGTCCGGACAAAGAGCCAGAGCTCAGCCCTAACAATCAACCGGGAGAGCGGAGTCAGAGGTGAGGAAGGCCTGGGAAGATCCTGAGACAGGGAATGAAGGGGTGTCACATCCACCTGCTCCTTCCTGTAGGTAGATCACAGAAAGATCTAGAGGTGAGTGCTGGGGTTTCCCTGCCATGAGTGGGCAGCGTGCAATTAACAAGGGCTGCTTCTCATACTCACACACACACCCCCCATCACGCCATGCACACCTCTCACGCCGGCACCAGATCTGATTTCATCTCATGCATTTACACAGCACATCTCTGCAAGCAGATTATAACCCCCAGGGTCCATAACTCCAGTTAACTCTGCAGTGAGGACATGCTCCCCCCAGCCCCAAGACCTTAAAACCCAAGGTCGACTCCCCCTGCTCGAGAAGACACACGCTTCAACCCTGCCCCACCCCGCACCCCCAGTTCCCTAACCTGGGGCTTGCCAGGGGATTCTCTGCTTGTGATCAAGTGGGGCTGGCTGGATGCAAGGCGCTGGCCAATCCTCTCTGTCTCCAGCTGCTAAACTGCATTCAAAGAAAGTTTACAAAATAATCCCTCCCCCCTCCTCTGTGTGTTCTTTCCACGCGCTCTTCCCTCCATCCCTATTCTCTGCGCCTCTCAGTCTCGCCTGCTCAGCCAGCAGCTGGGGATTTGCAAATCAATAAATAAAAATAAAAAAACTGGACAAAAAAGCCCCAAATATTTTCTGTAAAATCGACATGGGCAGGACCACCAGTGCTGGACCTAGCGGGGCCGCCCCCCGCCCACCCCGGCTTGAAGCGGTTTCCATCTTATCCAGGGTTTACAGTTTGGCTCAGTGGCTCTCTGCCCCCTCACTGTACAAATGGTTCCAGCGCCCCTGGGCGGGACAGGGCCTGAAGAAAGGGGCATGCGGAGGTGTTGGGAACACATGGGCCCTGCAGCTGCCCCCCCGCCATGCCCCCCCCCGCCCGCCCCAGCTCTACCTTCTCTAACCCCCAGACAACACACCTCCCCCTCCCCTTTTCTGCTTAGGACTCCAGCCCCACTGAACGGTCCAGACGGGAGATGGAATCTCTTCCCTGAAGTGCCATCCAAAAACCCAGAGGGGCGGGCTGGAAGGAAGAGCCCCAGAAACACCCCGACCCACGGCATGGCAGAGGCGCAAAAGGAACGGGCGAGATCGGCGGCAACTTCACCAAAAGCTAAGGCCAGCCCCCCGTCACCTGACTCTACGAAAGCGCAGTAAGCTGGTGGTGTAAACGGGGCATGGGCAGTTCCACCAGACGATCAACAGAGCCGGTTAGAGATTCATTTAACAACTCTGGAATGGCTTTGCAATGGGAGGAGAGTTTTCCGAGCCATGCTTTGCTTCCTGAGGCGGTCAAGATTTGAGCTTTACTAGAGGATTGTACAGGATTCAGGCACTCTCTAGTTCCTCCTTTGTCAGCCCCTTGCCCTAACACCCTGCCTGCCCTGGGTGCTCAGCTGAGCTCTCCCTCGCTGCACGGTGCAAAACCAGAACTATCCCATTACTCTCCCCTGCTGTGTCTCTCTCCCTCTCTCCCCTCAGGCCAGGCTGCTGCTGCCCCAGGGGAGCTCACTGGGGTCGGGGGTGTCTCTGTGCTGGGTCCCCGGGGCTGTTGAAGAGGCTTCCTCCTGCTGGGGCTGGAGGCCCTGTTCAAGCTCCCCTTGGAGAGAAGCGCGCTGTGTTCACAGGAGCAGGACCAGCCCCGCAAACCGACCGCCCGGCTGTCCCAGAGGTTCCCGAGCCCAGCGCTCACCCCCAGCCCAGCCGCATCCAGCAGCTTCTCCCTGCGCCAAGGCACCGCAGCCCATGGGGCATCTTCAGGGCAGCGGAGCTCCAGGTACTGCCGCTTCTCTGCCCAGGAAAGGGATGGGGAGAGGCTGATGCTGACCCTGTGGGGCTGAGCTGAGCAGCAGCAGGTGCAGCCAGTCCCTGTGGGGATCCCCGATGGCTCCCTGGCTCCAGCTGCTGTTTGGGAGGCAGGGAAGGGGCCCTACAGCCAGGCAGGCTGCACAGCTGCACGCCCCATAGGTGCTGGGGCTGGTGCTGGTAGGGAGGTATGGGGAGGTGGGGATTTCACAGCAACTTTAACTAATACACTGAAATGTTTCCATCAACATTTTGTGCTAGGGAAAATTGGGTGTTTGATTAAAGACAATTTTTTGTGGAAAGTGTCATTTTAACAGGAAAAAATCAATTTTTTGTTGGAAAATACAAAAACCAAAAATGGTTTGGATGATGTGGGGGGTTTTGTTTTGCTTTTTCCCCAATTTGGGACTAACTGTTTTCCGGTGCTGGTAGAAGGTTTTGGCGGGGTTGGCCATTCTTGGCAGAAGTTTTTCATGATCTTGCTCTCGTGGATGGGGAGAAAAGCTTGAAAAGGTGACCCCCCCAAAAAAAGGCTCCAACACCAGGAGCTGGAGAACAGAACCCCAACTTGTTGGCTTAAAACCAACGAGACTTTAAAAACAATCGTTTTTCAGGGGGGCTCTGACTTGTGATTTTTTTTTTTTGGTCACTTGCAATTGGCCACGTGGGATAGAACCAGCTTGGGCAGGATCCAGATGTTAGCCCATCTAGAGAGGCCTGGCAGTGGCTCATACACAGCAGCTGTGGGAGTTAGGGACAGGAGAGTGATTTTCTGAAATTACACCTAGCAAGGGAAGGAGCCGGGGAAATGCAGTGTACCCTGAGGAATCAGGGACGCTCACGAGGAGGCCACAATGACGCTGCTCAGGAGTTTTGCTCTGACACGCTCAGCCCTCGTGGAACAGAGCCCCCGGCCTTCCCCTCCACGGGCACTGACTTATTTTTCCCCGTAGATGCTCCACCCCTGTTCGGCCCTTAGCCCCAACTCTTGTTCCACCTCTTTCCCAGGGCACCAACTCCTCACCGCGCTCTTCACCCTTGTATCTCTCCAAAGCCAGCCAGCCAGAGCGGGGTGGCACCTCCTCCCACCCCACAAGGACCCCTTGCTGCAACTGTCATGAGTAAGTATCGGGGAGTGAACCCCTCTGCTAGGGCTCCCCCAGGCCGGGATCTCGGTGTCTGAGGGCGGGGGGGATTTGCTGGGGGGTGTCTCTGTTTTGCGCTCTCCCAGCTCCGCTCTTCTTTCTCTGTTAATCCTCCTGGGGTGGAAGCCACCTTCCAGCTCTTCGCTGACCTGCCTGTGCCCCTCTCCTCTCTCTGCCAGGCCTCTGCCTTCACTGGGAGCTCTCACTGGGGTGGGGCTGCTGCGGACTCTGCTCTGAGCTCTGCCTGCGTATGGGGGAGCTGCGCTGGAGCCCCAGGAGGGGTCAGGGACCGCAGGGAGAGCCAGCATCTCGCAGGGTTTCCTATTTCACACCGATCTCTGCACCACTGCTGCACCCAGGGCCCACTGCGCTGGGAGAACCATTGAGGGCCTGACTCTGGGGGGTGGCTTTGCCAGGAGCTGCGTCCTCCAAGAATCGGCCCAGAGATGTCTGGAAACTAGGCCACGGTCTGAGATTGACTTGCTTTCTGATACCTGTTGCTCCCAGGCTTCCCCCAGCTGCTCTTGGCCAGCGGATGCAGCTCTTTGTCCCCATCTAGTGGCCACATCCCAGCTTTTCACTCCCTCTTGCTTTTCTGTCAGTGAGCTCAGCAGTAGGCAAGGCGCTGTAGAAGACACTGTGAGGGGAGGAGAATTAAATTCATGGAGGTGTTGCCGGCACCCAGTGCCAGAGGCGAACAACAGCAGGGGGGGGTTTGTTACCCGGTGTGCGTCACTTAATAATCACAACGGGGTGGAGAAGGAGAAAAGTTTATTTGCAGCTGCAAACAAGGTACAGGGGGAATAGAATTTTAAATTTTGCACATTAGAGCAGGTCATTACACACACTTTTATATTCCTTAATGCGACTGCACTACACATTAGGTAATTAAAACTTTGCACAAATATTTTGCTTTTTTTATATGGGTTACAACAATGTTTATTTTTTGCAACTTTTAACAAGCATTTTTAGCAACTTAACCAACCAGCACATCTTGTTTGGCCCTGTAGCTGTTTTTTTTATTATTTTTAACTTGGCGTTAGCAAACTTTACACTATGAGGCATTATATGCGGCTGCAACATTGTTTTAAGAGCAAAAGAGCTTACTCAAACCAGCCAGGACTGAATTTTATTAAGGGGGATTGAGAAGAAGCTCTTAGGGCTTTAGCAGGGAGACTTTTTTGACCTTTATGGCCTTTTATTTTTTTAATTTAACTAGTGGCCATGCCCTGGGGTTTTTAACAATTTTTTTTTTGAGAGTATTTATTTTTATTGCTTGAGGTTTTTTATTTTTATTTACTTACTAGCGGGCTATGCATAAAATTAAAATTTTTAAAACTATGCAAAATAAGCATTTTTACCAGGACTATATATAACATAGTAAATATAACACGATTCATACAGGAAAAAAAACTTAAATAATAGGCTAAATACCTTATTTAGCTACAGGGAAAGGCTTCAACTAGAAAATTAGCTTAGCTTAGCTTAGCTAATTTTCTCTAGTTTGCTGATGAATGCTCTTTGCTAGCTGCTTTAGGCGTTGGAAATCAGCTTTTACGGACGGCTCTGCATCTGTTATATTAAAGCAACACATGCTTGCAAACTCCTGGCATAGGTGACCATGGCGTAGAAGTAAATAGTCTACAGCCAGCCTGTTCTGTAGCATACCCTGACGTACTTCCCCTAACTCATGTGAGAGTTGGGCCAGGACGGCTGAGGTTAAATTAATGGCCTTTGCCACTGTGCAGGCAAGGTGCTCTACTGCGTGGTAATTATGCACCACAAGCCCAGGGATACTAACGAAAGAAAAGGCCAGAGCTGCTGCCTTAGTCTCTGAGAATAAGGTTCTCTGAGAACGACGTTGCGTTCACTGCACTCTGGGCCAGTGCCAGCCAGGTATCTACGGGTACAATGCTTGAAACAGCAGTACCGGTCAGGCACATGGCTAAGAGGGGGAATAAAATATACTTTTTTATTTATTTTTTTGCTTTTTTGGTGGGCTGCTGTTTAAATAGTAATTTTAGTCTAAGATCTTCACTGGGAGGGGCTGAATGCACGGTCTACCTTTTAGCCGGGGGTGGTGGGGGGTTTGACACGTCTTTCAGCTGGGTATAATGAATCTAATTCTTATGTCCCTCGGCCTTTGTGGCCGTGTGGGAGACCAGCAGGACGGTATAGGGTCCCTTCCACTTTTTCTGGAGGGGCTCGTCTTTCCAGGTACGTACAAGCACTGAATCACCAGGCTTCAGGGAGTGGATGGGTGAGTCCAAGGGTAGAGGCTGGGAATCCTTAGTATACCTGTGAAGAGACAAAAGAATAGCAGACAGGGAACACATATACTGAGAGAGAAACTTGTTTTTTTAATTTTTACTTTTTTTTTTTTAACATAAGCGGTGTACTATTTATAGGCCATGTTTTTTTAAACATAATTTTAAAGGGACTGAGCTTTAATTTACCCTTCGGGAGAGCACGGCTGCGGAGCAGAACTAGGGGCAGGGCATCAGGCCACCGTAGGGAGGCCTCCTGGCATACTTTCGAGAGATGTTGCTTAAGGGTCTGATTGATCCACTTCACTACCCCACTGGCTTGAGGTCTCCAGGGTGTATGGAGTTTTCAGGGAATCTGTACGGTGTCTGAGATGCTTTGGACGATTTTTGACGTGAAGTGTGTTTTATTGTCAGATTTTATTCACTGGGGAAGTCCAAAGGGAGGAATAATCTTTTTAACAAACTTGAGAGCCACTGTCCTGGCAGTGCAATTGAGACATGGAAAGGTTTCTGACCATCTGCTGAATCCATTTACTATGACAAGGAGATACTTGAACTTTTGGGTCCGGGGAAACTTAGCAAAGTCTATTTGCCACACCCGTCCGGGGCCTGGAGTGGGTTCCAGGGCCGCTGGTGGTACTGGGTGTCCTGATTGGGGGTTATTCTTTTGACAGACTAGGCATTTTGTTTATACTTGGGCAGCTAGGGCTCTGAGTCTGGAGGTTATGAAGTACTTTTTTATTACTTGGATAAGTGCCTCCCTGCCAGCATGAGTGGTTTGATGTAATTTTTGTAATACTGGCAGAATTAGGCCCTTTGGTAAGAGGACTTTCCCTTCTGGGGAATGAAGCCATCCCTCCTTTTCCTGGAGACCAAGTTTGTCAGCTAGCTGTTTCTCCTCCCCAGAATACTGAGGGGTCGGGAGCTTCCCCACTGATGGGATAAGGGCATGCATATAGGTGTTTTTAGTCTGAGGGAACATCAGGGTGGCAGCATGCTTTGCCTCTTTATCTGCCCTGGCATTACCCCTGGTCACATCTTGATCCTCCCTCTGATGGGCCTTATAGTGTCCCACTGCCACTTCCAAAGGGAGTTGCACTGCCTCTAGAAGCCGGAGGATTTGGGGCCCGTACTTGACTGGGGAGCCTTGGGCTGTCAGCATTCCCCTCTGCTTCCACAGGCCAGCAGGAGGATGCAGCACCCCAAAAGCATATTTGGAATCAGTGAAAATATTGACCTGGTTTTTTTTTGGACAGTTCGAGTGCACGGGTCAGGGCCACTAGCTCAGCCAACTGGGCAGAGGTCCCAGCGGGCAAACTTTCAGCTTCCACGGTGTCACTGAGGGTTACAATAGCATAACCCGCCGGTTTTTGCTCATTTATTACCATGCTGCTACTATCAGTGTACCACTCGTAATCTGCATTTGGGAGGGGCACATCCTTCAAGTCCGGGCGGCTAGAATATTGGGCATCTATGATTTTTAAACAGTCATGTTTCTGTTTCTCAGTTTTTGGTAAGAGGGTGGCAGGGTTAAGGGATGGACAAGGCTGCAGCGTGACCTCAGGGTTCTCTAAGAGCTTTGCTTGGTATCTTGCCATACGCGCTTGTGTGAGCCAGAGGCCGCCCTTAACATCCAGTAAAGCGCGTACCATGTGTGGTGTAAAAACCTGTATTGTTCCCCCTAGTGTCAGTTTCTCTGCTTCTGCCAGGGTCAGGGCGGTGGCTGCCACTGCCCGCAGGCACGCTGGCCAGCCCTTGGCTACTTGGTCCAGTTATTTCGAAAAATATGCCACCGGACGTTTTCATGCTCCTAGCAGCTGTGTGAGTACTCCCAGGGCCACCTCCTTTCGTTCATGTACATACAACTGAAATGGCTTGGAGAGATCTGGCAGACCTAGAGCCGGGGCTTCCATTAGCTTTTTTTTTTAGGATTTTAAATGCCCTGTCAGCCTCTGGGGTCCAATGAAAGGGGTCATGGTCTGCTCCTTTTACACAGTCGTACAAGGGGCTAGCCTATAGTTCAAACTCTGGGATTTATATTCTACAGAAGCCTGCCATCCCCAGAAATGCTCTGAGCCGCTTGCGATTACTAGGGATAGGAACTTGGCATATGGCTTTTATTTTTTTATTTGAAAGCTGGCGTTCCCCCTGCTGTATGTAGAACCCGAGGTACTGTACCTGCGGGAGAGCAATCTGAGCCTGACTTCGTGCTACCCGATATCCTTGGAGTCCCACAAAATTCAGGAGACTAAAAAATCTATTTCTTCATTTCCCACCCACATTTTTACTCGGGGTTCCGGGGGTAGGATGATCTGTTTCCCCTGACACCCTTATTTTTGTTTTTTTATCGCCATCATAGAGGTACTTCCCCTTTTCTTTTTGTTTGGGCACTTATTTTTTTAGTGTCCCTCTTGCCGACACAGGGCACACTGATTGCGCCCCAGTCGTCTTTTTCGCGGGCCTGGACGTCCGTGGCCACGGCCCCCTTTTTTTTGTTTACTTTTCTTCGTGCCTGCCTGCACTGCCGGTACCATTAATTTTACTTGCTTTTTTTTTTTTTACTTCTTTTAAACTATGCACTTGATTTGCTGCTTCTAAAATCTGTGCCATGGTCATACTTATCAAATTCTTCTTTTTCTGTAGCTTTCTCTTAATGTCGGGGGCTGCCCTGCTTGTAAATACTCCTTTAATAATTGCCTCAGTTTGTGGATTATTAGGATCTGCATTGGTATACTGTTGGATCGTGTTTCGAATGTGCTGCAAAAAAGCTCCAGGGCTTTCCTTTGGATCCTGCACTACCTTCTATGGTTTAGTTTAATTATTCTGTCTGACAGCTGCATGACGGAGTCTATACAGTAGCAGCTCCTTATAGAAGGTGTGGTGGGTCATAGCCTGATTGTCATTTGGGTCCCACCTAGGATTTTTTATAGGAACTTGATTATCTGGGATCGGGACATTGTTACGGTCTTGGTCATATCGCCTTTTCGCTTTTTTCCTTGCTTTAGCTATGACCTGTTCTTGTTTAACCTCAGTCAATAATGTTTGCTGAAGGACATTACAATCATCCCAGCCTGGCTTGTAGCTGCTAAGACATCCCTCAAAGACCGATACCAACTTGCTTGGGTTGATAGAAAATTCTCAAGCCTGTGCTTTGAAAGCGGCCAGGTCCATAGGATTAAAAGATGCATGAGTATAGACCTGCATGGTAAGAGCTTGTCCTTTCTATTGCATTAGGGGCGATTTTAGTCTTGGTAAGTAACGGGTATTATCCAGCAGATGGAGCCTGAACCCCACTATGAGCTTCACTAAGAATCTTACTTTGAGCCTCGCTCTGTGTGGGTGTAGGGGCCGAAGGAGACACCGGATCTGCCATTACATTTGGGGTGGGGATCCGGGGACTGACATTAATTGCTACAGGGCCAATCGGGGTTAAATTACAGCATTGTAAAATATCAGTATGAGACTATAAGGTTATAAACAAGTAAGCATACGAATGCTTATTCTACTTCCCCGTTCGCTGACAGAACAGGAGAAACTGGAGGATTGTATTATGATTTAGTGATCCTCCGGGAGGCCACTGTTCTTGGTCCTCTAATTGGTACTGAGGCCAGTCAACTGTACAAAATCGCTTCAATTTACCCTTAGTCATTGGATCTGATCCAAATATCTTCCAATTTACTAAAATACACTCTAGGGGCGTGCATCGTACCGTACCTCCCGTGCTCTGTTCCTGTCCGATACCTACAGGGTAACTGTGGGCGTCCCCAGGTTCCAACAGAGCATATAATCCGGATTTCAAAAGGTTCCTACCTTATCCAAGGGACCGGTTCCCCAACATCGCCCGCAGCTGCTCCTCCCCTATATCCAAGGAACAGGTTCCTCACCGTCTCCCACAGCTGCTTCTCCACTATGTGAGTGTCTTGCACCGTCGTTCCCTCCGGGGTTGATCAAACTCCTTCTCCTCTGAGGCCCCCAATGAACTCACTGGTGTGTGCTGGGGGTCGGTTGTCGCTGCAATCCTCGACTTCCAGAAGGGATCTGGGCAAGGCTAAATTGTATCCTCGCCACTCACGTTGGGACTCCAAAAGCTGTTGCCGGCACCCAGTGCCAGAGGCGAACAACAGCGGGGGGGGTTCGTTACCCGGTGTGCGTCACTCAATAATCACAACGGGGTGGGGAAGCAGAAAAGTTTATTTGCAGCTGCAAACAAGGTACAGGGAGAATAGAATCTCAAATCCTGCACATCAGAGCAGGTCATTACACACATTTATATTCCTCAATGCTACTGCACTACACATCAGCCGATCAAAACTTTGCACAAATACTCTGCCTTTCTTATATGGGTTAGGACAATGTTTATTTCCTGCAACCTCTAACAAGCATTCCTAGAAACTTAAAGAACCAGCACATCCTGTCTGGCCTTGTAGCTCTCTCTCCTATTATCTTTAACTTGGCGTCAGCAAACCTTACACTATGGGGCATTGTCTGCATCTGCAACATTGTTTTAAGAGCAAAAGAGCTTACTCAAACCAGCCAGGCCTGAATTCTATTAAGGGGGGTTGAGAAGAAGCCCTTAGGCCTTTAGCAGGGAGACCTCTTCGACCCTTATGGCCTTCCATCTCCTCAACTTAACTAGTGGCCATGCCCTGGGGTCTCCAACAGAGGTAAATGGAAAAGGGGATGTAACCAAAGGTAGATGGGGCCAGACTAACCTGAGCTCTTTCTTTGAGCTGAGAACTAGTTGTTTAGAGAAGGGAAATGCAGCAGATCTAATATACTTGGACTTCAGTAAAGCATTTGATACGGTATCACGTGGGAAATTCTTAGCTAAATTAGAGAAGACGGGGATCAGTACAAGAATTGTAAGGCGGGTAAGGAACCAATTAAAGGGGAGAAGTCTGGAAACTCAACTATGGGATCGGAGGGAGGTTCCTAATGGAGTTCTTCAAGGATCTGTTTTGGGATCCATCTTCATTAATCTCTTTATTAATGGTGTTAACCCAAAAAGTAGGAGAGTGATAACAAAACTTACTGATGATTAAAAAGCTGGGAAACATGGTCTGTCCAGAGGGGGTAGAATATTATACAGGAAGATCTGGATGACCTTGAAGACTGGAGTACCAGAAGAAGGATGACATTTAAAGGTACCAGGTGCAAAATCCTCCACTTAGGGTCTAATAAGAAGAATTTCTTCTTGATGCTGGGGCTCATCAGTTGGAGGTGACAGAGGAGGGGCGAGACCTTGATGTGTTGGTCGATTATACGGTGACTGAGCCACCCATGTGATGTGGCCATGAAAAAGGCAAATGTGATGCTAGGATACATCAGCTGAGGCACTTCCAGTCGAGACAGAGAAGTACGAAAGTACATGGCCCTGGAGAGCCCTCCTCTAGAATCCTGTGTATGATTCTGATCATTCGAGAAAGATGAATTCAGAGTGAAACAGGTACAGAGAAGAGTTCTCAGGATGATCAGGGAATGGAGGGCCTGTCTCACGAGAGAAGGCTGGGAGAGCTGGGCTGGTTTAGTCTAGCAAAACAAAGGCTGAGAGGGGATCTGATGGCTCTCCATAAATACATCGGGGTAAAGACCAGGGAGGGTGGAGAGCTGTTCTAGCTAAAGGACAATGTAGGCCCAAGAACAAAGGCGAATCAACTGGCCAAGAACAAGTTCAGGCTGGGAGATTAGAAAGTTTAGGAATATGAGATATCACTCTGAGGTCCTACTGTAGTTATGCAAAGTGTGGGCCATTAATGGTGGCTTAGAATCTTGATGGCTCCCATTAGCTAGGACAACTGACTGTAGATGGCTCTGTTCACCTGCAAGCCTTCACCGCATCCGTGCGGGCCAGTCCTGAAAGAATGGAGGGGGGCTCACAGGACATGTGAACATGTCACATGATACTTGAATCCGTCTTTAACCTGGTGCTTTTCCATTTAGAAGGAGGAGTGGAAACCCAGAGAGACCGTGAGAGGATTCCCGCCTTGTGCCAAAGATATCAAAGGGAGTGGAACAGAACAAAGGGGGCTGCCAGTCATAAGAAATCCCCGAGTTACCACCTGAGCTGGAACAAGGCTGTACCAGGGGAAAGGATTGGGCCCAGACTGGAGGGAGTCCAGTCTGGGAAAGAAGCTTATTGGAACATCTCTCAGGGTGAGATTTATCAGTATTCCGTTTCTTAATGTATTAGGCTTAGACATACGTGTTTTGTTTTATTTTTCCTGGTAACTTATTTGTTCTGTCTGTTATTACTTGAAACCATTTAAATCCTACTTTTTATATTTAATGAAATCACTTTTGTTTATTAATTAACCCAGAGTAAGTGATTAATACCTGGGGGAGGAAACAGCTGGGCATCTCTCCCTATCAGTGTTATAGAGGGTGGACAATTTGAGTTTACCCTGTATAAACTTTATACAGAGTAAAACGGATTTATTTGGGGTTTGGATCCCATTGGGAGCTAGTTGCTGGAGACAGGTGACCTGTTGAGCAGTTTTGGGTTAAAGTCTGCAGCGTTGGGGGTGTGGCCCAGACCTGGGTCTGTGTTTGCAGATGGCAAGCATGTCTGGCTCAACAAGGCAGGGTTCTGGAGTCCCAAGCTGGAAGGGAAAATGGGCTCAGAGGCAAATTCAGCACGTCAGGTGACAGGGCATTGCAGGTGTTCTCCTCACCCTGGTCGAATGCCTTGTGTGGGTTGTACCTGGGGGGTGCAGGGGTGGAATGAGCCGGGGACGTCTGCCCGTTTGAGTGATCCATAGCAGGCATACGAGGCACTTTTGGGGGAGCCTTGTCCAGGCCTGCCATGGGTCAGCTCTCTCAAACCACCACCCCTGGCAGCGCAAGCCTGACCTTCCAGCCCCCTGCAGGCCTCGCTCTCTGTGTACAGGTTAGCGATCGACACTCCCAAAACCTCTGAGCGTCCCTCGGGAGTGCTCAGCCCGTTCCCCGGAGCACATGCAGAACTGTGACTCTAATCCCACAGGCGCGGTCCACAGCAGCTTGTAAGATTCAATTCAGGCCAACCACTCTATTGAGAACACAGCAATTAGATATACAGAAAACAGGAATGAGTTTATTATCAAAGAACAGAGATGCAAGCGAGAGTGAATAAATACTGGTAACACCCATTGTTTCATGTTCTGTGTGTATATAAATCTCCCCATTGTATTTTCCACTGAATGCATCCGATGAAGTGAGCTGGAGCTCACGAAAGCTTATGCTCAAATAAATTGGTTAGTCTCTAAGGTGCCACAAGTCCTCCTTTTCTTTTTGCAAATACTGGAAAGTAATGGTAACATAGGATTTTGTTTTCTAACACTTTCTAGAGCCGGGGTTCTCACAAATTTTTGGCAGCCTCAGAATGAGGCTCTGACAATACTTAACTAACTGTAGGAAAAACAAACAAATAAATTACATGTGCATATTTACATAGGGATTTTTTGCAGACTCAATAATAAATATAAGGTACAGTTGTGTCTTATCTTTACTGGACCTAAACACAGAACAAACCAGTGCTTTGCACAGTCTTGTCTTTTTTGTTGTTCTTTTGCTTTTTTGGTCAAAGGTGGACGGCTGTACAACAATTCTGAACTAAATTTAAAAATGCTTTACATAATAGAAAGGATAATGACTAATAATGAAAGAATGTATCTGCCAATATGTCCAAAGTTTCTTTCACACAAAAAAAAAACCAATCAACATAGCCCAGTAATAATAATGATAACAGTAACAACAAAGAAAATAACAGAACGCCACTAGCCGTCACCTTCAGCCCCCAACTAAAACCCCTCCAACGCATTATTAAGGATCTACAACCTATCCTAAAGGATGACCCAACAATCTCACAAATCTTGGGAGACAGGCCAGTCCTTGCCTACAGACAGCCCCGCACCCTGAAGCAAATACTCACCAACAACCACATACCACACAACAGAACCACTAACCCAGGAACTTATCCTTGCAACAAAGCCCGTTGCCAATTGTGCCCACATATCTACTCAGGGGACACCATCACAGGGCCTAATAACATCAGCCACACTATCAGAGGCTCGTTCACCTGCACATCCACCAATGTGATATATGCCATCATGTGCCAGCAATGCCCCTCTGCCATGTACATTGGTCAAACTGGACAGTCTCTACGTAAAAGAATAAATGGACACAAATCAGATGTCAAGAATTATAACATTCATAAACCAGTCGGAGAACACTTCAATCTCTCTGGTCACGCAATCACAGACATGAAGGTCGCTATCTTAAAACAAAAAAAACTTCAAATCCAGACTCCAGCGAGAAACTGCTGAATTGGAATTCATTTGCAAATTGGATACTATTAATTTAGGCTTAAATAGAGACTGGGAGTGGCTAAGTCATTATGCAAGGTAGCCTATTTCCCATTGTTTTTTCCTACCCCCCCCCCAGATGTTCTGGTTTAACTTGGATTTAAACTTGGAGAGTGGTCACTTTGGATGAGCTATTACCAGCAGGATAGTGAGTTTGTGTGTGTGGTTTTTGGGAGGGGGGTGAGGGGGTGAGAGAACCTGGATTTGTGCAGGAAATGGCCCAACTTGATTATCATGCACATTGTGTAAAGAGTTGTCACTTTGGATGGGCTATCACCAGCAGGAGAGTGAATTTGTGTGGGGGGGTGGAGGGTGAGAAAACCTGGATTTGTGCTGGAAATGGCCCAACCTGATGATCATTTTAGATAAGCTATTACCAGGAGGACAGTGGGGTGGGAGGAGGTATTGTTTCATATTCTCTGTGTGTATATAAAGTCTGCTGCAGTTTCCACGGTATGCATCCGATGAAGTGAGCTGTAGCTCACGAAAGCTCATGCTCAAATAAATTGGTTAGTCTCTAAGGTGCCACAAGTACTCCTTTTCTTTTTGCGAATACAGACTAACACGGCTGTTACTCTAAAATCTGAGCTGTTGCTGTTGTCTTTTCAGCTTGGTTTTTGCATCATTTAACAGCTTGCGCCTCTGAAGCTCACCATAGTAATTTGGTTCAACTTCCCTTGCACAAGTGCTGTAGGGACGTTGCACGACATACATTTCAATTTGATGAATTTTTCTCACACTGCAGCTTGTTCAGAAATGGAATCAGATGGCTTCGGAAACACAGGAAACTGCCTTTCCCCCTGGTGCTGAAGTGTTTCTTTCTCTTTCTATGTTTTGCTTTTCTTAGCAGAAGGTCCCAGAGGAGCCACCTGCTGTCACATTCAAGGTCATTTTCTGGCACTAGATTATCTGAAATACTTTCTGATACCCAGTCACATTTTAACTTTTTCACCTCCCTCCGCACCCCCATGAACAATCGCAACCTGCCCAAACACCACGCAGTGAGATGGCCCATAGCCACTTACAGACCTACAATAACATGAGATGTAAACACAGTGGTTAGAGGTCTATAAAATCATGAGTGGTGCAGAAAGTGACGAAGGAAAAGCTATTTACTTGTTCCCATAACACAAGAATTAGGGGCCACCAAATGAAATTAATGGGTACCAGGATACTGGGCTGGATGGACCTTTGCTCTGACCCAGTATGGCCGTTCTTATGTTCTTAGCCAAAGAATACACTTTGTGACTTGAAAGAAAACCACACCTATGTAGCTCAGCTCTGCCGGCATGGTACTATTTAAAAGGGAGCACGCATGAGGATTTATGGCATTTAGAAGACACCTTTAATACTTAACATCTGAGCGATTGTTGGGGCACTTTGGAGGCTCTTGTGGCTGCAAAACAATCAGCTGGTGGCTGCATTTGAGAAATGCTGTTCTGGAGTCTAAATGAACAAGGCCTTCCCTTAGCCACATGCTGGGGAAATGAGGTAAGACTCCTTCTCATGAGATCACTCCCTCTCAGCTGCAGAGAAAAGCTTGACAACGTAACCCTGAGTTTAAAAGGTTCAAAAGCAGAAGGCACATACGGAGTTTAAACGAGACACACTTATTGCTTGAGGGCCCCACTGCCTGATTTTGAGATCTTGGCTTGTTCAAGTAGGTGTGAGTTGTATAAGTGTCACTTCTAGGAGTCTCATTTTGAGCCCCTTTCGAGTGCGGTCTCTTTTCCCATCTGTCAAGGTTTCTTCCCCACTTTGAACTCTAAGGTACAAATGTGGGGACCTGCATGAAAACCTCCTAAGCTTACTTTACCAGCTTAGGTTAAAACTTCCCCAAGGTACAAACTATTTGACCCTTGGACTTCCACTGCCACCACCAAAAGTTTAACCGGGTTTCTGGGAAAGTGTTGTTTGGAAACGTCTTTCCCCCCAAAATCCTCCCCAAAACCTTGCACCCCACTTCCTGGGGAACGTTTGGTAAAAATCCTCACCAATTTGCATAGGTGACCACAGACCCAAGCCCTTGGATCTTAGAACAATGACAAAAGGATTCAGTTCTTGAAAAGAAACATTTTAATAGAAGAAACAGTAAAAAGAAAAGGATCACCTCTGTAAGATCAGGACGGTAAATACCTTACAGGGTAATTAGATTCAAAACATAGAGAATCCCTCTAGGCAAAACCTTAGGTTACAAAAAGACACACGGACAGGAATATTCATTCTATTCAGCTCAACATATTTTATCAGCCATTTAAAGAAATCATAAGCTAACGCATATCTAGCTAGATTACTTACTGAGTTCTAAGACTCCATTCCTGTTCTGTCCCTGGCAAAAGCCTCACCCAGACAGACACAGACCCCTTTGATGTTCTCCCTCTTTCCAGCTTTTGAAAGTATCTTGTCTCCTCATTGGTCATTTTGGTCAGGTGCCAGCGAGGTTATCCTAGCTTCTTAACCCTTTACACGTGAAAGGATTTTTCCTCTGGCCAGGAGGGATTTTAAAGGTGTGTACCCTTCCCTTTATATTTATGACACCATCACATACACCTCAGGTTTGCTACAGATGCACCGTCTTCCCATGTAGCACCGTGAGCTGCTGACCCCTTTCTCGTCGTTCAGATACGCGCAGTCACCTCCTCCTCTTAAGTGAAACCTGCCACACAGAAGCCAGGGAGCTGCAGTCAGGCAGAGGCTGGGCATTTCACACCAGTCCCAGCCAGGAGAGCCGTTCTCCACAGTGCAGGCCTGAGTGCGGAGCAGCTACTCTCCCAGCCCCTCAGAAGCAGAGCTCAGGACAGCAGGGGCTTTGCAGAACCGCTGACTGTTCCTGACCCTCTATGCTGAGCAGCCCACAGGGGTGCTGAAGAATGGACAGTCCCCAGCAGGACAGAGAGAATTTGTTAGACTGATTGTCAAAAGGGACCGGCCCTCTAACAAGAGGGGCAGACCATCACCAGAACCAGACGACTGAGCAGGAAAAGCGGGGGACAGGAAGGATCTCGCCTCCTTGAAACACATGGAGCAGAACCAAGATGACACTGAAAGAAGAAATTGCATTCAGGGGTTTCCTTCTCCGTTGATCTATAACTCTTGAGCTTTCCATTGGGCATGGGGGAAAAAGAGAGTGTTGAAGAAGTTCCTTTGTGAAAGCATGTGTTCCTTGTTTGTAACCCTCACGTGAGTCTCCCAGAGTTCATCTGGTGTGGAGGGTGGAGCTCTAGGGACAACATGCCTCTCGGGAGATTTGGGAGGGTTCAGCACTGGTTTTGGATCCTACAGCAGCTGATCTGCAGGGTCCCACATCCTAAGGAGCATACCAGACAGGGAGTCTGTACCCCAGGAGAATGCCACAGAGGCTCGAACTCAGGACAGTGTCTGGTAGCTCTTCAGACCCAGTGAGGCTGGAAGCAGGTGGGATCCAAAGGTTGGGTCCAATACAGCAGAATGGGGACTGTCCATTGGGGAGCCCTGACCCAGCGCCAAAAGAGCCTGATTTTTCAAAGTACTGAAGTAACCCAGACCAGGGAAGTGGGGGGGTGGTCTCCATCCCCCTCTAATGGCTGGCCTGCAAAAGAGCTTTATCAATCGGGGGGGAGTTTCAGTTAAAGAAGTGGATTCTTTCGCTCCTATGGCAGAGGCTCATGCTTCTACTGCTGAAGTCCCAGGGTTCAAGCAGCGCTGGTTTTGTGATCACACTTGGAGCCCACTGAAACCCATCGCGGGGTGTTGGGCAGCCATCACTACTGTACCCCGTTCCCGTGGGAGCCCCAGGCGTCCAGCACCTGTGAACCGCAGGCTCCTTTAACATCGGTGCCTTGTTGCGGATTCAGAGGCCTCACCAGCCAAGTCACTCAAACCTGCCGGCTGCAATCCCCAGCGGGACCTGCACCTGCCATGCAGTGCTCGGCATGCTGCCCTCTCTAGCAGCCACTGTTAACCTGAGCTCCCTGCTGCCTCCTTTCCCCAGGGGGGGTCAGACACCCCAGGGACCTTGCTGAAGAGGGCTGGGGGAGAACAGCGAGTGTCCCAGCTGAAATCCCAGCGCGCTGCGAGGGCATCTCTGGCTATGGCGGGCTCTGTCTCCGGCCCAGCACCGTGCTGCGGGGAGGAGCCGAGAGTTCAGGGACACGCCGGTCTCCGATACACGCAGGACGCGAACGGACCAGGGTCGTGTCTGGTGGTTTCACTAGCACTGAATGGTGGATCTACCTGAGCTCAAACTGCTCAGACACCAGAATCCCCAAGCCCAGGGAATTAGTCCAGAGGGGTGAGAAAGACTCACAGGTGGTTGAATTTGGTGCCATTGGCCCATTTCCAGGGCTGACTCTGCTCCCTCCAGAGGCCGATCCAGTGGTCATAGACACCCTTATGGCGCAGCAGGAACGCCTTAAAGAAAGCTGAGGGACAGCAGGTATCAGCCCCATCTCCCATGCTCCCCCCCACCGCCCCTCCAGGGCTCTGTGCTGCAGAGAATCCCAGTCACATATTGAAGGGTGCTCAGTTTATTTTCAGGGGGGATTTTCCCCTCCCTCTTGCAAAGCACAAGATCCCCCGGGCAGTCTTAACCCTCCCACCGCACACAGCAGCCCCACCCCGGTGCTCCCAGTCACCCACACCCCAAGTCCCCCTGAGCTGGGGGCAGCTGTTGGGTCTGAGCTCTCTGCAGAGACGTCTCTTCTCACAGAGCAGCCACCGCTCACCCCAGCAAGGGAGGAGGAGGGAGGGAGGCAAGCTGAAGTGGGAGGGGTCAATGTGAAAGGATCCCCTCCTCCCCCGCCTCCTCAGTTGGCTGCTCCTTTCCCATCCCCACAACAGGAGCACTTGCTGGGTTCTCAGTCCCACTCCAGCAGCCAGCAGGCCAGGAGATGCTTGAGCCAGCCCTGCCCTAGACAGAAGCTGTCTCCCTATTTGGGGAGGGGGGCAGCGGAGAATGTGCAATCCCTGTGATCACACACAGACAGTAGGGCCCTGGGCCCAGCCAGGGCTGGCGTTCAGCGGCTGGAAGTTCATTCACTCCGGCCTCCCAGCACGGGAGGGCTCACAGCTGCTCCTCACCCCACGGGGCAGAGCCCAGGTCCTGCTGCAGCAGCCATCCCTGTGCCCAGATTAGTGTCTGGCAACTCGAGAGTCTCTCACCGTTTCCTGCTCACTGTCGATCCCAGCCAGGGAGGCACCCGGGGCAGAGCAGCGGCTTCGGCTGTCGGTCCAGCTCCCTTCCGTCTCTGAAAAATAGTAGCATTTCCCTCGGTATCCCATCCAGCCGTCCGGGCACGAGGGGCTCGCAGGGGGGCACAGATCAGCTGATGAAAGCTGAGAGGTCAGCGCTGAGAATGAGACAGTCACATGGAGGGTAAGAATTGCAACGAGAATTGGGCATTTGACTGGTACAAAAATTGGTCAACTGACCAGTCAAATCTGTCAAAGAGTGGTCAGATATTTTAAAATACCAATTTATCAGAATTGGTTACCTCCCGCCAGGAACAAAAAAGAGCAAGACGTCATTGTCTCCAGTAGGTTTAGCTTTCGAAAGATACGGATCTACCTAATTTTTTAAAAAATGTACTTCACTGAGTTATTTTAGCTCAGAAAAAAAAGGCAAAACAATGAAACCAAGTTCTGGAAAACACCAGTGAGGCTCCAAGACGCAATCCAAAAGGCAGGCTGCCTCCTACCCCCAGGGCTCTCGCTGGAGCATTTGACTGCGGCCAAACAGGCAGTCAATTGACCGGCTTGCCAAGCCCATTGGGACCCCCAGCTGGGGCTGGTCCACTGCAATCAGATGCAGGGGGACGGAGACGTTTGTCACTGTAAATTTGCCTGGCAAGAAGGATTCCAGGGACACTCCCAGCCTGGGAGGGACTGACACAGCTCAGAGCATTTCACCCCAGGCACAAGATCAACAGCTGGACGTTCAACCTAGCAACTAACAGCAGGTGAACAACTGAGAAGAATGTGGGAACTTTCACTCAGGGACATGAAAGCCACAAGGGGGCGCCAGAAACCACAGCCACGGGAAGTGACCTGTTGCACTGTGGGCCAGGAATGATGGAACTTAATTCACCTCCTACCTGCAGACTTTTCTCTCCCCAAACACAGCAACAAGAAAGGCACTTTCTGGAAGCCCTCATGGCAGTGTAACCCTTTCAGAGCCATGAAAGAGCAGCAGTGGGGTCACCCATAAGTGACACCAAAGAGGATTTGAAAGGCCTGTCTAGTTGAGAGGAGTTGGACTCAAACCCCTCCAGATGTTTTCGAGCACGTCACTTTTGTTTGCACCACAGTAACTCGGTAGCTGGTTTTCAAGCCTTCCCATGTGGCTGGCGCGCAGCGAGGAACAGACACTCTAAGTCGGGAAGAGTTAGGAAACGTGGCAGCGGTGATCAGAAAGCGAGCATGTGTTCACCTCACTCACAAGGCATGTCTGACCCTGTAGATTTCACTGTCCAGTGCACGGTAGCCCACACCCCTGCCCTACTGAATTGAGCAGAGAAGTCAGTGACGAACAGTTGATGGCACAGGCTGTCTCCACCATCCATCTCCAGCTCAGATGCCACATGTTCTGCAGAGCTCCCTGCACCTGCAGGTGTGTAACCAACCCTAAACTCACAGATTCCCACCTTACACAGTGAGAACCAATGCTGCCCATTGCAACAGCCTGCCATTACAGCAGGGAGCTGGGATTCAGGGCCCATCTGTATCAGAGCAATCTGCACCAGTATAATCACAGTGACGCAGTGACATCAGGGCAAACACCTCCTGGAGATGCGCTGGAGCAGTGCGGCTCGCTCTGGTAACTTCCTGCAGCGAACTGCACCAAGGCAAGCTCCTTTGTGCACCAGTGCAGTGCGTCTGCTTTAGCGGTTTGCACCAATTCAACTACACGGATGTCATGACATCGGCACAGAGGATTCCTAATGCAGACAGACCTGGATTCAATCCCCTCTGCAAGCTGCTAAACCCTCCTGGGGCCCAGTGATCAGATCCCAGGGCAGTAGAGAAATCCCATCCCCGACAGTCTCCAGCACGCCCTGCCCCAGACAACGGGGGGATACAACAGGGTTCATGTTCACCGCAAACAGACGCCCTCTGCATGAGCACACGCTGTCTGTGCAGCCCGGGGGAGTGAATGGTGCTAAGGGACCCTTCCTGGCCAAGCTCAGCGATTGGGGGGTTTCCACACTGCGCTGGTGGAGGGGTCTTGACTTAATTCTACGGCTCATTTCAGTAACACGGCAGCACCTGCCGCCCGGCCACAGGCATGACCTGAAGATCCAGGAAGGCCAAGCTGGTAACCTCAGAGCAACACAGGGAAGGCAAAGGGCTCAGGGTTGCACTGCATCCTGTCCCACTGGACACCCTGGTCAGGGACTGCTTCATGGCGCGTGGCAAAGGTGACTTGGGTCCAAAGTGCTCAGAGATGGGCTGGGGGGGCTAATGTCAGTCAGATCGTCCTGACACAGAGAGTGCCCAGGTGCAGGGGTCTGGGAGGAAGATCCCCCAGGAATCCTCTGCCCCAGGGGCAGAAGCCAGACAGGCCGGGAGGAGAGAGTGAGTGTGGCAGGTCACGGGGGAATGGGATGCGCGGAGATCGTAGATGGAGGGGAAGGGAGCGGGGCGGAAGCTGGGAACTCACCTGCCAGAGCAATGATGGCAGCAATCAACGCAGACCATACAACTATCACTGCAACCACAACTCTACAGGTTGGACTTTTCTTGCAGTTCCAAGGAGGGTCTGAAACAGAAAGACCCGTCAGGCAGGGCTGGGAGGACACGTCTCACTGACAGCACCGGGGCTGGAGCTGCCCTGGAACATGCACCGTTCTTGTCTAGTTTTTGTAAAGCTCTCCAACACCACTTTCTACAAACAGTTACCCTCTGATCCCACTGAGGGTTTCCAAAAGTTAGTGCCTGTCTCACCCACCACAACCTGCAAGGTCTCGTGCCAGCAAAGGGAAGCTGCTCCCAGATCTGGAGCTGCATTCGCATGTCCTGAGGGCTGTCCTGCACCATGGTCACCACGGGCAGGTAGGTCATCAACCTCCGTCTCTGTCCCAGCTGCAGGATGGCCTCTGGTTCCTGCTCCCTCAGGAACCTGGAGATACTGAAAAAGGGGTAGGGTTGGCAGAGCAGGAGAACACCCCATGAGGTTAAGAAATGGCAGTGAGAGCCTTTTCCCTCCCTGGGAGATTATGGTGTCCCTCTGTGGGGACTCCCTTCCTGGCAGATGCTAGTGAGCTATTGAAAGAGCTCAGCCTGTTTAGATTATAAAAAAGATTGGGTGGTGACATCATTGAAGTGTTGAAGTGACTTCGTGGAGAGAAAATATTGGGTATTAAAGGGCTCATTAATCTATCAGAGAAAAGCATAACAAGACCCAGTGGCTGGAAACTCAAAAGAGACCAATTCGTATTAGAAAGAGGGCACACATATTCAACAGTGAGGACGAATCACCAAAGGAAGAAACTAGAAAGGGAAGTGGTGGGAATTCCCCACCTCTTGATGTCTTCTAATGAAGACTAGATGCCTTTCTGGAACGTGTGTAGTCAAAAATTAGCTCCTATGCTCTACAGAAAGCATGTGATATGCAGGGGGTCAGATGACACGCTCTAATGGTCTCTTCTGTCCATAAAGTCTGCTAATTGATGAAAAATGAGCGTAGCATGGGGAGAAGCCTCTGATGTTTTACTGTGTTCGGCTTGAGCCCACAATGAACGCTCATTGAGAGGGGTGATCCAGGGGAAGCAGCTCAAACATCCAATGTGGCTGGACAGGGGCAGGACATCAGCACTGCAGGGGAGGGGTGGGTGTGGCAGTGACATCACAAGGGCCTTTGGCAGGACCTCAGCCTATTGGACAAAGGTGGTGGGGAGGCGATGACCTCACAGAGAGATCTTGACATCAGCCAGGCAGGACAGGGGTGCAGGACAGGGGCAAGCTCGGAGATCCCTGTGGCTTTGCTTCAGCACGTCTCCTTCTCGAGGTCTCTCCTGGAGGACTGAGAGAGCATTCACTTTCACATTCGTGAGCGCAAGGAGGACCCTCTTCGGAGTTTTCTCCTTTTCTTTTAGTGGTTTTGCTCGAAAACAGACGTCCCTGTATAGAAGGTAAGAGCCTCGGAGAGGTTTGGAACCTGTTCAGTCTGATCCATCAGGTGTCGGCTGATTTTTAGGAATGGAAAACACTAGATTGCGGGGGCAGCATTTTATTTCCGACCTAAGACTTTGTCCCTTAGAATTACTGGGGACATTGGGGTTTCTCCTTTTTGTTTTCCCTTTTCCTGTCTCTCCCTCCTTTCTCGTCTTCTCTTGCATCTTTGTCCTTTTCCCCTGCTTTCCTTTCACCACCAGGACCTGTCTGTGCGTGTGGAGTTGGGGACGGAGGGGGAGAGGGGGTGTTGCACTCCAACTCTCATTGCGGGAGGCCCTCCCAAAGACATGTGGCTGGAATAGTGCTCTAAGAGTGACTCCCTCCGGTGGTGACCCGGGACATCTGGTGAGAACTCTCAGCTTTCTGCTTCTCAGAGTCTCAATGCTGATTGGGGGAGTTTGGGGCTATTGTGAGGGAGGAGGCTCAGGTCCTTGTGACCCTCTTTTAAGACCAAGGAAATAGGGCGTAACCAAACATGTATTTGATTGCTCTTGCCGCTTTTCTCCATTCATTGTCTTGGAGTAATTCACGATTCTCTCTCTAATGGGCTAGTTCTTCTAAAATACTTACTAAAGAATTAGGTTTTAATAAAGCCAAATGCAACCCCATACCTCCAGTAACAAAGGAGTCAGGCGGCACCCTACAGAATTGGGGACAATCCGCTGGAAAGCAGTGACCCTGAAAAGGATTTTGGGGTCATAGTGGACAAGCTGTTCAACATGAGCTGTCAATGTGAAACTGTGTTAAAAAAGGTTAAAGCCATTCTTGGCTGGATAGAGTAGTGAGGATGGAAAGGGAAGTGAAAGAGCATTGGTGAGACTGATGTTGGAATGTTGAATCCAGTTCTTGAGTCCACATTTTGAATATTATGTTAAAACAATTGGAGAGGGTGCAGAAAAGATTCATAACTGAGTGATGGGGATGATGCCCTATAATGAGACATTGAAAAAGCTCAATCTGCTTAGTATATACAAGAGAAGAATGAGAAGTGAGTTGCTTGACTTCATGGAGAGAAAATGTTGAGTATAAAAGGGCTCTTTTATGTCGCAGAGAAAGGCATGCCAAAACCCCATGGATGGAAGCAGAAATCAGAAAAAGGATAATGACAATAAGACCCAGATTTGTAAGAGGGTGGTTTGTCATTGGCACAAAGTACCAAGAGAAATGATGGCTTCTCCATCTCTTGATCTCTTCGAATAAAGACTGGATGCCTTTCTGGAAAATGTTTGAGTAAAAGGAAAGCCCAGCTCTTCTGACATACAGGAGGCCTTAGGATACGCAGGGGATCAGATTAAATGCTCGAATGGTTCCTTCTGGCCATAAAGTCAACTAACTTGTGAAAACCTAATTGCGGCCTGGGGAAGAACTTCTGTGTTCTACTATGTAGTCGGTGTCACCCCACAAGGAAGTGACATTGCGTGGGGTGATCCAGGGGAAGCAGCTGAAACATCCAATGTGGCTGGACAGGGGCAGGACATCAGCACTACAAGGGAGTGGTGGGTGTGGCAGTGACATCACAAGGGCCTTTGGCAGGACCTCAGCCTATTGGACAAAGGTGGTGGGGAGGCGATGACCTCACAGAGAGAACTTGACATCAGCCAGGCAGGACAGGGGTGCAGGACAGGGGCAAGCTCGGAGATCCCTGTGGCTTTGCTTCAGCACGTCTCCTTCTCGAGGTCTCTCCTGGAGGACTGAGAGAGCATTCACTTGCACGTACGTGAGCGCAAGGAGGACCCCCTTTGGAGTTTTCTCCTTTTCTTTTAGTGGATTTGCTCGAAAACAGACGTCCCTGTATAGAAGGTAAGAGCCTCAGAGAGGTTTGGAAACTGTTCAGTCTGATCCATCAGGTGCTGGCTGATTTTTAGGAAAGGAAAACATTAGATTGTGGGGGCAGTATTTTATTTCCGACCTAGGATTTTGTCCCTTAGAATTACTGGGGACATTGGGGTTTCTCCTTTTTGTTTTCCTTTTCTTTTTCCTACCTTTCCTACCTTTCTCTTCTTGCTTCCTTTGTCCTTTTCCTCTGTTCTCCTCCCACCACCAGGAGCTCTGTGTGTGGAGCGGAGTCCGGGGGGGTTGTGGGAGGCCCTCACAGAGAGGTGAGACTGGACTAGTGCTCCGAGAGTGATCCCCTCGGTGGTGACCGGGGCCATTCTTTGGGCTATTTGATGAGATCCCTTAGCCTCCCACCCCTCAAAGTCTCAACCTTGATTGGCTGAGGAGGGGGCTATTGACAGGGAGGAAACTCTGGTCTTTGTTGTTCTCTTTTATGACCAAGCAAATAAGTCACAATCAGTTATACGTTTGACCAATGTGGATGCTGCTCTCCATTCATTGTCTCGGAGCAGTTCATGATCCTCTCGAACATTCCAGTTCTTCTGAAATAATTGCTGAATAATTACTATGAACAATTGTTGGTCTGTAGCTCATTTGAGAGCAATTCTGCTACTGACTGGCTGCATCGGCTAAGACAAGTCCCTGCTCCTTTCTCAGCCTTCGTTTCTCCTTCTGTCAAGAATGAATAACAATCCTCTCCCACCTACCTCGCCATGGGTGGATGCTGGGGATCCACTGAACAGTGTCACTCGGAGCAGTGCAGACTAGGGGGTGTCCTATCACACTGAGCCATATCAGATTATAACCTAATATTCGATTTGATTTGTATTTTATTGTTTTGAAATTGTGAAAAGCAGCAACTACTTAGCTCAGACTGAAGCATCTCATCCAATTTTCTAGAGCATAGTGTCTCCCCTTTGTGTATGATGAGACAGTTGAATGCACTGTGACGGACAGGAGATGCTCTTGTTTTGCAAACAGATATTTTTGCAAAGAATTTTCATCCTACTTGTTATGATTTCAAGAAACAAAGTGGTTTCATTTGAATGGATTTTCTGACAGAAAAAGGTTTCCATGAAAATGTTCACACCTTATTTCCTGGGCCTTATCCCTGCCTCTGGGGGGTTGTTGTCTGTTAGTTAGAACAGGAATCAGGACAGTTGTCTTCTCTTTCTGGCTCCGTCACCGCTTCGCTGTGTGACACCTTGGGTAGGTCCAATGGGAACAGGGTCAATTCTCTAACTCCAGGCAGCAGGAAGCCTGGGTGAGATAAGGGATGTTAAGGCCATCTGCGCAGGAGAAAGGGATGTTTCCAGGTGTTGAATGTCAAGAACTCTAAACTTTGCTAAAATGGATAGTCTCGAGAAACAAGAACTAGTTGAGGCCAAACTTTAACCATTGTCTTTTATAAAGCCCATTCAGGAATGTGAGTCCCAGAGAGCCATAGAGAGGGGGAGCAACTTGCCCAAAGTCCCACAGATCAAGAGGCAGCAATGGAAGCAGGCGTGACACTCTCTCTCAAAGGCAGGGGGACCAGCCATTAGGGCCTGGTTGCAATTGCCAGCTGTGGGAGGGAGTGTGCGGCAGTGGTCAGTGAAGGGGTCCATCCATGGCTCTGACACTCGGTGTGACCCTGTGGTCATAGCTGAGGCCCGTTTGCCATCAGTAGGGTTGGGGTCCCATGGCTACAGCCCAGTGGGTTTGGGAGGCTCCAGGAAGGTGAGTAAAGTGCTGGGATGTCAGGATCCCGGAGGCGCTGTCACCTCCGCCCTAGGGCCGTGTTCTGCACCCCCTGCTGCTGGCTGAGTTTCTCCGTCCCTTGGCAATCAGACAGACTCTTGTTTTCACAGCCAGTCGATCGCCCTCGTGTCATCACCCTGCCTGCTGGCTGGGCAGGGTAACTCCTGAGGTCACCACCCTCTCCAGCCTGCCTTGGGCTTGGAGAGTGAGGAGGAGGGTGAGGGACGTCTGCTGATCCTGAACATCCGCCATCCATTGTACCATCACTGAGAGCACGTGAGTGGCATTCGGGTTCCTCGGTGTTTTCCCCTCTCTGTTTGGGGGAGAGACTATCTCCAAAGGGGGATTTCATTTGCAAACAGCCCCCAAGAGCCCCTCACTCTTAGGCCAGGCAGGGGCTTCTCCAGAGCCGTCTCCAGTGTGTTTGGAAAGGTTCCAGCAATGGGGCTTCCCAGCCCTTCCCCTCCCAGCCCTTCCCTCCCAACCCTTCCCCAGGCTGAGAGTCTCTGAGGTGAGCCAGACCCTGTGAGCTGCTGAGCCTGGAAATCAATGGGGAACGAGGAGGGCTCTGTGCTTCCTGTGCCGAGGGCCTTTGTGACTTTGATGTGAGGAATGATTTCCCAGGAGAAGTCCGGACTCCTGGGTTCTGTTCCTTCTCTAGCCTGGGCGGGAGAGTGGCCTGGGACGACAGGAGGGGACTGCTTCTCCAGAGTAACCGTTGGTCTTTGGGACTGACCTCATTGCTGGAAAAGGATGAGACTTCCTGGATATTGCAGCAGCAGGGATTACGAGGGGAAACGTTGGGAGCGGATCATGCAATGAACTCCTGCCCGTGTGTGTAGATGGCATTCCCTGCACTCCTGTGCGGGCAGACGGGGCGGCTGTGGTTGGAGGAGGGAGGAGGAGGGACGGAAAAGGCCCAGGAGTGAAAGGCTGCCTTGAGCCCAGTCTCACCCCTGCTCCCCGCTCGGTTCCAGGATGGCCAGGCTCCTGCGGATGTTGCGGAGGAAGGCTCTGCAGGTGGCCCCAGAGCCTGAGGGAAGCAGCTGCCGTCTTCCCAAGGGGCAGAGCAACCCCTGCGTCCCCGCTGGCGGGGAAGCAGCTCCCGTCCAGGCCAGACGGCGGAAGTGCCCGGCCTTCTGGAAAAGGAACCCGGCTCCCGGCGCAGGCGCCGAGCTGGGAGAGGCCCCGACCAGGCCCCAATGGAGCTGGCCCAGGCTGCGGTTTCGCAGACAGGACCCATCCCAGGAGGGGCGCCGGGCAGGGTGGCTCTGGGGCTTGTTGTGTGGGCAGCAGCGGCCCCAGGAGCCCAGCCCTCGTTCCCATCAGGAGGCATCGCCCTGCCCGGTCTCTGAGGACCTTCCAGCCCCTGCAGGCCAGGAGGGGGAAGGTCCCTGTCCCAGCACCGGCAGCTCAGCCTGGGACAGCGGCAGCACCTGGGCCTCTGGCAGCAGCCAGGCCGATGGAGGCCACTGCTTTGTTCCAGGTGAGGAGCCGGGCTGGGCTCCGGGAGGGCTGAGGACGGGATGTGAACACCCTGGGCCCAGATGCTCTCCCAGGGATATGGGGGGGGTCCCCAGCCCAGGTGTCTGGCCTGAGCCCTGCGAACCCCACGGACAGCAGCAGCCGTCACACAGCTGCCCCTTCTGCACGGGGACCTGGGGGTGGGGGCGTGAAGAGCTGCTGCCACTTTGGTCCTTGCTGCTCCAGGGCCGGGGGAATCGGCACCTCCCCTGGAGTCCTGGGCAGGGGAGGGGGGCTCTGCTCTGGGCTTCTGAAGCTGTTGGGGCCTGAAGGCATCCCTGAGAGGGAAGTTTGGGGCCCGATCTGCCCTGGGTGCCTGAGGTGGGAAGGGAGGTCTTGAATCCTGCTCTGCCCACCACGCCCCTGTCCTTCCCTCCCTGGTGCAGGGACCCCCCTGGATTCGGAGCACGAGGAAGGGGTGGACGTGGCCAAAGATGAAGCTGCTCTCAAGGTCATCCGAGAGCAGCTCAAGTGCAGAGATAAGGTACAAATGTTCCCCACTGGGCTGGAACCAAGATTGCACTGTCCCTTCCCAGCATCCCCACCCCCTACCGAGGGTCTTGTGCTCCTGATCCACCACCCCCAATGGGGCCCTTTTACATCCATGATGTGGGACCCCCAAGATGGGGGTGTCCCACAACAGCCAAAGTCATCTCCCCGCACAGGCACTGTCCCAGTTCCTGATCCTGCTTGTGTAGGAGTGGTGGGGGATTTGGACAATAGGCGGGTCCCCACAATCCCCCATTGAGGCCTGAGCCCTGGAGCTGGTGTGGGTGGGGCAGGAAGGTCCCTCATTAACAGGTTGTCTCTCGCTATACCCCACTCCCGGTGGGTACAGGATGAGGGGCAGCAGCTCCTGTTCCTTCAGGCCATCTACCCCGCATGTCTGGCTGCACGGGAGAGAGGGGAGGACACGCTGGAGCCGCGCTGCTGCAAGGCGGCTGTGGTGAAGAGGATCGTGGTGAGTGAGACACGCCATACGGCAGCTGGAGGGAGGGGGAGAATTGTGGGGCTGGGGGGCAGCTGAGAGTGGGGGACAAGGAATCTCATGGTCCCAGCTCAGTCGTCGGGATGGGGCTGAATGGGGGCAGTTTTGACAGGGAGGAGGAGAGAAGGGGATTGGGAGTGAGCTGGGCAGGAATCCGAGAAGGGGGACAAGTCGGATGGGCAGGAAGGAATCGGGGGAGTGGGAGGTGGTGGGGGATTCTGCTGGCCATGTGGGGCACTGGCTGTGTCATCTCCTCACTGGGAGGCGTCAGTCGGGCGTGAATCTCACACGCTCCTTTGTCTCTTTCACGTCTCACAGGAGCTCATCGAGGAGCTTCCCGATGACTCGTCACCCAGCGCCGTCCTCGCCCACTCCCTGGCTGCAGTGGGCTACCTCTGGTACTGAGACAGCCCCACCCCCCCACCCTGCCGGCTCCCCTCACCCCAGTGCTGCTCAGGCCCAAGGCTGGGAGTCACCGTCACTGTCCCTCCCAAGTCACCTCCCAAGAGTGGCGCCTCTGGCAGAGATGGTGGGGTGGGGAGGGTCACTCTCTCCTGGCGGGGCTCTTCTTTTCACTCCCATAACATGACAGGGGCCTTGGGAAGGGGCTCACTCCCGGGCTCCGATACAGGAGGGGCAGCAGGCTCCAGGGAACAGCAGCTATTCCTGTCCTGCCACTGTCTGTCTGGGACACCTTGGCCTTGTCATTCCCTAGCGAAGTGCCTCAGTTTCCATTCTCGCCAGCCTGTGCCTCTATCCCTGTGGCTTGGTGTCTGTGTTGGCGACAGTCCCACCCAGTACTGCACAGTCTAATACAGCTCCTCTCTCTTGCCAGCACCATGAAACCTGCCCTGGAGCCAGCCCTAGAGACCCACCTCTTGCGAGCTGCCCTTCACTCCGTCTTCACCCTAGGCACGGAGAAGGACACCACCGGCATCCAGGTACCTCCTCCTCCATCCTCCTCCTGTTCCAGAGTAGTCCTTGGTCCCTACTCCCTTGATTCGCTGGAGCTCCAGATTTAGCAGTGGGGTAGCGGAGATGGAACAAGCTGCAGGGTTGGATCCTTCCCTCCAGCAGGGAAGAGATTACCCCTCCCTGGGGGATTTCTTTCTTTCTTTCTTTCTTTCTTTCTTTCTTTCTTTCTTTCTTTCTTTCTTTCTTTCTTTCTTTCCTAAGCCGTGTTTGGCCCAGAAGCCCAGGTTCCATCCATAGCAACTTGGCTGTTTCATACTCTTCTGCCTACAAGGCCCTCTGCAGAGACCTGCTAAGCTCATGGATTAAAGGTCCAGGGGTCATCAATTCTTGCAAATTGCCTGCAGTGAGATGTGAAGGAGAGAGGCCAGGAGATGTGTTTGGGAGTCTCCCCAGTGCTTCCCAGAGACCCCTCTTCCCATCCTGTGGCAGGTGTAGGCCCAGGTTCCCTAACTCTGACCCATGCTTTGCAGACTCTGCACAAAGTCATCCCAGAGGTCCTGGATGCCATGCTGGGGAACCTGCTGGCAGAGTCCCCAGACATAGACAGGCTACACTTCATATTGGAGGTGAGTCCCATTTGACCGTAACTCTTTGGGGGACTGGTAAGGAGAGACTGGAAGATGCATTTTCTACTCTGTCCTCCTAGCTGGGTGCCCAGTGGGCCGTCCTTGGTTGGGGAGGTCAGTGCAATGTAGTGTCAGGTACTTCCTTCTTGAGGGACAGAGGAAGGAGCTGGGACTCCAAGCCAGAGCTCTGCCTGGTTCTGCTGAGCACTAAGCACAGGGCTCCTGGCTGTGTTGGGGAGTGAGAGTCTGAAAATCCACCCTTCCCGCACCCCTCCAACACACAGAGCCCATGAGATTCGGGAGATGGTTCTCAGAGAAGAGGCACATGCTCCTTCCTAGAGAAAGAGGAGCAGCCCAGGGAATCAGCCCTTCCCTCTGATCTGCTCTGAAATTCCTGGGGGGATTGTGCTCTCAGTCACTCCCTACATCCCCCCAAGGAGTTGCGTAGCAGGGAAGGGCCGAGGGTTCAGTCGTCTTTCTGGTGAACTGTTCAGGAATCAGGAGTTTTGGGAGGATGGGACCAGCCCCGACCCCGAACATTGTCCCAATCTAAAGAGACGCTGACAAGTTGTGACCTGAAGGGTACAAGCTGCGTCCTGGGGGAAAGAATCTCCTTCTAAAGCTCTGCCATCAATGACTCAGCTATTTCCCCCTGCGCAGAATGTCTCAGGCCCCTGGGGCTGGGGGCATGGGGCTCATTTGCAAAGCAGGAGCAGCTGGCCACTGAGTCTGACCTGCTTCCTTTCCCCACAGCATGTCAACCTCTGGATCGTGTCCCGGGTGTCGCAGGAGCGAGCCAGGGCTATCAGGAGCAGCACAGCCCTGCTGAGATACACAGTCACCCTCCCTGAGTTTGATGTAAGTGAGCTCTGAGCCCAGCTTGCTGGCTCCAGGGGGAGGCGGGCTGGCTCCAGCGGGCTGCAGGATCTGCTGCTGCCGCCGGGGCTGTGGGTTAGGAGGGTTCTTCATGGGGAGGCAGAGTCAGAGCAGAACTGAGCTCGGCTTGAGTCAAGTTCTTCTTGTCCTGGTTCAGTGTTGTCCCTGGGCCTTTAAGGGGACCATGCTCCAGCCCCTGCTTGGCATCCCAAAGCAGCTGCAGGCTCCCTTGGCAGCAGAGCAAATGAAGGGTTGATCTCAAGCTCCTCTCCCCCAGCCTCTCCTGCAGAAGGGCTAAGGGGAAGGAGCCCTCTGGCCCAGGGCGGACAGGGAGCTGAGAGGAAAATGCTGATGGAGTCCCCTCTGCTCTCCCTTCCATTAGATCTCAGCCGAGTTCCCTCGGATGGGTCACCATGTGGCCCAGCTGGCTCTATTTGTCAGCGATCCAGACAAGGACATCAGCCGGCAGGCCAGGGAGGGGACTTACCGGCTCTACCAACTGCTGCTTCAACAGAGGGGTAAGGAACCCAGCTGGGACACGGAACCAAATAGGGGACTGAGAGTGACCATATGTTCATAATGGGACCCCAGACCATTTCTCTCAGACTGACCCCAGCTGGAGGACAAGTCTCTCTCTGCCTCTGTTCTTCTCCACTCCACTGTGCAGCCACCAATGGGATTGGAAGGACACAGAAACTGCAACCAGAATGAGGATAAAAGTCTCTCTCTCTCTCTCTCTTCCAGGTCTGACCATACATGACGCGGAAGATCTCTGGTGCTATGACTGGCACCAGGACAGAAGGCTCTTAGGCTACAAGAATACAGCCAGAGTGGGGGAGGTAAGGGCACTGTGCCAGGGCATGACACAGCTCAGGGAGTGTAGCTGGCTGGGTTCCCTGCAGTGGAGGCCTCCTGAAGACAGGAAAAGAGCCCGCTCCTTATTTCCAGCTGAGAGTTCCTCATCCAGCAACCAGTGGGACACGCTGGTGCTAAAGGTCCCACACTGGGACTGGGACAGGAGTCTCCTTGTTCTTGTCAGGCTGCAGGTTGGATTCCCCTTGAAGAAACGAAGGAGCTGCAGAGGCCATTCCCAGCGAGGAGAGAAATCACTAAGCTGCAGGGAAGAGACCTTTGGTCTGTCAGCTCCAACCCCCTCCTCCCCTCAACAACACACACACACTCCTCCAGCCGCTGAGGTGCAGGAGATCTCTCTGCTGGAAGCAAGACAGAGTCCCCTGTCGTCTCTGTGCCCTGCACAGCAGAGTGGGCCTCCTCACACACATTAGAGATCCATTTCCAGCCCATCCTGGCCCCTGCCATAAATTGCCTTCCCGAAAGAGCCACTGGAGGCTTTGGTCCCTCAGCAACTGCCACCTCTTAATAAAGGGGCTTCCGTGAGCCCTGGGACCCTGAAAGCCTCCTGGGGAATGAACTGCCTTGGCCACAGCAGCTCTCTTCCCCGCCCTTTGGGGCACTAGACGCCATTGTACCGCCAGGACTTGGAGGCTGGCTCTGGGCAATCTGCTCGAGCCTCATGTCCTCTTGGTTTTAGGTCTTTGAAAAATTCTTCTCCGTCGGGCAGAGAAGATCCTTCGTACAGACAGCATTGCTGGCCATCCACGACCCACTGCTGCGTGTCAGCCAGGCTGGGCTGGTGCTGGTCTACTCCCTCCTGGGGGAAGCCCAGCAACTGATGGGGGACACGGTAAGCAGCTGCAATCGACTCAGAAGCTTGGGGTGGGACCCAGGGCCTCATTCCCATCCTCTCGCCATTTGCTGGCCTGGTAGCAAGGAGCCTAGTGGGGACTTCTGGCCTTCATGGACTTCTGTTCTTAGGATGTGGTGCTCTGCTATCACTCCTGGGAAGGACAGGAGAGTCCCCTAAGTGCCCTCTGGGAACCTTTCCTGCCCCACAGAGCTGCACCCATTTCCCCATGGCCTAGTGTCCATGTCACCCCAGCCACCATCGAGAGTTGCTCCCATCCCTGGCAGCCTGGGAGGCCAAGGACTGACTGGTGATGGTGACTGACTGAGGCACATGGGCGTGGAAAGCTGGTCTTGCTGCTGGTAGGGCTGGACCCGCTCTCGAGAGATTGGGAGGATTCAGTCGTCAGGGGCTGCTGACCTGCCCCATTCACCAGGGCTGCCATCCTGTGGTTTCAGGTTTTGTCACTGGGGTGTCTTGGTTAAAGGTCTCAAGCTCTCTCCATTCCACTTCACTGCTGCCAGAATCCCTCCCGCCCCCCGCCACCCTTCTAGAGCCCCCTCCCTGCCCTACCTGGGTGGGGATGGAGGTAGGGGTGGAAGAGAGGGTCCTCCGAACTTGAGCGGTGTCCCCAGGTGGGTTGGAGGTGGAACAGCTGTCAGGGGCACTGATGGGGAAGTGGCAGGAGCTCACCCTACAAGGAGGGGGGTTGGCACTGAAGGTCACTAGAGAGGACAGCAAGCCTCCATCCTGGGGGTCAGGAGGGTGAATCTACCACTCAGACATGAGCAGCTGCTGGGTGGAAATGATGGTGCTGGTTCCAGGTGCCCTTAATCCTCCCTGATTCCTGGGGAGTGTCTCAGTCTCTGACATGTTCTCGTTCCCCTGCAGCATGAGGATGTCACAGCCAAGGTCATGGGCCAGCTTCACATGATTCGGCACTTGCACCAGATGCCCGAGGCGCTGCAAGGGCTGTGGCTCATCTGATGCTCTTCAAGGTTCCCCTCCCTGTTCAGCAAGTCCCGCTCCCTGCTGCAGGTACTGCTGTCTCTCACAATAAATGGGGGACTAGTGGAAGCAGAAATGGAGGCCCCTGGCACTCACAGGAACTCTCTCCCCTCTCTGTGGAGCTGTGTCCTTCCCACGGCCCCCCAGATACCTTCATCTGGGGCAGGAGCTCTTTCCCTCACACCCATATCCCTCCCCTCTTTCCTTGATCTCACCCCCATCCCATTTCCCGTGCTCCCAGGCAGAGATCTTCCTGCCCCATATGGCGCAGAAGGACCTTTGCGTCAGGGCTACAGACTGTCTGCCCAACTGAAGCTCAGGAAGCTCCACCTTTGAGGAGGTGAGGATGGGACAGAGGCTCCTGGCTAGCTTCATCTCCTGCCCTTTATTCTTCCTTTGGCCCTTCTCTGGGCTCTCAGAGTCTGACATGAAGAGGAGCCTCCTCCTCCCGTGTCTTCTAGGTCCTGGGGTGTGTGACAGCCTCCCAGATGGGTGCAAGCAGTAGTAGTTCTCAAAGAGGCCTAGAGGGAAGAGCCCACTCCCTCTTGGAGGTAAGAGCCATTGACTTCTTTGGGCAAAATGGGTTTCTTGGGGGAGAAATGGGATCCCTGCTGCATAGCCTGGGTGGGAGCTTCCCCCATCCCTGGGACAGAGACATCTTCATCAGTGTGCCACCCTTTTTTTTTCCAAGCAGAAGGCTCCCCAGAGAACTCCTCCTCAAACCTGTTCTCCTGGGAGCATTTCTGGGAGGAGGCTCCCGTCCCTCAGTCTCCAACTCCATCATGCAGTCTCTTTCACCTAACATCTCCGCTCTCCAGCTCCACTTGCCGCAGCAGGACAAACGGACCTTCAGCTCGTAGGGAACAGACTCTGACCTCCTTCTGATCAGCAATGGGGTTTCACCATCCCCTCAGCAAACCTGTCAGCCGGGCTGGACCGGATTTGAAGGAGGAGGGTATCTAACAGGGTGGCTTGGCCTATGGCTGCCTAGCCTGGGGCTAGGCCAAATTGATGACCAAGTGAGCCCCACCTGAGGGGAAACAAGGGAAAACAGCAGCAAAAGTCCAGAAGCAGAGCGAGCTGTTCAGGAGATGGCCTTGGGCCAAACCCTGGAGTCCAGGGTAGGACTGGCTTCTCTCACTGTCCCTAAGGAAGGGGACATAGAAGACCATAGAAACCCAAGAAGGGCAGGCCGAACCGAAATCAGGCTGAGGAAGAACTCCCCACGAGGGTGGAAGGCCTTGTTTCTGTTCAAGACATTTTGGGACTTTGTTTGCAAAGAGCACGACCCAGGAAGGAGTGGAGTAAAGGACAGTCACCTGGTTGGAGGGCTGAGTTCCCAGCCAACAAACTGCAAGAGTGAGTATGAGCGGGGTTGCTAGCCCAGCGAGAAAGCAATGACACAAGGCCTGGCCAGCATCTAGCAGTGAGTGAACTCTGGTACACACCCAAAGTGGCCGTGTTTAGAGCCCTGTGTAGGCTCTTCTGTGGGAATTTCCCATGGGTCAGTGGGGCCGGAATCTCTCCTGCTCCTTTGGTTTCTTTGTGCTTCCCACAAGATGTCTGGTGAACTGCCCTTGGACTCTGGGCCCAGCACCGCTCAGAAATTATTCGCTACCTTCAGAGAGACAGGCACAGCTCAGCCTGTTGGGTAGGCTGGAGAATCACACTTCACTCGAACACACAACACTGAGGTGGTTTGGGAAGTATAGTAACAAAGAAGAGATTTAAGTGATACTAAGCAAGAGAAAGAGACAAATTTCAAAGAGAGAAACAAAACACAACACACTTTGTAGTGACTAAAACTGAATCTTAACAAGTCACAATCTTTGCCTTAGCAGTTTCCAGACTAACATCTCAGCTTTCCTAACAGACCTTCTTTGATGTCCCTGTAGGGTAGAAAACTTCTCTGTCGAATCCGCTGATTTGATTGCTTCGTCTTCTGGTTTCAGACCCTCTGTTATCCTTCTGGGGTGCCTGGACCCTGATTGTAACATCTCTCTGGCCCAGCCTCTTACACAGATGTGTGCTGCAGCCAGCCCAGCGCAGGGAGCAGTGGGGACAGATGATCTCCTCCTGTCAGACCAAGCAACAGGGGTCCCATTGAGGCTTAGATGGAAGATCCCAGGCATCTCCTGGAGGTAAGAACCGTCCACTCTTCTGGGCACTTGGGGCTGTTGCAACAAAGAGGGGGCTCCTGTTCCATAGCCTATTTGTCCTCATGACTGTGTTTTTTTCTTCTCAGAGGATGCGCCCGGGACCCTGGAGACTGTTTCATGCAGGAGGTTTGAGCAGGGAGAGATCACTCACTGTCCTGACCCATGGGTCATTAACCCGGGTCTGCAGGGTTCCTGGGAGCAGCCACCCTCCAGCACGCCACCTGGAAGCCTACGAAAAACTGCTTACCTAGGACTGACGAAGTCCAGACCCAGTTTGAAGCTCCTATTGGCAGAGTCCCAGAGCAGCTAATCGGCCCCCGGGACCTCCTTAAACCAGCAGCAGGAACAAGAAGCTGTCTGAACAGCCGAGAACCTCCCCGGCTCTGGACCGTGTGTTGGCTGTTCCTGCTCCCACTCCCCAGGCTTGATTTCCTGGTATCTGGACTCAGGGTGATTCACCTGACTTGAGGTTCTGAACACAATTTGTTCTTTTGCTTCTGCTCTTCCAGTGTCCTGACCCAGCTGACTCTCGACTCCTGTCTTGTGAGTGTGGACTCTGCCTCTGACCACTAGGTCTGGCTGCCCATGACCCGGCCATGACAATGACTTTTCTACAATTCCTCCAATGCCCTTTTCTGCTCTCCAGCTCTGCTGTCCCAGCAAGACACACCGATGCCTTGGCTCCCAGAGTCCTGCTTACCTGCTAGTCAAGGGCTCATGGGGAGTGTTTGTCTTGCCCCCTCCCCCACCACAGCTGCTTGTCCTCGGGGACTCTCCCTAGCGCAGAGGAGAATCCGTTCTGGCAGCAATTCAGGAAGTCACAGAGGGATGGTCTGCTCAGCTCTCTCTGCAATGCCACTGCCCGAGACCATTACGAGTGGGTGCCCAGTGACTGTGCCGGCAGCTCCTTGAGAGACTCCTGGGGGCAGGGTAGTCGTATTTCACGATGACCGCGGGAAGCCATACGAAGAGTGCGGCATTGAGGAGACTCTCCTGCTGTCCCAAAGGGTTTCTGTTCTCCTGCACGGTCAGACCATGGGGCCAGGTTGCAGAATGGGGAAGAGCTGTTTGGTGACGAGTCCAAGGATTCACCATACAGGTGGCAGCAGCTGCAGATCCTGAAGTCCCTGTGGTCGGGTTACCATGCGTCCGGAGTTTCCCGGACATGTCCGGCTTTTTGGGTTTTAAATTGCCCTCAGGGAGGAATTGGTAAAACTCTCCAAAGGGCCGGGATTTCCCTCCCAATGCAGCACTCTGGGGGCGGAGGGGGAGCTGCGCGCTCTGTGGGGGAGCACGGCACTATGTCTGGCTCCGCACCCCAGACACACTGCTCTGAGCAGCAGGGTACGGGGGCCGGGGGGGCTGGAGAAGGGGCATGGGGTCCCAAGGGACAGTCAGGAGACAGGGAGCAGGAGGGGTTGGATGGATGAGGGGTTCTGGGGGGAGCCTGTCAGGGGGTGGGCATATGAAAAGGGTGTCGGGGGAGTCAAGGGACAGGGAGCGGGAGGGGTTGGACGGGGCAGAGGTTCGGGGGGGAGTCAGGGGCAGGGAGCAGGGGGGATTAGATGGGTTGGGGGTTCTGCGGGGGCAGTCAGGGGACAGGGAGTGGTTGGATGGGTGTGGGAGAGCAGGGGGTCTGTCAGGGGGTGGGGGTGCGGATAGGGGGCAGGGCAGTCAGGGGACAGGTAGGGGCTGGAGTTCTAGGGGGGCAGTTAGGGTGGAGGGGTCTAAGGAGGGGGCAGTTTGAGACAGGGAGAAGGAAGGCTTAGATAGAGGGCAGGGTCCTGGGAGGGGGCGATCAGGGGACAAGGAGCAGGGGGGTTGGATGGGTTGGCGGTTGTGTGGGGGGCAGTCAGGGGGCAGGAAGTGGGAGGGAGTAGATAGGTGGCAGGGCTACCATTCCCCCCCACCCCTCGGAGTGTCCTCTTTTTTGAAAGTTCAAATATGGTATCCCTACCCTATGGGCCCAGCCTCCACTCCTGAGAGTTCAGGCGAACCTCCCCCTGTTCTCAGGGAGGCTTTGGCTTTGGCGGCTGGGCCTGCCTGCCGAGACAGAGGACTCAGTGTTTCCATTAGGCTGCTCAGTTGCCAATGCAGCCACCCAAAGACGTGAAGAATGGAAGCGAAAGAGCAAAGCTGGACCCTCCGCTGATCTCCTGCAATCAAGTGAGCCCAGCCTGGGAGAGACGAGAGAAAGCTTCAAGGTGGCTGGTGGCTGCATGGAGCCAGGGGAGGAGAAATAAATAGTTCATGATGAATCCTACGGGCTTTGTCTTGTGTGGTGAAGGGTTTAAAATGGGTCTAGTTACTATCACATTCAACTTTACAATCGCTGTGTCTGATTGAAGGGCAGGTCTAGAAAGTTCAGAGGTCGCTCGAGGAGCTTCAAGTCTCAGATTCTGTCCCTATTGCCTGCTTTGACCAGCTGATCTCAACCCAACACCGCCCTCAGGTGGTCGCAGTGGTGAGCTTTTCCCTCTTTTTCTGGATTCACCGCCGGCATGGGGACAGGATACATGTGGCCAAGGAAATGGAGAGGCATGGGGGTCACTTGCAGAGGCATGCAGAGAACTTGCAGAGTTGCCTGTTCATGCAGTTCCTATGGGGGAAGCATGGTAGGGTACCGTGCACTCCGGGGCACCATTTCCAATTTTGGTGGTGGCGGGGAGGATAATTTCACCATGATTCCAGGGGCTACTTAGGCACCTGAAAACTCTAGTGTTTTGACAGATAACTTAGCAATGAGCTGACAGGAACACTTGCCAGACTGCTTTTTGGGGAAGACAGCTAGAAGAATGGATCCAGGGAATGGTTCTGTAGCTCTGAGCTGTTTGGACACTTTCAGGGAACATTCCCGATGCAAGACAGAGATCCCCAAATTTATCCTGGGTAACGCTGAGAGACTTATGGAAAACTAGCAGATCCCACATCTCTGCTGTCACTTTGCACGGACAAACTCGGACTGTCCGAACCTGTTCATGTATTTTACCTGCTTTAACCTCTCAAAAACTTTCACATATAAAAGAAAGAAAATTAAATAAATGACATAGGTACACCGATATAGGGCCGTAGTGTAAAGCCGATCTCAGAGTTGTCCCATTGAAATGGAATTATTCACAGCAGTAATTAAAGTTAAACATGCACATAAGTGTTTCCAGGCCCAAGATTAAGGCCACAGCTTATGAGAGGTGCAGATGCAAGAAGAGAAGAGCTGTGCAAAAACTGAAATGCCACTTGGAACCTGGCCCAAACAATGCATCATGAAAAATAAACTCATCTTCTTATACAGTAACAGAGCTGGTTCAAAAGGGTTTTACACTGACAATGCAACCTTTGAACTAAAAATGCCACTTTGGATTACATTGATCATTTGAAAAAAGTTACCTCTTTAAAAAAAACATTTGGGATTTCTCTGCCCACTTGAGAGAGAACATGGAGTTTTTCCCACCAAAACGAAACAAAAATTTGATCATTAAAAACATTTCCAAATAAGTTTGGAAGAATATGCGGGGGGAGTGGTTTCTTCTTCAATTTTCATGACCCTCTCCACCCTCCCTATTTTTGACCAGTTCTAATTGTGAATAAATGTCTGTCTGTACATGAATGATAAATATGTCTGCTACTGAAACATTTACAAACAATGGCTCTCATCAGGAGCACTGAGGTCACATTACACAGAGAAACACCCAGGCCTGCAGGGTTCACATTCTCCAGGACATAAACCGCCCCAGGACGGGAATGTCACACACAACACAGCTTGACTGGCCCGTGTTGGTTAGGTGCATGTTTTGCTGTTGCTGGCAAATTGTGCTTTTCTGAGGGTGGGGGGGAGTTATATTTGAAAGGAGTTCTTCATCCTCTCCCACTCTCATCCAGGGGTACCGGAACAGGGGAGACCAGGGCCCACCACTTTTTACTGGCCATAAGTGTGAGCGACTGGATGATGGGGGAGAGAAGGGAGTGGGGAGGGCAGTGTTTTGGGGGCAAGGGGCGGCATGAAGTGGGAGCTCAGGGAGAAAGGCGGTGTGAGGGAGGGCCTCAAGGAAAAGGGCAGTTTGAGGGGGCAGGACCTCGAGGAGAAGGGGTGGCACAGGGGGTGGGCCACAGTTTTTGTGCCAGCAGCCCCCCACCACCACTTTTAGGAAGCTTTTGCCCATCCTGCCCTCATCCCAAATTAATTTGTTGCAGTAAGAAAACTTTGAGCAACAAGGGGACTTAGAGACCCACCATATAACCGCCAAAATCCTCACCCGCCCCTCGAGCTGGGCAAACAGAATTTTTTGGTCACTGGCAATTCCAAAAAAGAGATGGAAAAAAAACGGTTTCAGGTTGAACAAAACTAACATTTTTCCAAATTTTTGATGAACCAAAAAGCTTTAAAAAAAAGAAAAAGACCCAGGAACATTTCAAGGGTTATAACTTTTTGAATTTTTAAAATAAAAGTGAAGGACATTTTTAAATAAAAAATAGTTTCAAACTGAAAAATCAAAATGGTTTGTTTGGAAAGTGTCTAAATGAAATGCTTCGACTTTTTAAGAACTAGGGGGAGGGTCTGGACGTGAACAATTCAGCAGACTGGATACGAAATCGCAAACAGGTCTCCTTCCCCATTCTCCAGGGCTGGGTCTCGATTCCTGTTTCTGGTTCCCTGGGCCTGGTCCCCGTCCCTGTCACACACTGCGGGGAGCTCAGATTCCTGGGAATCCTGCGGACTTCCAGGATACTGGGAGGGATGAGTCAGCAGCTTCCTGAGGACAAGTTGCGAATAGGCAAACACTTTCCCTCTACCTTTCCAAAACCCACATAGGTATAGTGAGACCAGAACCCCCACCACCCCCACCACTCCACGCACCATGAGACGATTCCAGGACGCTGGCTCTGAAACAAAAGAGAGAGAAAGGCCCCATGACTAAGGGACTCCGTTAAATCATCCCACTGCTGCCATGAGGATCCCAGAAGATGAAGACGTTCCTGGGGTACAGTAAGAGCTGAGTTGGGTCGAGTGCACATGGGCAGCACTCAGAGCAGCGGGAATGAGATCTCCAGGCTCATTATCCCCATCGGCCAACCTGACGGAGGGAGAAAGGTGAGCCCGGCAAAGCAGCCCCTGTTCCAGAGTCTGGGAACTGGGATTTTTAAGATGCTCCAAGATGGGGTCCCTCAGGTTCTTAAGGTTAGAGGGGACGGTTAGGATCATCTCCTCCAGCGTCTCCTGAAGCATGGGGAAGGGCTAGCCATGGTGGGAAGGGTGGGGTTTGAAGATGTATACAGGAAAATGGGGGCTGGGGTCACTAACACATTGCTGATGGGTGAGGGGCACGATTGGTTTCTTTGCCTTGAGGAGGGGTCTCAGCTTTTAAAAGTTTTGGGAAGAATAATTTAGTCTGAGCCCTGGCATAACCCAGGCCAGAGAACGTCGCCTACTGATTCCTGCACCCAGTCCAGTGATTTATGGCACTGACTTGGCATTGAGAAGGATTTTATCATAGGCTTACATCCAGCTGCAGAAGAGAAAGGGCATTAGAAGCTGAAAGACCCCAGAAGTGGCTCTGGTTTTCTACTCAAAATAACCACTCGGGGCTGATTTTCCCCAGCCCAGCACCTTGCAGTCATGCACCCACCACCTAGTGAATTTGGTGTGCAGGCAGGCTCCCAAATCCAGACAGTGGCACGTCACATCCGCTTTGCCCTCATGTCAGGGACTGCCCTGAGCGCCCACCCTGCAAACACTTACGCACCTGAGCCCTCCCACTGCGATCCAAGGCTACTCCTACAGATGGAGTTGAACATGTGGTTAAAGTGTTTGCAGAGTTTCCAGAGAGCTGAGGCTCCATGTACAAGGAACTATACTTCAGTTATTCTAATCTTGGGTTTATGAGATGCTCCTGCCCGCCCCCTCCCTTCACAGCTGAGTCTCCCACCCAGTGGAATTCTCCAAGGAACTTCCCACTCCGAGACCCTACACACTGTGTCCAGCGCTAGCTGTCCCTCAGGCCCAATCCCATGCTTCAGGACATAGTCTGAACGCCACCAAGGTCAGTAATTAATTCCCCACCTGCATTTACAGCATGGTAAAACTAGCCATGTATGTTTCAGCGGGTTCTTGCTTTTCCTGGAAGCATCAGATATTGTCCCCTGGGCTGGACCAGACAGGACAGCAGCCTGAAATGCCCTGCGGCATTGACTTGAACTCAGACTGACCCTGTGGAAAACGGGCTCAGCCACCTGGACAATTAGGTAATCTTGGCGAGCTGTGAGATTTCAAACAAGTTGTATTTGAGTTTGGCTTGGCAATCCTGGGTCAGGGACTGACGTGAGGGGTTGGGAGACAATAAAGGGAAAGGGTCTGAGAAAGGGCTTCCCTTACAATAAATCGTTCAACCAGTCACTGTTGAAGTGAGATGCTTTACAGATGCTCACAGACAGGCTCTCCCACCAACTAAGAATTTGGACGCTCTGGCTCCCTGCTGGGACCAGCTTTGCTATTCACTTGCAAACAGGGTGGATAAAAATCAATGATTTTAAAAAAAAATAAAAAAATTGGATTTTTTTGATAAAATGGTTTTTGCCCCTCTAAAAGCTATCTAAAGATAGTTTTAATTAAGATACATTCTAGCTCAAAGATCTCTCATCATGGAATAGGGATGATAAATTCTAATTCTATAGTATGAGACAATATATTCATGTAATGTTTAAGAAAAGTTTTGTAAATGAGTTCCAATACTTCATGGATTAAGGACCCAATCTTATGGGGTTCCACAGGCTTCTGTATAGATTGTGTAGGTTAATCTTTCTATCTACCCAATGGGATTCAGTGCTCAGTCTAGATGATACCATCAGAGATGCTTGGTTTTGCAGTTCTCAAACTGTGGATTTGTGTCTCCAGAGGTAACATGCATGTTAACAGAAAAAATGCTTTCAAATAAATAAATAAATATGGAGAGGTGATATACAGCCTGGCAAGAAAATCCTCCAAATATTAACGATTAACCTGTTGAATTGGAGATATTTATGAAGTCATTGGGAGGGGAACTATCTGCTTCAATAACCTTGGGTAAATGAAATAACCAAACAATCATTCATTTTCTGAGATAGCTGTAAAACTCATCTGAAAAGTTTTCAGAATAAATCACCCTTTAAAAATGTATAGTGTGTACCTTCTAAAAATGAAACCTACATCTATCTCTGAGTTGTGAAGAACATGTATTAAGGTTATAACAACCAACAAGAATACACTTTTATGTAGAAATCCATGATTAAATCGAGTCGTCCTGACTAGTGATTTAAATCAATTTGATTTAAAATCAAATCCACCCTGTTTTTGCTGACCAACAGGCAGTTCTGCTCCCCAGGCCCTTCCGGGGTGTCACTGCCCCAAACTCAGCTGTTAGAAAACCAGGAAATGCTCAGCTGAGATCTTCCCCATGTAACACTAGGAAAGAATCTTAGCACTAGAGCGGAAAACGAACCACAGAGCTCTGCTAACCAGGAGGAGCTCAGTTATAGGTGCCGGTTCCCCCATATAACCTTAACTCTGTCCTTTTGGAATGCCACTTTATTATATCTTGCAGAGTTTTGCCAACCCACAGCCTTCAAATCTCAGCAGGTTGCCTTAAAAATCATGAAATATTTAAAAATAATAAATTTGTGGTGGGGTCTGCTTTTTCATCTTTTGAGTTTTGAGCCGGGGAGGGGTGGGGGTCGGGGAAGAGAAGGGAGCAGGGGAAGTCACTTTTTTCAAGTCGTCCTACATAAACCCCATATTTTGGTTTAAACAAATGGATGTGCTTATCACAGGACTCCAGGCTCTGGGGCTTTTAGAAAATCAAACACCAAATACCGTGAGATGCATGACAAAGATCAGGGGAGTTGCCAACGGTGGGAATGAGGAATATTTGCCTAAGTCACAGGGAACTAATTGTCGGGAAGCCTCTAATTAATGCATCGTTAGGCTCTTTAGCTCTTCCCCCTGTGGAGGTAGAGGCCATGGGTACCCCGGGAACATCAGTGGTCTCGTGCCTGAAGGTACCTCTCCCCTTGACAACCCTCCACTCCCCACCCATTGCACTTCATGCCATTCTGCTGCAGGGCAGCACAACGGGAAGCGTGCAATGCAATCATTCTCATGTCTTTCCGTACATTCTTGGTCCTGTAAGGACACTGAAGTGCCAGGCCTTCAGCAGCTGCAGTTAGAGCGAGAGGGTCTCACGCTCTTGTGCATCAGGCCAAGTTTATAGAGCCCTGTGCGAGTACAACATTTGTTTCTGCACACGATCCACGGCTACGAAGGGGATCTCTGCAGATTTGCAGGGCGCTGCCCATTTATACCTGGATTTAGGAGCCGAACTCTGGGCATTATTTTGAAAAACCTGCTCAAGACTTTTAGAGCTTTTTCGAAGCAAACCATGGCGTTTTTTAAACCCCCGACATTCCATGACTGAGCAAAACATCTCCAGGAACATCAACAATGCTGGCTCGAAGAGAGGTAGGACTCTTCTTAAACAAAATGATTTTAAACGAACAACTTGCTACCAAAAAGTTTGAGATATTTGCTGTGGCAGAACAAAGGGGGTTTTGATCTAAAAGAATGTGACCCCAAGCTTCTTACAATTCGTTCTACAGGCATGGGGCTTGTGCATTTTCTGCTGGGGCTTGTCCGGACAAAGAGCCAGAGCTCAGCCCTAACAATCAACCGGGAGAGCGGAGTCAGAGGTGAGGAAGGCCTGGGAAGATCCTGAGACAGGGAATGAAGAGGTGTCACATCCACCTGCTCCTTCCTGTAGGTAGATCACAGAAAGATCTAGAGGTGAGTGCTGGGGTTTCCCTGCCATGAGTGGGCAGCGTGCAATTAACAAGGGCTGCTTCTCATACTCACACACACACCCCCCATCACGCCATGCACACCTCTCACGCCGGCACCAGATCTGATTTCATCTCATGCATTTACACAGCACATCTCTGCAAGCAGATTATAACCCCCAGGGTCCATAACTCCAGTTAACTCTGCAGTGAGGACATGCTCCCCCCAGCCCCAAGACCTTAAAACCCAAGGTCGACTCCCCCTGCTCGAGAAGACACACGCTTCAACCCTGCCCCACCCCGCACCCCCAGTTCCCTAACCTGGGGCTTGCCAGGGGATTCTCTGCTTGTGATCAAGTGGGGCTGGCTGGATGCAAGGCGCTGGCCAATCCTCTCTGCCTCCAGCTGCTAAACTGCATTCAAAGAAAGTTTACAAAATAATCCCTCCCCCCTCCTCTGTGTGTTCTTTCCACGCGCTCTTCCCTCCGTCCCTATTCTCTGCGCCTCTCAGTCTCGCCTGCTCAGCCAGCAGCTGGGGATTTGCAAATCAATAAATAAAAATAAAAAAACTGGACAAAAAAGCCCCAAATATTTTCTGTAAAATCGACATGGGCAGGACCACCAGTGCTGGACCTGGCGCCCCCCCCCGCCCCCGGCTTGAAGAGGTTTCCATCTTATCCAGGGTTTACAGTTTGGCTCAGTGGCTCTCTGCCCCCTCACTGTACAAATGGTTCCAGCGCCCCTGGGCGGGACAGGGCCTGAAGAAAGGGGCATGCGGAGGTGTTGGGAACACATGGGCCCTGCAGCTGCCCCCCCGCCATGCCCCCCCCCGCCCGCCCCAGCTCTACCTTCTCTAACCCCCAGACAACACACCTCCCCCTCCCCTTTTCTGCTTAGGACTCCAGCCCCACTGAACAGTCCAGACGGGAGATGGAATCTCTTCCCTGAAGTGCCATCCAAAAACCCAGAGGGGCGGGCTGGAAGGAAGAGCCCCAGAAACACCCCGACCCACGGCATGGCAGAGGCGCAAAAGGAACGGGCGAGATCGGCGGCAACTTCACCAAAAGCTAAGGCCAGCCCCCCGTCACCTGACTCTACGAAAGCGCAGTAAGCTGGTGGTGTAAACGGGGCATGGGCAGTTCCACCAGACGATCAACAGAGCCGGTTAGAGATTCATTTAACAACTCCGGAATGGCTTTGCAATGGGAGGAGAGTTTTCCGAGCCATGCTTTGCTTCCTGAGGCGGTCAAGATTTGAGCTTTACTAGAGGATTGTACAGGATTCAGGCACTCTCTAGTTCCTCCTTTGTCAGCCCCTTGCCCTAACACCCTGCCTGCCCTGGGTGCTCAGCTGAGCTCTCCCTCGCTGCACGGTGCAAAACCAGAACTATCCCATTACTCTCCCCTGCTGTGTCTCTCTCCCTCTCTCCCCTCAGGCCAGGCTGCTGCTGCCCCAGGGGAGCTCACTGGGGTCGGGGGTGTCTCTGTGCTGGGTCCCCGGGGCTGTTGCAGACGCTTCCTCCTGCTGGGGCTGGAGGCCCTGTTCAAGCTCCCCTTGGAGAGAAGCGCGCTGTGTTCACAGGAGCAGGACCAGCCCCGCAAACCGACCGCCCGGCTGTCCCAGAGGTTCCCGAGCCCAGCGCTCACCCCCAGCCCAGCCGCATCCAGCAGCTTCTCCCTGTGCCAAGGCACCGCAGCCCGTGGGGCATCTTCAGGGCAGCGGAGCTCCAGGTACTGCCGCTTCTCTGCCCAGGAAAGGGATGGGGAGAGGCTGATGCTGACCCTGTGGGGCTGAGCTGAGCAGCAGCAGGTGCAGCCAGTCCCTGGGGGGATCCCCGATGGCTCCCTGGCTCCAGCTGCTGTTTGGGAGGCAGGGAAGGGGCCCTACAGCCAGGCAGGCTGCACAGCTGCACGCCCCATAGGTGCTGGGGCTGGTGCTGGTAGGGAGGTATGGGGAGGTGGGGATTTCACAGCAACTTTAACTAATACACTGAAATGTTTCCATCAACATTTTGTGCTAGGGAAAATTGGGTGTTTGATTAAAGACAATTTTTTGTGGAAAGTGTCATTTTAACAGGAAAAAATCAATTTTTTGTTGGAAAATTCAAAAACCAAAAATGGTTTGGATGATGTGGGGGGTTTTGTTTTGCTTTTTCCCCAATTTGGGACTAACTGTTTTCCGGTGCTGGTAGAAGGTTTTGGCGGGGTTGGCCATTCTTGGCAGAAGTTTTTCATGATCTTGCTCTCCTGGATGGGGAGAAAAGCTTGAAAAGGTGACCCCCCCCAAAAAAAGGCTCCAACACCAGGAGCTGGAGAACAGAACCCCAACTTGTTGGCTTAAAACCAACGAGACTTTAAAAACAATCGTTTTTCAGGGGGGATCTGACTTGTGATTTTTTTTTTTTGGTCACTTGCAATTGGCCACGTGGGATAGAACCAGCTTGGGCAGGATCCAGATGTTAGCCCATCTAGAGAGGCCTGGCAGTGGCTCATACAAAGCAGCTGTGGGAGTTAGGGACAGGAGAGTGATTTTCTGAAATTACACCTAGCAAGGGAAGGAGCCGGGGAAATGCAGTATACCCTGGGGAATCAGGGACGCTCACGGGGAGGCCACAATGACGCTGCTCAGGAGTTTTGCTCTGACACGCTCAGCCCTCGTGGAACAGAGCCCCCGGCCTTCCCCTCCACGGGCACTGACTTATTTTTCCCCGTAGATGCTCCACCCTGTTCGGCCCTTAGCCCCTACTCTTGTTCCACCTCTTTCCCAGGGCACCAACTCCTCACCGCGCTCTTCACCCTTGTATCTCTCCAAAGCCAGCCAGCCAGAGCGGGGTGGCACCTCCTCCCACCTCACAAGGACCCCTTGCTGCAACTGTCATGAGTAAGTATCGGGGAGTGAACCCCTCTGCTAGAGCTCCCCCAGGCCGGGATCTCAGTGTCTGAGGGCGGGGGGGATTTGCTGGGGGGTGTCTCTGTTTTGCGCTCTCCCAGCTCCGCTCTTCTTTCTCTGTTAATCCTCCTGGGGTGGAAGCCACCTTCCAGCTCTCCGCTGACCTGCCTGTGCCCCTCTCCTCTCTCTGCCAGGCCTCTGCCTTCACTGGGAGCTCTCGCTGGGGTGGGGCTGCTGCGGACTCTGCTCTGAGCTCTGCCTGCGTATGGGGGAGCTGCACTGGAGCCCCTGGAGGGGTCAGGGACCGCAGGGAGAGCCAGCATCTTGCAGGGTTTCCTATTTCACACCGATCTCTGCAGCATTGCTGCACCCAGGGCCCACTGCGCTGGGAGAACCATTGAGGGCCTGACTCTGGGGGGTGGCTTTGCCAGGAGCTGTGTCCTCCAAGAATCGGCCCAGAGATGTCTGGAAACTAGGCCACGGTCTGAGATTGACTTGCTTTCTGATACCTGTTGCTCCCAGGCTTCCCCCAGCTGCTCTTGGCCAGCGGATGCAGCTCTTTGTCCCCATCTAGTGGCCACATCCCAGCTTTTCGCTCCCTCTTGCCTTTCTGTCAGTGAGCTCAGCAGTAGGCAAGGCGCTGTAGAAGACACTGTGAGGGGAGGAGAATTAAATTCATGGAGGTGTTGCCGGCACCCAGTGCCAGAGGCGAACAACAGCAGGGGGGGTTTGTTACCCGGTATGCGTCACTTAATAATCACAACGGGGTGGAGAAGCAGAAAAGTTTATTTGCAGCTGCAAACAAGGTACAGGGGGAATAGAATTTTAAATTTTGCACATTAGAGCAGGTCATTACACACACTTTTATATTCCTTAATGCGACTGCACTACACATTAGCTAATTAAAACTTTGCACAAATATTTTGCTTTTTTTATATGGGTTACAACAATGTTTATTTTTTGCAACTTTTAACAAGCATTTTTAGCAACTTAAACGACCAGCACATCTTGTTTGGCCTTGTAGCTGTTTTTTTTATTATTTTTAACTTGGCGTTAGCAAACTTTACACTATGAGGCATTATATGCGGCTGCTACATTGTTTTAAGAGCAAAAGAGCTTACTCAAACCAGCCAGGCCTGAATTTTATTAAGGGGGATTGAGAAGAAGCTCTTAGGGCTTTAGCAGGGAGACTTTTTTGACCTTTATGGCCTTTTATTTTTTTACTTTAACTAGTGGCCATGTCCTGGGGTTTTTAACATTTTTTTTTGAGACTATTTATTTTTATTGCTTGAGTTTTTTTATTTTTATTTACTTACTAGCGGGCTATGCATAAAATTAAGATTTTTAAAACTATGCAAAATAAGCATTTTTACCAGGACTATATATAACATAGTAAATATAACATGATTCATACAGGAAAAAAAACTTAAATAATAGGCTAAATAACTTATTTAGCTACGGGGAAAGGCTTCAACTAGAAAATAGAGAGCTTAGCTAATTTTCTCTAGTTTGCTGATGAATGCTCTTTGCTAGCTGCTTTAGGCGTTGGAAATCATTACATAAGCGGTGAACTATTTATAGGCCGTGTTTTTTTAAACATAATTTTAAAGGGACTGAGCTTTAATTTACCCTCTGGGAGAGCACGGCTGCGGAGCAGAACTAGGGGCAGGGCATCAGGCCACCGTAGGGAGGCCTCCTGGCATACTTTCGAGAGATGTTGCTTAAGGGTCTAATTGATCCACTTCACTACCCCACTGGCTTGAGGTCTCCAGGGTGTATGGAGTTTTCAGGGAATCTGTACGGTGTCTGAGATGCTTTGGACGATTTTTGACGTGAAGTGTGTTTTATTGTCAGATTTTATTCACTGGGGAAGTCCAAAGGGAGGAATAATCTTTTTAACAAACTTGAGAGCCACTGTCCTGGCAGTGCAATTGCTACATGGAAAGGTTTCTGACCATCTGCTGAATCCATTTACTATGACAAGGAGATACTTGAACTTTTGGGTCCGGGGAACCTTAGCAAAGTCTATTTGCCACACCCGTCCGGGGCCTGGAGTGGGTTCCAGGGCCGCTGGTGGTACTGGGTGTCCTGATTGGGGGTTATTCTTTTGACAGACTAGGCATTTTGTTTGTACTTGGGCAGCTAGGGCTCTGAGTCTGGAGGTTATGAAGTACTTTTTTATTACTTGGATAAGTGCCTCCCTGCCAGCATGAGTGGTTTGATGTAATTTTTGTAATACTGGCAGAATTAGGCCCTTTGGTAAGAGGACTTTCCCTTCTGGGGAATGAAGCCATCCCTCCTTTTCCTGGAGACCAAGTTTGTCAGCTAGCTGTTTCTCCTCCCCAGAATACTGAGGGGTCGGGAGCTTCCCCACTGATGGGATAAGGGCATGCATATAGGTGTTTTTAGTCTGAGGGAACATCAGGGTGGCAGCATGCTTTGCCTCTTTATCTGCCCTGGCATTACCCCTGGTCACATCTTGATCCTCCCTCTGATGGGCCTTATAGTGTCCCACTGCCACTTCCAAAGGGAGTTGCACTGCCTCTAGAAGCCGGAGGATTTGGGGCCCGTACTTGACTGGGGAGCCTTGGGCTGTCAGCATTCCCCTCTGCTTCCACAGGCCAGCAGGAGCATGCAGCACCCCAAAAGCATATTTGGAATCAGTGAAAATATTGACCTGGTTTTTTTTTGGACAGTTCGAGTGCACGGGTCAGGGCCACTCGCTCAGCCAACTGGGCAGAGGTCCCAGCGGGCAAACTTTCAGCTTCCACGGTGTCACTGAGGGTTACAATAGCATAACCCGCCGTTTTTTGCTCATTTATTACCACGCTGCTACTATCAGTGTACCACTCATAATCTGCATTTGGGAGGGGCACATCCTTCAAGTCCGGGCGGCTAGAATATTGGGCATCTATGATTTTTAAACAGTCATGTTTCTGTTTCTCAGTTTTTGGTAAGAGGGTGGCAGGGTTAAGGGATGGACAAGGCTGCAGCGTGACCTCAGGGTTCTCTAAGAGCTTTGCTTGGTATCTTGCCATACGCGCTTGTGTGAGCCAGAGGCCGCCCTTAACATCCAGTAAAGCGCGTACCATGTGTGGTGTAAAAACCTGTATTGTTCCCCCTAGTGTCAGTTTCTCTGCTTCTGCCAGGGTCAGGGCGGTGGCTGCCACTGCCCGCAGGCACGCTGGCCAGCCCTTGGCTACTTGGTCCAGTTATTTCGAAAAATATGCCACCGGACGTTTTCATGCTCCTAGCAGCTGTGTGAGTACTTCCAGGGCCACCTCCTTTCGTTCATGTACATACAACTGAAATGGCTTGGAGAGATCTGGCAGACCTAGAGCCGGGGCCTCCATTAGCTTGTTTTTTAGGATTTTAAATGGCCTGTCAGCCTCTGGGGTCCAATGAAAGGGGTCATGGTCTGCTCCTTTTACACAGTCATACAGGGGTCTAGCCTATAGTTCAGACTCTGGGATTTATATTCTACAGAAGCCTGCCATCCCCAGAAATGCTCTGAGCCGCTTGCGATTACTCGCGATAGGAACTTGGCATATGGCTTTTATTTTTTTATTTGAAAGCTGGCGTTCCCCCTGCTGTATGTAGAACCCGAGGTACTGTACCTGCGGGAGAGCAATCTGAGCCTTACTTCGTGCTACCCGATATCCTTGGAGTCCCACAAAATTCAGGAGACTCACGGTGGCTTTAAGGCAGGGAGTTAAGCCTACAGTGGCAATTAACAGATCATCTATGTATTGCAAAAGGAGGGCTTCTTTATTATCCCACTCCTCTAGGTCCCTGGCCAGAGCCTGGCCAAAGAGGGTGGGGGAATTTTTAAACCCCTGGGCTAACACTGTCCAGCAAAGTTGCTTTTTAACTCTGTGCCGGTCCTCCCATTCGAAGGAGAAAATCTCCTGTGCTGAGGTGTCAACTGGGATGGCAAAAAAAGCATCTTTTAAATCAAGAACTGGAAAATGGGTAGACTGTTCCCCTATAGAAGCCAATAGGGTATAGGGGTTAGGGACAAGAGGGTGCAGAGTCTTAACCCGTTCATTAACTGCCCTTAGGTCTTGTAGCAGCCGGTACGTGCTATCAGGTTTCTGTACGGGTAAAATGGGAGTGTTCCAGGCTGACTGACATTCCCGGAGAATACCGTACGTTGGAAATCGATCTGTGGTTTCCTGTAACCCCTTTTTGGCTTCCTTCTTGATTGGCTATTGCTTTACCCGCACCGGGCCTTTCCTGGGTATGAGCTGGACATGAATGGGGGTTTGGTGAGTAGCTTTTCCTGGGATCCCTGATGCCCACACAAGGGGATACACTTGGACTTCCCGCTTGTCCCATTTTGGGGCTTGCATTGCCGAGGGTTCAACTGCAAGGGTCATAATCTATGCATTTTCAGGGGGTAAGGTAAGGGTTATTTCATCGGGAGTAAAATGCAGGGTGGCACCTAGGCGACACAGCAGGTCCCATCCCAGCAACGGTGTTGGGCATTCAGGGAGCTATACCAGCTTATGGGATATGGTTTTGTTTCCCAAAGCACGTTCTGCTGGGGCATACACTAGGCACTTGGTATCTTTGCCTGTGGCTCCTGTCACAGTGAGGGAGTCTGCTACTGGCAACTGAAGCGGTTGATTTACAGCAGTTCGCGCCGCTCCAGAGTCCACTAAAAAATCTATTTCTTCTTTTCCCACCCGCATTTTTACTCGGGGTTCCGGGGGTTGGATGATCTGTTTTCCCTGACACCCTTATTTTTGGTTTTTTATTGCCATAATAGAGGTACTTCCCCTTTTCTTTTTGTTTGGGCACTTATTTTTTTCGTGTCCCTCTTGCCGACACAGGGCACACTGATTGGGCCCCAGTCGTCTTTTTCGCGGGCCTGGACGTCCGTGTCCACGGCCCCCTTTTTTTTGTTTACTTTCCTTCGTGCCTGCCTGCATTGCCGCTACCATTAATTTTACTTGCTTTTTTTTTTTTACTTTTTTTAAACTATGCACTTGATTTGCTGCTTCCAAAATCTGTGCCATGGTCATACTTATCAAATCCTCCTTTTTCTGTAGCTTTCTCTTAATGTCGGGGGCTGCCCTGCTTGTAAATACTCCTTTAATAATTGCCTCAGTTTGTGGATTATTAGGATCTGCATTGGTATATTGTTGGATCGTGTTTCGAATGCGCTGCAAAAAAGCTCCAGGGCTTTCCTTTGGATCCTGCACTACCTTCTATGGTTTAGTTTAATTATTCTGTCTGACAGCTGCGTGACGGAGTCTATACAGTAGCAGCTCCTTATAGGAGGTGAGGTGGGTCATAGCCTGATTGTCATTTGGGTCCCACCTAGGATTTTTTATAGGAACTTGATTATCTGGGATCGGGACATTGTTACGGTCTTGGTCATATTGCCTTTTCGCTTTTTTCCTTGCTTTAGCTATGACCTGTTCTTGTTTAACCTCAGTCAATAATGTTTGCTGAAGGACATTACAATCATCCCAGCCTGGCTTGTAGCTGCTAAGACATCCCTCAAAAACCGATACCAACTTGCTTGGGTTGATAGAAAATTCTCCATCCTGTGCTTTGAAAGCGGCCAGGTCCATAGGATTAAAAGGTGCATGAGTATAGACCTGCATGGTAAGAGCTTGTCCTTTCTATTGCATTAGGGGCGATTTTAGTCTTGGTAAGTAAGCGGTATAATCCAGCAGATGGAGCCTGAACCTCACTATGAGCTTCACTAGGAATCTTACTTTGAGCCTTGCTCTGTGTGGGTGTAGGGGCCGAAGAAGCCTCACTCTATGTGGGTGTAGGGACCGAAGGAGACACCGGATCTGCCATTACATTTGGGGTGGAGATCCAGGGACTGACATTAATTTCTACAGGGCCAATCGGGGTTAAATTACAGCATTGTAAAATATCAGTACGAGACTATAAGGTTATAAACAAGTAAGCATACGAATGCTTATTCTACTTCGCCGTTCGCTGACAGAACAGGAGTAACTGGAGGATTGTATTATGATTTAGTGATCCTCCAGGAGGCCACTGTTCTTGGTCCTCTAATTGGTACTGAGGCCAGTCAGCCGTACAAAATCGCTTCAATTTACCCTTAGTCATTGGATCTGTTCCAAATATCTTCCAATTTACTAAAATACACTCTAGGGGCGTGCATCATACCGTACCTCCCGTGCTCTGTTCCTGTCCCATAACTACAGGGTAACTGTGGGCGTCCCCAGGTTCCAACAGAGCATATAATCCGGATTTCAAAAGGTTCCTACCTTATCCAAGGGACCGGTTCCCCAACGTCGCCCGCAGCTGCTCCTCCCCTATATCCAAGGAACCGGTTCCTCACCATCTCCCACAGCTGCTTCTCCACTATGTGAGTGCGTTGCACCGTCGTGCCCTCCGGGGTCGATCAAACTGCGTCTCCTCTGAGGCCCCCAATGAACTCACTGGTGTGTGCTGGGCGTCGGTTGTCGCTGCAATCCTCGACCTCCAGAAGCGATCTGGGCAAGGCTAAATTGCATCCTCGTCACCCCACGTTGGGACTCCAAAAGCTGTTGCCGGCACCCAGTGCCAGAGGCGAACAACAGCAGGGGGGGTTCGTTACCCGGTGTACGTCACTCAATAATCACAACGGGGTGGGGAAGCAGAAAAGTTTATTTGCAGCTGCAAACAAGGTACAGGGAGAATAGAATCTCAAATCCTGCACATCATTGCAGGTCTTTACACACACTTTTATATTCCTTAACGCTACTGCACTACACATCAGCCAATCAAAACTTTGCACAAATACTCTGCCTTTCTTATATGGGTTAGAACAATATTTATTTCCTGCAACCTCTAACAAGCATTCCTAGCAACTTAAAGAACCAGCACATCCTGTCTGGCCTTGTACCTCTCTTTCCTATTATCGTTAACTTGGCGTCAGCAAACCTTACACTATGGGGCATTGTCTGTGGCTGCAACATTGTTTTAAGAGCAAAAGAGCTTACTCAAACCAGCCAGGCCTGAATTCTATTAAGAGGGGTTGAGAAGAAGCCCTTAGGCCTTTAGCAGGGAGACCTCTTCGACCCTTATGGCCTTCCATCTCCTCAACTTAACTAGTGGCCATGCCCTGGGGTCTCCAACAGAGGTAAATGGAAAAGGGGATGTAACCAAAGGTAGATGGGGCCAGACTAACCTGAGCTCTTTCTTTAAGCTGAGAACTGGTTGTTTAGAGAAGGGAAATGCAGCAGATCTAATATCCTTGGACTTCAGTAAAGCATTTGAAACGGTATCACGTGGGAAATTCTTAGCTAAATTAGAGAAGATGGGGATCAGTACAAGAATTGTAAGGCGGGTAAGGAACAGAAAGGAAGCCCTGCTGGCGCTGGGAATGGGTTTGGCTGGTGTGGGGTTGCAATTGGCGTGTTACTAATGAACGGTGAAGCCTTGAGTTATGGAGCTCACTCGAAGTGAGTGCCAAGGAAACCCGCACACCGCCCCGCTGTGTATCCTGTATCTGCCACAGAAGGAGTGAAGAGAATCAAGAGAGCTGTCTGGGGTGACCTAAGGCCAGAACCGCAGGGGGCTCTGGGGTGGGACTGAGGAGTATTGACAAAACTGGGCTAGCAGGGAGCTGCTGGTCGGGATTGAGGGGCATGAGATCTTTGTCTACAGTGAAACGGTTGTCCAATTCGGTTCCTAGTTTGATGTTTTTGCCTTCATCCCTCCACCTGCATGAGCAGCACAAACCTCTGTGCACTTGGCCTCTAACCCAGCCGCGGGGCTCTGTGCTTGTAGATTTCAACCATGCTTCGTACTTTGCTGTGAATATCACATTGCAGCTGCCAATGGGAGATGCTGCCAGGGATTTCTATGGAGCAGCAGATAGCCCAAAAGCCAGGGCTCCGACGGAGCCCCAGGACGACCCTGACAGCAGCGACATGGAGGAGATGGAGGTGGAGGAGATGGGAGAATGGGAGGGCGAGGAGATGGATGTGGATTAGAACATCTGGGATTTGAGAAGTGCTGGGTGTGCACATGGCACCATACGATGCACCCACACGAGAGGGGTTTCCTCACCTCTCACTGTTTACAGAGCTAGGCATCTCAGGGGTTCTCTTATATATATTTTATTATTCCTTTCTTCTTTGCACTTACAAACTTTGAGCAGATTTAGGGATGAATGAATGTTCCGTTTCCAGTGGTGTCTTCATGCCAACAGCTCTGGGATTCGGACACGATACGGGAACAGTAGGGTAACTTGCATCAAATCTCTTCAATCCAGACAGCGTGATCAGCATGGGCAGCAGGTATCATGGGGCTGTGGGCACTGAGGTTGCAGTGCCCCGGGGCTGAGGTCTCGCCCCCCGACCTCTGCTGTCCAGTGCTGGGGCTGTGGGCTGTGGTGAGGGTGCTTTGGGCTCCTGCGGGGGAGAGGTAGGTAGAAGGGGAGGGAGGCGGGCAGAAGGGGAGTGGCGGGACCTCAGGCACAGGGGAAGGGCCAGGGGCTAGGCTTCCTGGGTGGCCAACTCACTGGCAGCCCGTGCTGATCGGAGAGTAGACAAATAATCGTCAGGATTTGTGCTGACCAGGTCTAAGTCAGAGCAGCCTTGGGGCTGCTCTAATGTACATTCCGCTCCACATAGGCCCGGGTAAGCTGAGAATAGCTGTACTACAATGCCTTCTGGCCATGGGAAGCAGGGCAGTTGAGGCCTTTCCACCAGCCAGGGAAGCCTCTATCTGCAGGTATCCTCTGAGGGTATTGACCCTGTGACATTGCACTTCATAAGCTTTATAAAAATGTTTAAGTGTGAATATGATGTGACTGGAATATGCTTTATGCAAAAGGTCTCTAATAAGTTTTGTAATGAGACCTTACAAATCTACTGAGTGTGTTCATCCTATTTGGATGAATGTGTCATTCTTGTATCTGAAATTAGGAATATGAGATATCACTCTGAGGTCCTACTGTAGTTATGCAAAGTGTGGGCCATTAATGGTGGCTTAGAATCTTGATGGCTCCCATTAGCTAGGACAACTGACTGTAGATGGCTCTGTTCACCTGCAAGCCTTCACCGCATCCGTGCGGGCCAGTCCTGAAAGAATGGAGGGGGGCTCACAGGACATGTGAACATGTCACATGATACTTGAATCCGTCTTTAACCTGGTGCTTTTCCATTTAGAAGGAGGGGTGGAAACCCAGAGAGACCGTGAGAGGATTCCCGCCTTGTGCCAAAGATATCAAAGGGAGTGGAACAGAACAAAGGGGGCTGCCAGTCATAAGAAATCCCCGAGTTACCACCTGAGCTGGAACAAGGCTGTACCAGGGGAAAGGATTGGGCCCAGACTGGAGGGAGTCCAGTCTGGGAAAGAAGCTTATTGGAACATCTCTCAGGGTGAGATTTATCTGTATTCCGTTTCTTAATGTATTAGGCTTAGACTTGCGTGTTTTGTTTTATTTTTCTTGGTAACTTATTTGTTCTGTCTGTTATTACTCGAAACCATTTAAATCCTACTTTTTATATTTAATGAAATCACTTTTGTTTATTAATTAACCCAGAGTAAGTGATTAATACCTGGGGGAGCAAACAGCTGGGCATCTCTCCCTATCAGTGTTATAGAGGGCGGACAATTTGAGTTCACCCTGTATAAACTTTATACAGAGTAAAACAGATTTATTTGGGGTTTGGATCCCATTGGGAGCTGGGTGCTGGAGACAGGTGACCTGCTGAGCAGTTTTGGGTTCAAGTCTGCAGCGTTGGGGGTGTGGCCCCGACCTGGGTCTGTGTTTGCAGATGGCAAGCATGTCTGGCTCAACAAGGCAGGGTTCTGGAGTCCCAAGCTGGAAGGGAAAATGGGCTCAGAGGCAAATTCAGTACGTCAGGTGACAGGGCATTGCAGGTGTTCTCCTCACCCTGGTCGAATGCCTTGTGCGGGTTGTACCTGGAGGGTGCAGGGGTGGAATGAGCTGAGGACGTCTGCCCGTTTGAGTGATCCATAGCAGGCATACGAGGCACTTTTGGGGGAGCCTTGTCCAGGCCTGCCATGGGTCAGCTCTCTCAAACCACCACCCCTGGCAGCGCAAGCCTGACCTTCCAGCCCCCTGCAGGCCTCGCTCTCTGTGTACAGGTTAGTGATAGACACTCCCAAAGCCTCTGAGCGTCCCTCTGCAGTGCTCAGCCCGTTCCCCGGAGCACATGCAGAACTGTGACTCTAATCCCACAGGCACGGTCCACAGCAGCTTGTAAGATTCAGTTCAGGCCAACCACTCTATTGAGAACACAGCAATTAGATGCGCTGGAGCAGTGCAGATCACTCTGGTAACTTTCTGCAGCGAACTGCACCAAGGCAAGCTCCTTTGTGCACCAGTGCAGTGCGTCTGCTTTAGCGGTTTGCACCAATTCAACTGCACGGATGTCATGACATCGGCACAGAGGATTCCTAATGCAGACAGACCTGGATTCAATCCCCTCTGCCAGCTGCTAAACCCTCCTGGGGCCCAGTGATCAGATCCCAGGGCAGTAGAGAAATCCCATCCCCGACAGCCTCCAGCATGCCCTGCCCCGGACGACGGGGGGATACAGCAGGGTTCATGTTCACCGCAAACAGATGCCCTCTGCACGAGCACACGCTGTCTGGGCAGCGCTGCACCCTGTCCCATTGGACACCCTGGACAGGGACTGTTTCATGGTGCATGGCAAAGGCGACTTGGGTCCAAAGTGCTCAGAGGTGGGCTGAGGGGCTAATGTCAGTCAGATCGTCCCCACACAGAGAGTGCCCAGGTGCAGGGGTCTGGGAGGGAGCAGGAGGAGGGTCGGTGAGGAACATCCCCCAGGAATCCTCTGTCCAAGGGGCAGAAGCCAGACAGGCCGGGAGGAGGGAGTGAGCGTGGTAGGTCACGGGGGAATGGGATGCACGGAGATCGTAGATGAAGGGGAAGGGAGCGGGGCGGAAGCTGGGAACTCACCTGCCAGAGCAATGATGGCAGCGATCAAAGGAGACGATACAACTATCAGTGCAACCACAACTCTACGGGTTGGACTTTTCTTGCAGTTCCAAGGAGGGTCTAAAACAGACAGACCCGTCAGGCAGGGCTGGGAGGACACGTCTCACTGACAGCACCGGGGCTGGAGCTGCCTTGGAACATGCACCGTTCTGTCGATTGCTCCTTCCGTCAGACTCTCTGGGAGGGGAGCCAAGAGGGTCAGGCAGACCCCCCCACCAAGGGCAGATGGAGGGTCCATGGCTCCCTAGAGCTACCCTGGGGCTGTTACCAAGATCCGGCTCTGGCTGGGTAGCAGGGCCTCAGAGCAGCAGCCGGGCCATGGTAAGACGCAGCTGTGGGGAACTACAGACCCTCCCCCTGCTCTGGGCAGGGAGCCTGGGGGGAGGGATACGGACCTGGGGCTGCTCTCAGCCCCCCACCCCAGGCAAGTGGAGGGTCATCCACGGCTCCCTGCAACTGCCTGGACTCCAGCTGCCAGCCAGAGGTGGGGTGGGGGGACCTCAGGGGGAAGAGGAGGGGGAGGGGCGGGGCCAGTGACAAAAAGTGGGAGGGCCACGCCCCCTTCCAGCACCCCAGGCAGTCTCAGTGTCTCTCTCCAGCCTGCCCCCAGGCAGAGATGCCCCATTACCTCGGTTCCCTCCAGTCTCCAGGTGTCCATTGCCATTAACACACAACTCCTACAGCGGCTCTTCACTCTCAGCAACCCAGCTGCTGGCCCCATTGTCCCTCTCAGCGACACTCAGGCCACAGACGCTGCTGCAGGTGCTGGGCTGGGGTCGGCTCCTCTCGGTCTGAGTGGGTCCGATTTGGCGCAGCAAAGCCGAGGCAGAGGTCCTGGCCCTGGCTCCCCATCCCTGCTCCAGACTCTCCAGCCGATGTGAACCCGAGACAGACCAAGCAGAACAGGTCAGGGGTGGGGGAGGCCATTTGTGGTTTCTTGTTCCCTGCCCAGCAGCCCAACCCCCTGCCAAAGGCGGTGCCATGATGATTAAAACCCCTTAACTCCTATCGGCCCCTCCGCCCCCAGGGCCTCAGAGACCTGATGTCCTACGGGCCCCTCCCACCCGTGACAGGCACCCAGCTGGGGGGTGGGGGAGAAGACCCTCCTCACACACACAATCCTCCTAGAAGTAAGTGTGAGTTGGATATCAGAAGGGGAGGGGCTGGGGCTCGAAACAGCCTTGTCCCTGTCCCAGCCCCCTCCTTGGAGGGCGGGACTTGAACCAGTGTCCAGCACTCCTCTGCCCAGCCCCTCCTTTCCCTTCTGGGGGGACTCTCCCGAACCCCCCCCCGCTCTTCGGCTCGGGGCCTGCCCCCCGAATCACCCCCCTTTGGCCCAGAGTCCCAGCCCTTCGGCCAAGGACAGGCCCCCGCCACTGCGCTGCCCTCCCCATGCGGTCCACAGGCACCGCCCAAGCCCCGCCCCCTTCAGAGCCCCGCCCCCCATGCGGTCCCCAGCCCCGAGCCCGAGCCCCGCCACCCATTTGGGCTCCGGTCCCTCCCCCTGCCCATTTGGTCCCTGAGCCCGAGCCCCGCCTCCCATTCGGGCCCGAGCCCCGGCCCCTCCCCCTCCCCATTCGGGCCCGCGGTCCCCCCTCGCCCCAGTCCGGCGGTGGCTGGAACCGGCCCGCAAACCCCGCCGCACAGCAAGCGAGCCACCGCCGAGCAGCCAGCAGCACCCGCCCACCCACCCGCGGCCCGGGCAGGGACCCCTGAGACCCGGAGTCTCACCCGCGGGAAGAGCGCCCAGCACCGCAGCCTGGGGAGGAGCTGAGGTCCCAGCAGCCAGGCGGGCTCGCAGCGGATCCCGCCGGGTGAGTTCGCAGCCACAGAGCCACCGAAGAGCGACCGGCTTCCCTGTGACCCCCGCGCCAGCTTCATTCCCACGTGGGTCTGAACAGCGGAAACGTCCCTGCCCGGGGGTCACCGCAACAGCGGCCGATCGCCGCCCTCAGCCCCGCCTCCATTTAAACCCTGGACTCCCGGCCGCTCCGCTCCCCACAAACCTTCCCCCTCTCTCCCGGGCTGCCCAGGTGCCTGAGCGGCGTCCCGCCCGGCCCCGGGCAAAGCTCCGATCGGGGCTCAGTCCTCGCCCTCCCTGGCCTGCCCGCCCTGCCCATCCTCCTCCTGAAACCTTGTCCTCCCTCTGCCCTCCCCTGCTCCCCCCACCCCCGACCCCTCTGATCGCTGCTTCCCCCTCCTGCCAGCTCCCCGGGGCCCTTCCATAGGCTCTGTCCTTGGTCCCCTGGGGCTGACCAAATAGTATATAAACACATGGGGCGGGGAGGGTCCTTACTGGTTTGTTTCGGTGTAACAGTGTGTGACAAGGAGGGGGGAGGTCTTGAGAAAAAAAAACAAACAAACCAGTAAATGTGACATGGTTTATGGCCAGCCTCCCTCTTCTGTTCTCTTCTCCCTCTGCCCCTCTTCTCTGGGTTGTCTCCTCTGTAAACACAAATTCAACTCCCCTCTCCATGCTGACAACTCACCCATTTGCCTCTCTGCACCAGCCCCATCTCCTGCTGGCCAAATGAACACCTCAGCCTGTCTCTGGGACATCTCCTTGTGCCTACCAAGCTGTCAGCTCAAGCCCAACATGGCTAAAGCAGAGCTCTCTGTCTCTCCCCTCCTGTCCAAGCCCTCTCTGTTACCTCCTTTCTCCATCGCTGTGGACAACGCCAGCATCCTGCCTGTCACTCAGGCCCATAACCTGTCATCTTCCACTCACACCTCTCTCTAGGTCAGGGGTGGGCAAACTTTTTGGCCCAAAGGCCACATCGGGGTTGCAAAACGGCATGGAGGGCCGGGTAGGGAAGGCTGTGACTCCCCAAGTAGCCTGGCCCCCACCCCCTATCCACCTCCTCCCACTTCCTGCCCCCTGACTGACCCCCATCCCTAACCGCCCCCTCTGGGTCCCCATCCCCTAACCAACCCCTGTCCCTGAGTGCCCCAACCCCTGTCCACACCCCTGCTCCCTGACAGCCCCCCCCCCGGGATTCCCACACCCATCCAACCCCCCCATTCCCCATCCCCTGACCGCCCCCCCCAGAACCTCCACCCCATCCAACTGCCCCCTGTCCCCTGACTGCCCCTTATACAACCCACCCCCCACCCGCTTACCACGCTGCTCAGAGCAGCAGGAGCTCAGAGCCACGCTTCCCGGTAGGAGCAGCAGGCCAGAGCACCAGCGGCACAGTGAGGTGAGGCTGCAGGGGCGAGGGGACAGCGGGGAGGGGCTAGCTAGGGGCTAGCCTCCCCTGCTGGGAGCTCAGGGGCCGGGCAGGACAGTCCCGCAGGCTGGATGTGGCCCGCGGGCCGTACTTAGCTCACCTTTGCTCTAGGTCCTCACATCCAGGGCTGTGCTTAAGTCTTGTGGTGTTTTCCTGCATAACATCTCTAAGATACAGCCTTTCCTCTCCATCCACACAGCTAAAATTCCCATCCAGGCTTTGATCACATCACATCTCAATTACCGCCACATGCTTCTCTTTTCCCTCTTCCCCAGCTCATATCCATTCAGAATATTGCTGCAAGCTGCAAAGATCATTCTCTGAGCCCACTGCTTTCACCATGTCACCCCTCTTTGCATCCCTCCACTGGCCCCCCCCTTCTCTATTGCATCAAACAGAAGCTGCTTGTCTTCTCTTTCAAGGCCCTTCACATACTGTCCTCTCCTAACCGGACATCTCTCATTCACTGTACCAAGGTGTTGACTCCCACCTCCAATCGGTCCATGCTGCCAGCAACACCCACTTGTTAAATTTTCAGACAACCACCTTCATGCTTTCTGCCACATGCCCTTCATGCTCGGAAGGAGAACCCCTTAAACATTTGCAAACCTACCTCATTATCCATCTCCAATTCCCAAATCAATGCTCTTCTTTGCCCTGGTATCTACCAAAAATTCAACAGCCTGTCTCCTGGGGCGCTGAGACCACTGCCTATCATACCGACCGATACACTCTCATTATTTCCTTGCACTCCCCTGTCTGTCTTTCTCCATCTGTCTCTTGTCTTATACTTAGATTGTCAACTCTTTGGGGCAGGGACTGTCTTTTGTACTATTTTGTACAGCACCTAGCACAATCGGGTCCTGATCCATGACTGGGGCTCCTATGTGCTACAGTAATACAAATAACACAGGCTAGAGAATGTCACTATTATGGCTTCAGTGCCCTCCTCCCCCCACCAAAAAGCAACAAAACAAAACAAAACAAAAAATCAACCTCCCAGCTCAAAAAGTATGTGTTTACACTCAGCTGGCAAACTCAATGTAAAGTACTAGTAGAGGTGAGGGAGAGGTGTCTTTTACCTTGATGTAGCTTGTCCAGGAATGCTATACGCTCAGCCTGGTATTTACCTGGACAAGTGACACAGAGGTTAAAGCCACCTGTGCCTTGTCTCCACTCAGATTTTATATCAAGTTAGCTATCTCCATGTAAATACACTTTTGCAGTGAAGACAATGCCTGGGAGACTCCTACCTCAAGCCCCGAACTTCTGGTTGAGCTAGAAATTATTTGCAACATTTAAGAGCCCACTGATTGAAAGAGGTTAAACACACACAACATTTCTCCATTTTATCTTTGTGCAACTGACAGCACTCTGTGTAGTCAGTTTCACTGCTTCCCCCAGAGAAGCATTCATCAAATCTTTGGAAGCTGTGCACTGCTTCAGGACAATACAATCAGTCATGTCTCTCTCCCCCCACACCCTCCACATGTGTATTCATCAAGACCTAATCATCTTTATTTATACCTCTTCTGTGCCCCTCTAACTAGTACTTCATACACATCCCCAGGGGAAGGAGAGGGCAAATGAGTGCAGCCCACGCTCAGAGAGACACTGACCTGGGAGCGATTTCTAGACACGGTTGAAAATCTTTTCCAAAGGAAGGATTGTCTGCAGAAAAGTGACTATTTTTGGAATGCAAGGGTTTTCAGGAAAGATTGTCAAGACTATAGGACTTTCCTGTTTTCACAATATTGTTCTGACACTTTTAAAATCAATCTTTTGTTCACTATATACTCTCTTTCATGCCTCCACCCCCTTTGACCCAAAACCTGAGTTTGTTCTAAGTGGAAAAAATGCAACTAATTTTTTTTGCGAAAGAGAGGGAAGAGCATCTTTGCGAGCAGGCTGGCTAACCTAGTGAGGAGGGCTTTAAACTAGGTTCACGGGGGGAAGGAGACCAAAGCCCTGAGGTAAGTGGGAAAGCGGGATACCCAGAGGAAGCACAGGCAGGAATGTCTGTGATGGGAGGGCTCCTGCCTCATACTGAGAATGAGAGGCGATCAGTAGGTTATCTCAAGTGCTTATATAGGAATGCACAAAGCCTTGGAAACAAGCAGGGAGAACTGGAGGTCCTGGTGACGTCAAGGAATTATGACGTGATTGGAATAACTTAGACTTGGTGGGATAACTCACATGACTGGAGTACTGTCATGGATGGTTATAAACTGTTCAGGAAGGACAGGCAGGGCAGAAAAGGTGGGGGAGTAGCATTGTATGTAAGGGAGTAGTATGACTGCTCAGAGCTCCGGTATGATACTGCAGAAAAACCTGAGTGTCTCTGGATTAAGTTTAGAAGTGTGAGCAACAAGAGTGATGTAGTGGTGGGAGTCTGCTATAGACCACCGGACCAGGGGGATGAGGTGGATGAGGCTTTCTTCCGGCAGCTCGCGGAAGCTACTAGATCGCATGCCCTGGTTCTCATGGGTGACTTTAATTTTCCTGATATCTGCTAGGAGAGCAGTACAGCGGTGCAATACAGAGAGCAATACAGCGGAGCAGTACAGCAGGATACGGACCCTGGACTTCAGGAAAGCAGACTTCGACTCCCTCAGGGAACGGATGGGTAGGATCCCCTGGGGGACTAACATGAAGGGGAAAGGAGTCCAGGAAAGCTGGCTGTATTTCAAGGAATCCCTGTTGAGGTTACAGGGACAAACCATCCCGATGTGTCGAAAGAATAGTAAGTATGGCAGGTGACCAGCTTGGCTTAACGGTGAAATCCTAGCAGATCTTAAGCATGAAAAAGAAGCTCACAAGAAGTGGAAGGTTGGACATATGACCAGGGAAGAGTATAAAAATATTGCTCGGGCATGTAGGAATGAAATTAGGAGGGCCAAATCGCACCTGGAGCTGCAGCTAGTGAGAGATGTTAAGAGTAACAAGAAGGGTTTCTTCAGGTATGTTGGCAACAAGAAGAAAGCCAAGGAAAGTGTGGGCCCCTTAATGAATGATGGAGGCAATCTAGTGACGGAGGATGTGGAAAAAGCTAATGTACTCAATGCTTTTTTTGCCTCTGTCTTCACGAACAAGGTGAGCTCCCAGACTGCTGTGCTGGGCATCACAACATGGGGAATAGATGGCCAGCCCTCTGTGGAGAAAGAGGTGGTTAGGGACTATTTAGAAAAACTGGACGTGCACAAGTCCATGGGGCCGGATGAGTTGCATCCGAGAGTGCTAAAGGAACTGGCGGCTGTGATTGCAGAGCCATTGGCCATTATCTTTGAAAACTCGTGGCGAACGGGAGAAGTCCCGGAAGACTGGAAAAAGGCTAATGTAATGCCAATCTTTAAAAAAGGGAAGAAGGAGGATCCTGGGAACTACAGGCCAGTCAGCCTCACTTCAGTCCCTGGAAAAATCATGGAGCAGGTCCTCAAAGAATCAATCCTGAAGCACTTGCATGAGAGGAAAGTGATCAAGAACAGCCAGCATGGATTCACCAAAGGAAGGTCATGCCTGACTAATCTAATCGCCTTCTATGATAAGATTACTGGTTCTGCGGATGAAGGGAAAGCAGTGGATGTATTGTTTCTTGACTTTAGCAAAGCTTTTGACACGGTCTCCCACAGTATTCTTGTCAGCAAGTTAAGGAAATATGGGCTGGATGAATGCACTACAAGGTGGGTAGAAAGCTGGCTAGATTGTCGGGCTCAACGGGTAGTGATCAATGGCTCCATGTCTAGTTGGCAGCCGGTGTCAAGTGGAGTGCCCCAGAGGTCGGTCCTGGGGCCGGTTTTGTTCAATATCTTCATAAATGATCTGGAGGATGGTGTGGATTGCACTCTCAGCAAATTTGCGGATGATACTAAACTGGGAGGAGTGGTAGATACCCTGGAGGGCAGAGATAGGATACAGAGGGACCTAGACAAATTGGAGGATTGGGCCAAAAGAAATCTGATGAGGTTCAATAAGGATAAGTGCAGGGTCCTGCACTTAGGACGGAAGAACCCAATGCACAGCTACAGACTCGGGACCGAATGGCTAGGTAGCAGTTCTTCGGAAAAGGACCTAGGGGTGACAGTGGACGAGAAGCTGGATATGAGTCAGCAGTGTGCCCTTGTTGCCAAGAAGGCCAATGGCATTTTGGGATGTATAAGTAGGGGCATAGCGAGCAGATCGAGGGACATGATCGTCCCCCTCTATTCGACATTGGTGAGTCCTCATCTACAGTACTGTGTCCAGTTTTGGGCCCCACAATACAAGAAGGATGTGGATAAATTGGAGAGAATCCAGCGAAGGGCAACAAAAATGATTAGGGGTCTGGAACACATGACTTATGAGGAGAGGCTGAGGGAACTGGGATTGTTTAGTCTGCAGAAGAGAAGAATGGGGGGGGATTTCATAGAATCATAGAATATCAGGGTTGGAAGGGACCCCAGAAGGTCATCTAGTCCAACCCCCTGCTCAAAGCAGGACCAATTCCCAGTTAAATCATCCCAGCCAGGGCTTTGTCAAGCCTGACCTTAAAAACATCTAAGGAAGGAGATTCTACCACCTCCCTAGGTAACGCATTCCAGTGTTTCACCACCCTCTTAGTGAAAAAGTTTTTCCTAATATCCAATCTAAACCTCCCCCACTGCAACTGGAGACCATTACTCCTCGTTCTGTCATCTGCTACCATTGACAACAGTCTAGAGCCATCCTCTTTGGAACCCCCTTTCAGGTAGTTGAAAGCAGCTATCAAATCCCCCCCTGACCTGGGAGCGATTTCTAGACACGGTTGAAAATCTTTTCCAAAGGAAGGATTGTCTGTAGAAAAGTGACTATTTTTGGAATGCAAGGGTTTTTCGTGAAAGATTGTCAAGACTAGGAATTTCCTGTTTTCACAATATTGTTCTGACACTTTTAAAATCAATCTTTTGTTCACTATATACTCTCTTCCATGCCTCTACCCCCTTTGACCCAAAGCCTGAGTTTGTTTTGGGTTAAAGTGGGTGGAGGCATGGCAGAGTAGCAGCCGTGTTAGTCTGCATCTGCAAGACTAACACTGTTTCAGAGTAGCAGCCATGTTAGTCTGTATCCGCAAAAAGAAAAGGAGGACTTGTGGCACCTTTGAGACTAACAAAGACATTTGAGCGTAAGCTTCCATGAGCTACAGCTCACTTCATCGGATGCATGCAATGGAAAATACAGTGTGGAGATTTTATATACATAAAGAACATGAAAGAATTGGTGTTACCATACGGACTGTAACAAGAGTGATCAGGAAAGGTGAGCTATTACCAGCAGGAGAGCAGGGGTGGGCGGGGGAGGGGGCGGAGGGTGAAGAAAACCTTTTGTAGTGATAATCAAGGTGGGCCATTTCCAGCAGTTGACAAGAACGGTGGGGGGGGGGGGGGGAATAAACAAGGGGAAATAGTTTTACTTTGTGTAATGACACATCCACTCCCAGTCTTTATTCAAGCCTAAATTAATTGTATCCAGTTTGCAAATTAATTCCAATTCAGCAGTCTCTCCTTGGAGTCTGTTTTTGAAGTTTTTTGTTGTTGAAGAATTGCCCCTTTTAGGTCTGAGTTCGAGTGACCAGAGAGATTGAAGTGTTCTCCGACTGGTTTTTGAATGTTATAATACTTGACGTCTGATTTGTGTCCATTTATTCTTTTATGTAGAGACTGTCCAGTTTGGCCAATGTACATGGCAGAGGGGCATTGCTGGCACATGATGGCATATATCACATTGGTAGATGTGCAATGTGTAGATGTCCAGTCTGTTGTTTCGACCTTCAGGAGGAGTCCACCCAGAATCCTTCTTTTTGTCGTCTTGGTAGGAAGCTCTCTGTGGGTTAGTATGTTGTTCAGAGGTGTGAGAAATATTCCTTGAGTCGGAGACGTCGAAAATAGGATTCCAGGTCACCACAGAACGGTATCATATTCGTGGGGGTGGAGGGGCAGAAGGAGAGGCCCCGAGATAGGACAGATTCTTCTGCTGGGCTAAGAGTATAGTTGGATACATTAACAATATTGCTGGGTGGGTTAAGGGAACCACTGCTGTGGCCCCTTGTGGTATGTAGTAGTTTAGATAGTTTAGTGTCCTTTTTCTTTTGTAGAGAAACAAAGTGTGTGTTGTAAATGGCTTGCCTAGTTTTTGTAAAGCTCTCCAACACCACTTTCTACAAATCATTACCCTCTGATCCCACTGAGGGTTACCAAAAGTTAGTGCCTGTCTCACCTCCCGCAACCTGCAAGGTCTCGTGCCAGCAAAGGGAAGGTGCATTCTGCAGATCTGGAGCTGCACTCGCATGTCCTGAGGGCTGTCCTGCACCATGGTCACCATGGGCAGGTAGGTCATCAACCTACATTTCTGTCCCAGCTGCAGGATGGCCTGTGGTGCCTGCTTCCTCAGGCACCTGGAGATGCTGAAATAGGGGTGGGGTTGGCAGAGCAGGAGAACACCCCATGAGGTTAAGAAATGGCAGTGAGAGCCTTTTCCCTCCCTGGGAGATTACGGTGTCCCCCTGTGGGGACTCCCTTCCTGGCAGGTGCTGTGCTTTCGTTCCTGGGCACTGCCAGGAGGCCCAGCTCCCAACCCTAGCAGCTTGGCTGTTCCATCCCCTGCTGTGTACCAAAACTGACTTGAAAGGACTATCCAAGCCCCTCCCAGGCCTGCTCCCATTGCGGGTCTCTCTCCTGGCTGAGCACAGGCTGTTCTTATATCGCCCAACAGGCCTGGATCCTAGTTACACGCTGCTCCTTCCCATGTGACCCCTGCACTTATTCCCTTCACCTGGGGATAGGTTCAGTTGAGCTACTACCCCTTTCATGGGCATCTCCCCCTGGGACAGCCTGAAACGGGAAACCTGTGCTCGAACAGGAACTGTTTGCTAGGAAAGGTGCTGAAGACACACTGGAAAAGGAAATCCTTTGGACTGGATTGAAATTATTCCAAAGGAAAGTGGATGAGAGAAAACGTCCAGCGTTATCCTCCTAGCGAAAGAAAAAAATGAAGGTTTTTAAGCATTAGAGCCAGCTGGTCAGAAACAATCTTTCTTCTCCAGTGACGTGAAGTTAAAGGACACGGAGAGGAAGAAAACCTCCACTCGGGTTGTTACTGGAGCTGAAGTAGAGAGGCCAGGACAAACACAGCTAGGGCCCAGGACTGACTATCAGCAGATTGGCCATTTTCTATTCCTGACTTTTTGACCATGAGCAAATCTCTTTGCTTCTGTGTGCCTCAGTTTCCACAACTATAAAATAAAGCTACTCAAGGTTATGTTTTTTTGTCTTCTGTTTTTCAAGGCGGGACACTTCGATACATTTGGGGCCTGTCTATGCTACCGGTCTAGAGTGTCTTTGTAAGCTGATGACCCCCACATGTTGTTCAGAAGCTATGGATGACACAAGCTCCTACATTTGTTCTGTGCTTAGCCCCTAGGGCACAGCTGGGCTGGGCGGCCTTTTCTCACTGTGCTGTGTGGAGCAGGTTATGGGCACGAGGGATATGAAGAGGCTCTCAAGGACTAATTCTTGAAAATAAATATCAATGAACTGCAACCCAAATAAAATATCTGGAGAATGAGAACGCAAGGGGTAGATCTATTAATAGGTTAATATCAAGAGGTATTCTGACTCTATTTTTAAAAATTGCTGCAACTGTATATAAAGCCTCAAGAGCAAAGATAAAGAAGAAGCCAACTGCAGCATACAGGGTACAGCACTATTTTCCCTTTCCAACAGCAGAGACCTGAGAACTTTTAAAGTAGGGGAGAGGCTTGTTTTTGTTTCAAAACTAAGTGGCACCAACTGTACTTTCTGATAGCTGTTGAACTCCATTTTAGGTCATCGCAAAAAGGAAAGGAGTACTTGTGGCACCTTAGAGACTAACCAATTTATTTGAGCATGAGCTTTCATGAGCTACAGCTCACTTCATCAGATGCATACCGTGGAAACTGCAGAAAACATTATATACACACAGAGACCATGAAACAATACATTGTAGGGAGAGTGGTCACTTTGGATAAGCTATTACCAGCAGGAGAGTGAGTTTGTGTGTGTGGTTTTTGGAGGGGGGTGAGCGGGTGAGAGAACCTGGATTTGTGCTGGAAATGGCCCACCTTGATGGTCACTTTAGATAAGCTATTACCAGCAGGACAGTGGGGTGGGAGGAGGTATTGTTTCATGGTCTCTGTGTGTATATAATGTCTTCTGCAGTTTCCACGGTATGCATCCGATGAAGTGAGCTGTAGCTCACGAAAGCTCATGCTCAAATAAATTGGTTAGTCTCTAAGTTGCCACAAGTACTCCTTTTCTTTTTGCGAAGATATACTAACACGGCTGTTACTCTGAAACCTGTCATTTTAGGTCATGTGATGGAGCATCTGATTGCTTCTATTTATACCCTAATATAGCACCATCAAATGCTAGGAATGCAGCAGGAAAATGTGAAGGGGGCTTGCTGGCTGAAGCAAAACGAAGGAGTCGAGTAAGTATACAGCTAGTCTCCAGCATCTAGGAAATCAGCCTAGATGGCGACTGGAACCTTGGCTCAGGTTAGAGTTTAGCTAGCTGCATTCTGCATGCTTATAAAATTGGGTCTTCTAGAGGCAACTCTTCTGCCAGGTGGTATCAGGAACAACAAAGCCCAGGTTCAATATTCAGAAGTTCCTGTTAACATTACAAAACAGAACTGGCTCGAGCCTCACTCAATCTGGGAAAACTTACCACCACCCTAGGCACCTCTAAGAAGTGAAAGTTCTCCATTTATAAGCACTGAATCTGTGTACAACACAAGAAAACTTGTATTAAAAGGAAGGGGGAACTCAGCATTAATTTGGAAAAACAGCACAAGAATGATGCAAAAGTATGCAAACCACAAGTCAACACCTCACCGTGTGTTGCCTCAGTTTCCCCCTTTGCCTCAGTTTCCCCCCTTCCCTCAGTTTCCTTTGCCTCAGTTTCCCCCCCTTGTAGTACAAAAGTCTGAGGGACAAATGACCCTTTATCATACTATTCCTTTCCCCTCCACTGCGCTCTGCTCAGAGTTGGTTGTCCTTAGTCAGTGAAGTCCCAGCATTCAGGGGTGTGTTCATGTGGGTTCACCTCCCACATCTCAAAGGGAAGGTCTAGCAATCCCTCTGTAGTTGCCACTGCCCACTGTCCCTGCTGCCACCTTTGCCACTGCTGGCACTGCTTGCTGCCTCTGTGATAACGTTTTCTGGGGTTCCATCACCTAGCCCTGTTCTTAGTGACTTCACCACGGAGGGGGGAACCTCTCTGCAACTGAAACCTCTGCATTGTCTTTCACTCCAACACTGTCCTCATACCAAGTCAAAGACTTAGCCTCCAGACCCAGTCACCAGTGACTTCAGCTCTAGTCATCACTGACCAGAAACAAAGACTCTTAAATGAGTATGATCAGCTTTGTCTTTAAACATAGAGGGGGAGGTTCAAATGGTGTCTATGACTCTATTTAAAGAGCCTACACCCCCAGGTAGGAACACCTGTCCCCAACCCCACTGTTTTGCTACCTGGTGCAATCATTAAGCACTCCAATCATTAAGAACTGGGCTAAATAGTGGAACCTCAGAACACAGCACCCTTACCCCCTGCTTAGTGAGTGAGGTTAAATTTAGGTTCAACCAGAGCATGTTAAGTACCTTTACTTATACAATCAGGATAACATTTCTGTGTCCTAGGGAGCCCCTCAATGCTCACTTGCAGAGGATACCCTATAATGCTCATCAGGCCTAGCACATTGCCCCAACTCTCTGTTGTCATCTGTATCTATAACGTGCCATTGAAGGTGTCACATGCAAACTGGTAATATACTGGCCATTAATATTAGCGCATGATGTGTGTACCGGAAGTGTATAAAGAATTATAGATGTGTGCTGGAAATATGTTCCTCAAATGTGTTTGGCATGCAGTACCTAAGCACAGCCTGTCCTAGGCAAAGGAATGCTTCACAGGCTTGAGTGTGGCTCCAATGTAAATTCCGTAAGGTCTGACCAAAGACCATGAAAAGCACATTTATGAGCAAGGTTAGACAAAGCCATCAGGCAGTAAGTGGGGGAAGACAACCACTTAACAATGTTGGTGGGGGATGGAGACTGCACCCCTGCACCCACCTCCCCAAGGATGCTTTCCTGCTTCTTGAATAGGGTCAATGGACTTTGGAAGATATAAGTAAAGGGGGAAAGCCATTTGTCATCGTTCCCCTGAGAAGACCAAGAAATGAAGTGTTTTAGGCTCCATGTTGGATCCTGGCTAAAGACTGGCCAGTCATGCTGGAAGAATGACTGTTGTGAGCAAACTACTTTGAATCAAAATCTAAAGTGTAAGTTAGATTTTAGCCTTAGAAGCCTTATTTTTACTTGTTTGTAACCACTTCTATCCCTATTCTTTCTACTTGGTATCTCTTAAATCCAGGTTCTATTGGTAATAAACTTGTTTTACCTTTTACAAAACTATCTCAGTGTTGTATGTTAAACTAAAGGGTAAAATCCTCAGCTAATCTAGCAGGCTGGTGTGTATTCTTTCCCTTTGGAGGCAGCTAACTGGATAACTTCTGGGAGGGTCCAGTGAGAGGGACTGGATACTACCAGGGAGATGGTTTTGGGGTGACTCGGGACTGGAGGGGCAGTTGGTGTGTTGCTGGTTGCTGGAAGCTGCTGGGTGAGGTCATTGTGCTGTGAGCAGGCTACTTGGGCGCTGAGCCGAAGCTGCACAGCACAGAAATAGTCAGGGTTACTGGGCAGGTGGTGACACAAACTCTTACTGGTCTGGGTGAAACCCCAAAGCATCACAATTTTATTACCCCTGCACTCAATACTGAAGTGAATTTTAACCCAAAACTCATCACTCTGGCAAAGCAGGTCTGTCTGGTGAACACCTAGGCAGAGTAGGAGTATCTGCTCCTGAAGTCTTTCCCCAGTTCATCACTAGATGTCAGGGGAGAGCACATTCAGGCCCTGCTTATGTAAGGCTACTGGATTTTGCTGGAATTTCATATTACAAATGGATGCATTTCCCATGGGCCTTTTAATTAAGAAAAAAAAAAAAACTTGTTATTTACCTCAAAAATGGACACCTGATATTTTTCTGCTCTTTTTCTCTTTACCGATTGAGTCTGACTCACTTCTACCAGTATAGCAAGGCACTCTTTAATTAAAATTTCTGTGGTTTGCTTTAATTATCAGCTATGGACTCCTATTGGCAGAATGATCCCAGGTGTATGCTCTGCTTCCTTTTTTGTTTTTTCTCATTCACATGATTCATATTCAGGGTGTATTTTCCATTTCTTTTGTTGGCGTTAATCTAACAATGATTAAATGCATAATTAATATTTTAAAAGTAGCTGAAATGATTTATGCCACGTGCTCAGTATGCCATTTCCAAACTTGGAACCTGATCCTGGACCATAATATGCCATGGATATTTGAAGTAGAATACCTCAATAAAATCAATGGGAAGTTCTGTGTAACATTCAGTGGCATGATGTGGCTACATGAGAAGTACTGAATACCTGTAACTCCCACTGAAGACAAAACACCTAGTAAGAGGATTTCTAATTATATAAATCAATGGTCTCCAACCTTTTTACTCACAAGATCACTTTTTGAATTTAAGTGCAACCCAGGATTTACCCCACCCCTGCCCCGCTCACTCCCCTTTGTTTTCCCCCACCCCCATCCTCACTCACTTTCATTGGGCTGCGGCCAAGCGGCTCAGAGTTTGGGAGGGGGCTCCTGGCTGAGCCGGGGGTAGAGATGCAAGTTCTGGGAGAGAGTTTGGGTGCAGGAGGGGGTGCGGGGTGAAGGTTCTGGGAGGGGGCTCAGGATTAGGGTGTGGGCTCCCACCAGGCAGCACTTACCTCAGACAGCTCCCAGGTGGTGGCACAGGGGGGCTAAGGCAGGTTTCCTGCCTTCCTTGGCCCCACACCACTCCCAGAACCAGCCAGCATGCTCCTGTGTCCCCTGGGGAAGGGTATGTAGCTCCGCACACTGCTTCTGCCTGCAAGCACCACCCCCGCAGCTCCCATTGGCCACAGTTTCAAAATGGAATTATGAGGTCGGGCTGCCCAGGTGGATGGGAAAGAGAAAATCTAGGCATTGTCCGAAAACTAAATGACTACTTTGACTCAGTTTGCAATAAGGATGATAATATAGAACATGAACATGAAGGCAGGATAGCTGATGGAAATGGGCACAGAAATGGCAATGCTCACATCTGAGAGGAGAGAAAAACTTAGTTTAATGCGTTCAAATAAATCACACAATTAACACACAAATTAATGGTGATTTAAAAAATTATTTGTGATTAATCGCAGATTTAATCACACTGTCAAACAATATAATACCAATTGAAATTTATTAAATATTTTTGGATGTTTTTCTACATTTTCAAATATGTTGATTTCAATTACAATACAGAAAATAAAGTGTACAGTGCTCACTTTATATTACAATTTAAATGTAAACTTGGGTAAACTTTACATAATACTGTAAACAGTATTGGGTCTATTAAACAATTGGGTCTACAGTATCATGTGTTACAGTTGGGTCTTTTTTTACAGTGCAAATATATGTTTAATAAAAAATAATATAAAGTGAGCACTGTACACTTTGTATTCTGTGTTATAATTGAAATCAATATATTTGAAAATGTAAAAAGCCTCCAAAAATTAAATAGGTGGTATTCTATTATTGTTTAATGCCACGGTTAATCGTGATAGAAAAATTTTAATTGAGTGATTAATTGCAATGTTTTTAATTGCTTGACAGCCCTAAAAAGAACCATTCTGAGCACAAGAATCACACTTTACTTCCAATACTGCAGGCTGGGAACATGCTGCTTTATTCAACTATACACAAAAAGAGTGGGGTAAAACACCCACTAACTCAATAGGAGGTAAGGGAGGAGATAGAGCGTGGCTCCAACCCATAATACTCTGAGTAACCCAGTTAAGTCCTTGATGACCACTTAGCTACATTGCTCACCTTTCAATCTGCAGCCCTGAGTTAGTCTTCTAAAAACCTTGGGAATGTTCTCTTTTACACAAGGTAGTGCCTCTCCATGGCAGCCATGGCCTTCTCTAGGGGCAGAGGCCCACTGCCTCCACTCTCCTGCTCCAGCAGTTTTGCAAATACCCTCCTCTTGAGCTCTCCAGCATTCCTGGCAAAACTGCATCCTCTTGGCTTCAGCTCCTCCAGACTCATCACCCAAGAGCAAAGGCTCTGGCACCCACATGTCACCCTGTAAACGGATATCATTCAATGCCATCTTACGACTCAAACATCACTTAAACCGACTTTAAAAGACAAGGGGGCAGTTTGCTCTAGGACAGTACCTGGAATCCATGTTGGCTGATCACTATTGAAACCTTTAGTATAGACCAGGTCCTTTGGGCCCAAGTCTCTGTCTCTGGATCATAGTCATGGTTTTGGGTTCTGAAAAGCATGGCGGACGTGGACCTGGGGAGTTTAAGAAGCATTTCTCCATAGTTCTGGAGCCTCTGGCAGTCTTGGTGCAGCCAATCTAAAGTGATCTGTTAGTAAGTGTTTTAATTTTAAGTACTGCCACCCTGCTTGAGCCTGTTAGAAGATGTTTGGGGGGTCATTTGTCTTCATGAACAGGCTAATTTATTTTTCAATAAAAATTTTGAAATGGGGATGTACTAAAAGTGAGGAATTCAAACTTCATCTACATGGTTCTTTCTGGCCCAAAACTGTTGCTCTTCAAAGAAGTTGAGGATCATCATCAGAGACAGCAATTGCATCAATGGAGGAGTCAGTTACAGAATTTTCCACGTCCCTAGAGATCAAAAGTAAATTGAAATGAACTCACAGAGAGGGGAAAAGTATGAATAGTCCCCATCTGTTAGGCATATGAGCTGCCAGATATCGTACATCTTGCAGGGAGGAGAGCTGTCTCTTGCAATTCCAGTACGTGGAATGTAAAGCTGCCAGGATTTGAGAACCCCCAGTGAGACGGGTGACACAGCAGGATCTGCCACTGGCACCAATTTTAAAAAGTGGAACCAGAGCTTTCAAATTTCTACAGAGCAACAGGAACTGCACCACACTCTGGTGATTCCTTTAGTGTATGTCCGTACCTTGCTAATATACAGACCTTTATATAATCGAAAACACATAGAAGGTGTTCTGCCTTGATAATGATGTTGTCAAATGTTTCATCAGTTCCCCCAACACAAATACAGAAACAAAGGCACTTAATCTTGCTCATACATCATTCTGATGGTATCAGTTTGGGATGAGGTATTCCCTCAACTCCCCTGCTAGGGTGGTTCACATTCAGCCATTTGAGAATTGATCTACATGTCCCAAAAGTTGAGAGTAAAAGCTTGCAGCAAAAGATGACCCAAGTAAGTGCGTCCCAGTCACTAGACAAGCTTATGTATCCGAGTAGGGCAGACATAACAAATAAGAAGTAAACTTGTTGTAAAACAGAACAACTACTCAGTTCACTGCAGGCTATTTAAAAACATTCTGCTTCTTGGGGCTCTTGGAACAGATTCACTTCCTCACCTTGACAGGGAACTGAGCTGTAAATTTCAGAAAATATTTGAGCCCTCAGTGCTTGGCAAGTACCCTTGCTCTTCTGAAGGCTGATCTCTGTTCAACCACATCTTTTGCACAATCTTGAAAAATCATTCTTATGGTCTCCCCCAAACAGTTTTTTTCCCCACAAACTAGCTGTAGTATTTTTATTCTACAGTAAATCTGAGAAAATTGACAATCTATGTGTGAGATTTGGCATTTGAGGTGGGCTTAGGAGCGAGGGACCTATGTGCTCTCTCTACATCAAATTTAAAATCCTCCGGCAGACTGAGCACTTCTGCAAGGAGATGGGAAACAAATTCTTTCTCTCTCTTTCAGGTACTCCTATAATGCCCAAATCATTGCAGCAAGACCTCTGCTCAATGTCTGCCACTTTTGATTTAAGAAAAGATTAGTCTGTCAGGCTTCTCTGCACCTGGGCAGAGAGCCCTTGTACCTGAATTTCCACCGTTGATATTCACCCTTCTGTTTCATTCATGCATCCTGTCAGCGCTTCCAGAGAGAAGTCAATTGAAGTAAGTCAGCTGTGCTATGGCTTTGATATCTGATGTGTCTGCCGTGCCCACATCAGCCATCTTGCTCGAAGGGGAGAGGGAGATAGAGTCGGGTCTCCCGTTCTCCTTGTCTTTTGGCCACTTGCAAAGCTCACAGCAGTCAAATATTTATTTACTTACATTCCAGATATTTTCATGTACTTGTTCCTTTACTGGGGGTGGTCAGTCGGGGGCCCTAGATGCCAGATGGAAATGCATATTAGTGGATGGCAGGCTGTGGAGAGCAATGAATGTGCTCTTCCATACCGACTGGAGCTCCATGAATCCCTTCTAATCCATCCTATTACCCAGGTGCATCACTTCCGGTCTTACAAAAAAGCACTTACTTTGTTTTAAGTGAAGTCCTGTTGCCTACAATCTGTGAAACACCTTCTCCGGTGTTGACAGATGCTCAGCATCACTTCCAACTATGATGAGGATGTCATCGATCCTCACTACAACATGTGGGTTCAACAAATTTTTACAGCCCTCTGGAAAATTCCAGGTACTGCTAATATTCCATATGGTAATTGATGGTTCTGATATAATCCCTTGAGTGTTTTATAGTGGTACTTTTTTTCTTTTCTTTTTCTTTCTTTTTTTTTTTTTTTACAGTCTTCCTTCAGCCTCATCTTCTGGTAAGCCTGCAACATTTCTAACTTACTAAATTTTTCAACCCCCACCTAACACTGCCAGTAAGTCCTCTGTCCTTGGAATGGAGTAATTGTCTAACCTGGAGACCTGATTCACCATGGCTTTATAATCCACACAGTTGTGGATGGTCTTATCTGGTTTAACCCTGGGTGTGATAGGTGTGGCACATTCAGAAATGATGGTGACATGATTCCCTTTCCCCCAGCCTGTCTAACTCAGTCTATCTTTTCTCTGAGGGCATAAGAAACTGGTTTTGCTTTAAGTAATTTTGGTTTGACCCCATCCTGGACATAAATCCTGACTCTTACTCTATCCAGAGCCTCTGACCCTTCTTTTAAAATAGCTGGGTGAACATTCAAGACTTCCTAGAATGCTGGTGTTTTGTTAGGGTCTCATTTGAAAATTTCCTCCCAGTTCAGATTCAGTTCTTGCAAGCAATCTTTGCCTAACTGATTCTGACTTTCTCCCTAGTTTATTAGGGCTGGTAACCTTTTTCTTTTGGCTCTTATATTTTACAGGGACAAGCACAGGACCTACCACCAGGACAGGTTCCTGGTTTAGGTATGCAGGATCACTCCTGCATTAACTAGAGGTCTCAGTCCTGCTTTACACTGCTGATATGTATATTCATTGATCACACTAGCTGAAGTCCCTTTGTTTATTTCCATTTGTACTCATAGAACCATAGAATCTCAGGGTTGGAAGGGACCACAGGAGGTCATCTAATCCAACCCCCTGCTCAAAGCAGGACCAATCCCCAATTTTTGCCCCAGATCCCTAAATGGCCCTCTCAAGGATTGAACTCAGAACCCTGGGTTTAGCAGGCCACTGCTCAAACCACTGAGCTCTCCCTCCCCAAGGGATACTGACTGACTGTTTACCTCTACCATTACTTCATAAGGACTGACTTTCTTTCCTTTCAGACAATACATAGTATGTACCTCCTCCCCCTTGAGGAAAAGAGTCCTCTGTTTTTCTTCTTTTCCTCTGGACATTTGGAGTCTACCCTCCTGAGTTTGAGATACTGTTTGATAGTCACCTTTGTATTTTCTGACTAAATGTGCAATCTTGAGTTACTAGGCCTTTTTAAATTTACAAACAGATTAAAAATGAGCTTCTCCACAGCAGAAACACCCTTTGGAGCCTGAGTCCCTTTCAGCTTGCTTTGCCTTTTTTATACTCATAGACTTTAAGGCCAGAAGGGACCATCCTGACCATCTAGCCTTACCTCCTGGATATCATAGGCCACAGAACCTCAGTGACATACAACCTCTGGCTGAATAACCAAAGTCCTCAAATCTTGATTTAAAGCCTTCAATTTACAGAGACTCCCCATTTAACTGAGTCAGTTTGAGTTCCCCTGCATTGTAAGTGCAAATCTTGCAAATTTTTCACTGTTTGCTTCCATTGCTGTTACCAGTTCTACTGCTTTGGGACAGATTAAATTCATCTCCACCAGCAATTGTCTTTGAATACTTATACCACAAACAAATCTGTCCCAGAGCATATCCTCTAGGACATTTCTGAAGGAACAATATTCCATTAATCATTTCAGCTCTGCAACATACACAGGTATGCTTTCATCTTGTCTTCTCATCCTACTATGAAACTTGAAACGTTCCACAGTAATGTTTGGCTTTGTGTAGTGCTCTGTTAAGATCTTTTTCAGGTCTCCTAAACTTTTATCTCCTGGTTTCTGAGGCTTTAACAAACTCTTTATGAGAGAGTAGGTTTTACTGCCACAAAATTGAGGAAATCTGCTTTCTTTTTGTCCTATCCTATAATCTCATTTGCAAGAAAATAATAGCCCGGTCTTTCAATATATTTCTGCCAATCCTCATCTTCCACACTAAACTCTTGAGTTTACCATAAGTTCCAATTTTTTGTCTGAGTGGGACTTTATGACTGGGTTACTTGTGGTGGGGGTGACCGGGGCTCAACAGCCCTGAAGGTCTCTTCTGGATCATGTTTTATGTTCCTTAAATCTCATGCTTCAGGTCTTCAGTAGGTCACCTGCGAGGGTCAGGAAGGGATTTTCCCCCAAATGTATACTGAAGGAGGGAGGGAGGGGATGGTTGTTTCCTTTCTCTGAAGCATGAGGGATGTCCACAGCTGGAGATGGGACACTGCACAGGGTGGGCCAGGGCTCTGAGGTGGGGTGGATAATTATTTCTCACATGCTTGGCTGTCTGGTTGGTTCTTGTTCACAGGCACAAGGTCTAACTGATTGCCTTTTATGGACTGAGAAGGAATTTTCCCCCATATCAAATTGGCAGTTACACTAGCTGATTTTTGCCTCTCTTTTTGCAATATGGGGCATGGGTTGCTTGCCAGGATTATCTGGGAATATCTCATTTAATCATTTCCCTAACATTTACAGGGACCTGGGGCACTGGTGCACCATGCTCCCTCTGTTCTCTGCCTGTGGCAGACAATAGTTTTGTCTCCTGTGAACTTTAATATTTTCTAATTCCAGTTATTGGGTTTAGTGTGCAGTTTCTGAGTGGTGTTGGAGGTTTATGATCAATTCAGACTGAATGAGTTAGTGGCCCCTTAGGCTTTGACTCTGACAGCTAGAGTTGCTGATGTTTTTTTAAAAAATCAGGTTTTTTTTAAACTTAGAAAATATCATGAGAATCCCATGCACATCCATGGTGCAAACAAGGCTGCTTGGATAGCAAGGTAGTGCAGTGACCTCAGGAGACATTGGTTCAGTTCCCAGCTCAACCACTGACTTTCTGTGTGATCTTGGGGAAGACACTTAACCTACCCTGGGCCTTAATTCTCCATTGGTAAAATGGAGATAATACCACTCTACCTCATTGCATTGTTGTGACTATAAAATATATTAATTTTGAGGCGCTCAGATACTAGTGATGAGGGCCATGTCAATCAGTGTTAGATTTGTGAGTATTCTGAGTACAAAATGTCGAGAAAAATTAAAACAAGTTACCACATGAACTTATTTTTTCACCTTTGTTCCCCCTACCTCACATGCCAGTCATCATTTGTGTTTGCCATCTCCTACTGTCGCCATAACACAAGCCCCGATCCTGCAAACACTTAGACAAGAACATAACTTTAAGTAGTTCCACGCAGGTCAATGTGCAAACAAATGTTTGCAGGCTTGGGACTTATAAGCTTCTCAGGATAGGGGTTTCATCCTAATTTGTTTCATAAAGCATCATGCACTTCTGTTATATATGTAACACACAATCAGTATAACAAAACTTATTTCACAATCACAAAACTCAAAAATAGCTGAAAACCTATTCTGTTCAAACTTAAAAAAAAAAAAAAAATCATTTCCGGGCTGAAACTAAGCATGAGAAATTTCAGCCCCAAAGTCATATTTTTAGCATTTTATGAGTACCTCATATGAAGATTTTGGATGGGATATAAATCACAATTAGAGAATTGCTATTAGGAAGGTTATTGTGCAAATTCTGTTGAAGTTAAAAGAAAAAAATAGTTCAAGCCAAGCCTATTTATTTAATTTTATCCTTCTCAGCCTCAAGCTTGCAATCATTTATGCATCTGAATAACCCCACTGAAGTCAACAGAATTACTCATGTGAGTAAAATAGTCACATACATCAGAGTCTACAGGATTAGACTCAATACATTCAGATTAAATGTTAGGGCCAACAGCACAAGCTGTTGTTAGCATTATTGTAATAATTGCATCATTTCTTTTTAATCAGGACTAGAAATAGGAAATGTAATGGTGCCATTTTGCATGATCAGAGTTCCATATACCGTGTAAATTTTTAGAACATTGCAAGTATCTTGCAAATGCAAAGAAAAAGAACAGTTTACCATCAAATTAGGGAACAAATAGTAGCATATTATAAGTCTTGCTCTACAGCGCAGAACACAACTATGTTCGTCACTATATATTTAAATGTGGCAGATTTACTCTATCATAATTTAATAATTCAGAAGGCGTAAGAAGACACAGCCAATTAGCTGCAGTAATTTGCATTTTTATGCTTCTTCATTATTTTCCAAGTTCTTGTCTGCTATTATAGCACTACAAATACCATCTTTCAAAGGTGAATAGCCAATCTGTTATTTTTTTTTTGAATGGTAATCAGTCCCCTTTAATTATTGAAAGACAAAACAAATTAATAAATTCCAAATAAAATGCTTTGTTTTTTTAAGTTAGTCATGAAACACCCTTTGTCAATGTAGTTTGTTTTCATTTGGTGCAGAGAGCTGTGCCTGTTCTCAAGTGTTCATTAGGGCTGTGATTCATAGGAGTTCTTAAACTCATGCCTAACTTTAATCATGAGAGTAGTCCCACTAAATGCAAGGGGACTACTCACACGCTTTAAGTCAATCATATGTGCAAGTACCTTCTAGATTCAAGGCCTAGGTTTGGACACAAGTATGGGAAGCATTCTCCCTGATGCAAGAATAATTACAAAGAGGAGTTTTGAATTTTCCCAGCCTTATGCAGGAGGAAGAGTGGGATTTAACCCCCTTGCCAAAGATATCGCTACTAAATACTGGATCTCCCACAGGAACTGTGCCACAAGAAGCTCTTTTACAACTGTTCCAGGAACCTTCTTCACAATGGGGATTCTAAGCCACATTAGAGCCAGTGTATAAATTACTACAAACTCTGGTCCCGATCCTGCAAACAGGCACACATTTGCTTAATTTTATGCACATGAAAAATGCCATTGAAGTCAATGAGCCCACTCGTAAGCATAAAGTTATGTGCATGAGTGTTTGCAGGATTGGGGCCTCTGCCACTAAATTGCAGTGCAAATAGATTATGCTATGCAGGCCCCAATCTTCCTCTGCAGGGTACATGTTATGCAAGCCCAAATAGGGAAAGAACAGGTTAAAGAATATTAAGATAAGTGTATTCAAGCTGGCAGGGCCTGATGAAATTCATCCTAGGGTACTTAGGGAAATAGCTGAAGCAATCTTGAAACCATGAGCAATTACCTTCAAGAACTCTCAGAGGACAGATGAGATCTCAGAGGACTGGATAAGGGCAGGTGTATTATCTATTTTAAAAAAAAATGACAGCAAAGAAGACGCAGGGAATTATAGACCAGTCAGCCTAACTTCGATACCTGGAAAGTCTCTGACATCATTCCACATGACATTTTCATAAGCAAACTAGGGAAATGTGGTCTAGATGAAATTACTATAAGGTAGGGATACATCCGGTTGAAAAAGTAGTTCAAAGAGTAGTTATCTCTCTGGCTGTCACAATGGGAGATGTATCAAGTGGAGTCCCAGAGGGGTCAGTCCTACGTCCCATGCTAGTCAATATTTTCATTAATGACTTGGATAATGAAGTGGAGAGTGTACTTATAAAATCTGTGGAGGATGTCACCTGGGAGGGATTACAAGCACTGTGCAGGACAGGACTAGAATTCAAAATGACCTTAACAGATTAAAGAATGGATCTGAAATTCAAGAAAGACAAATGCAAAGTATTTTACTTAGGAGGGAAAAACTAAATCCACAAATACAAAATGGGGAATAACAAACTGTATGGTAGTACTGCTGAAAAGGAACTGGGAGCTATAGTGGATAACAGGTTGAATGAGTCAACAATGGGATGCAGTTGCAAAAAAGGCTAATATCATTCTGCAATGTATTATCAAGAGTGTCGTAGGTAAGATATGGGCGGTAATTGTCCCGCTCTACTCAGCACTGATGAGGCCTCAGCTGGAGTACTGTGTCCAATTCTGGACTCTGCAATTTAGGAAGGATGTGAACAAATTGAAGAGAGTTCAGAGGAGAGCAACAAAAATGATAAAAGGTTTAGAAAACCTATGAGGAAATGTTAAAAAAACTGGGCCTATTTCGTCTTGAGAAAGGAAGACTGAGGTGGGACATTACAAAGAGGACAAAAAGAAAAGGAGTACTTGTGGCACCTTAGAGACTAACCAATTTATTTGAGCATGAGCTTTCGTGAGCTACAGCTCACTTCATCGGATGCATACCGTGGAAATGAAGTGAGCTGTAGCTCACGAAAGCTCATGCTCAAATAAATTGGTTAGTCTCTAAGGTGCCACAAGTACTCCTTTTCTTTTTGCGAATACAGACTAACACGGCTGTTACTCTGAAACAAAGAGGACAGTGATCAACTGTTCTCCATGTCCACTGAAGGTAGGACAAGAAGTAATGGGCTTAATCTGCAGCAAGGGCGATTTAGGTTAGATAGCATGAAAAACTTTCTAAATATAAGGACATTTAAGCTCTGGAATAGGCTTCCAAAGGAGTTTGTAGACTCCCCATCATGGGAAGTTTTTTAAGAACAGGTTGGACAAACACCTGTCAGGGATGGAGCTATACTGGAGATCCAGAACATGATCAGAGATGCCAGAGCTGTTGATGGGCTGCTGGAGATTGAATGTACTGTTTGGACTGTGCTGGGGAATTCGGGATTATGGTTGTGGGACTTTGGTACTAGCCCCACAAAGGGCTATTTATGCTTGGAGTGAGTGGGGGAGTCTGGAAGAAGGAAATTGAAAAAGAGGCCTCTTGCAGGGCCACCGTGAGGCCATGGGGGGTTGTCCCTGGAGGTAACCACCCTATGTTAGTCCCATAAAGTTAACAGATATTAAACCAATAGGGGTCTATAGAAATGTAAGCATTCTGTAAGAATTACTCCAAAATGGTAGTTTTCAACTTTTTTCATTTGCGGAACCCCTAAAACTATTCACATGGAGGTGCAAACCCCTTTGGAAATCTTAGACATAGTCTGTGGACCCCCGGGGGTCCACAGATCACAAGTTGAAAACCACTGCTCTAAAAAACTATAGAATTCACATCCTTCCTATGTGTTTTCGAAACCAAACAGTACAATTTTGTAACAGGGACATCATTCTCCATGATGTTCTCCAGAATGGTTCAAGAAACTATAGAAAGCTTATCATTTGCTATTCAATTCTTTTGGATATTTCCACAATGGTAAACTGTGGTGGTACACCCCATTAAGGCCTCTGACTTTTCTTGCAAATCCACCACAACCCATTCCTCACTACCACTCAGTAATCTTGTGGGGTGGGGTTCATTAAACTGAAGTATACAGAGTACATAGAACAACCTTGATTTTCTGGCAGCAAATTAGGGTTCAAGAGTGGGAATGATTTCTGTAATTGTACTGAAGCAGCTATAGAAACTGCACTTTGTCAGAAGTGAAAGACTGAAAATAAGAGCTTCTTGGGGTGCTGTTTTTTTAAACCAGTGTGGAAGTATAACATTGTATAAGGGGACATGCTGGATACATTGTATATGAGAGGGCATGCCAAAACATGTTACAAAGTATCTGAGGGAGCACACGTAGGGACAGTTAGCTTTTGAATGGAGAAGCAATTAAGATAGAGCCAGCACGTCTAAGAAGCAGGCATCAGAATGGAAGGTGTGAAGGGCAATTAGTTAAGTTAACTGGAAGCTGTTAAAGGAGATTGTTAAGGGTGGCAGGTAATTGAAGATACCTGACTGGTCTCAAGGATCTCGAAGGGTGGTGACTAAAATCTCTTTCTTCTTTTGTCTGTAACTTCTCTGTAACTTGTTCTCCAAAAAACTGTATAAATTTAAAGACACAAGCCCCACTCGGGGGGCTCACTTCTAAATGTATTAGCAGAGCAGCTTTGCTAATAAAACAGAGTGGTCTGATAAATTGTGAGTCTGAGTCAAACTTTGACACCAGTCTCCCTCTTTTTTTTTCTTTTTTTTTAAGCGCTGTGTGGAGTCTGGGTGTGAAGACGAGGTTTTGAGTCTTTCTTGGTAAAGACGGGGACACAGCTGAATCAGGTATAATAGCCACAACCCAGCAACCCCTGAGAATAGCAAGACAAATTGTCGTAGCAGGAGAAACAGAAATGGCTTGATGTTAACAAATGCCAATAAGTAGAGACATCACCTGACGTCAAAAATACCCAGAAGACTAAAGAATGGCTATTGACAATAGTCCATTCTGCAAGAAAAGCAGTATTTCTACTGCTATATGTTGACTGGGGTGAGATTTTGTGCTGCGCTATTAGGAGTACCAATAGCCATGCCCCTGGCTTGCCCCCTACACCAGGGTCTGCAAAGGCGTTCTCAGGACAACCTGAGGCTGCACCAGGGCAGTCCTCCCACAGCTGGATCAGAGGTTCTTAGAACCCCATTTACTCTACTCTGGACCCTTTACCCAATGTACAGGGACCAGGGTAATAATCTTTCTTCAGGAATGCTATCTCCACTATACAGACACTAGTAGTCACATCATTGTTCAGGCAGAGTTCTGTTTGGCACCTCAATCAGAGAATTCCACCTCTTTGTTATGTCTGAGAAACCATACATTACCCTCCCCACATTTACAGCACTTAGTCTTCGAGGGAAGAATTAATTTTCTGAGAATTCACAAATTTGTTAATTAGCCTATAAATCAAACTTAATTACAAACTGGGCCCTTTAAGAAATTGACCCTGTGTTGCAGTCTTTGTATAAAATGATCTCAACAATGGAATAATGTGGACTTAATTTTTCAACTTAATTAAAATTAATTCATAAATTCATAGATTTTTTTAAGCCCAAAGGAAACACTGTGATTGTCTAATCTGACCTCCTGTACAAGCAGCTCTGGGACTCACCTGAATTAATTCCTGTCCCGTGCCCAATAGCTGCGGTTGAACTAGGGCATATATTTCAAAAAAAAAAAAAATTCAATTTTGATTTTAAAATTTCTGGTGATGAAGAATCCACAACAAACCTTTGTAAGGTGTTCCATGGGTAAATTATCCTCACTGTTAAAAATACGAGCCTTATGTTTTTTTAATTTACCCAGCTTCAACTTCCAGTCATTGTATCTTCATATTCCTTTGTCTGCTAAACTAAAGAGCCCTTTACTGTCAAATTTCTTTTCTTCATCAAGGTACCTATTCATTTCAAAGGTTCACATGGACTATAAAAGAGAGAGAGACAAGGTGGATGAGGTAGTATCTTTTATTGGACCAACTTCTGTTCATGAGAGAGTCAAGCTTTTAAGCTGAAGAACAGCTCTATGTAAGGTTGAAAGCTTGTCTCTCTCACCAATAGAAGTCCATGCATCCACCTTGTCTCTCTAATATCCTGGGCTACAACAACACTGCACATAAAAGAGGGGGGCAGAAAACCCCACACAGTCTCTCTTTCACCTAAAACAACACATCTTTGGGCCTCTGGGAGAGATCCTGACCAAGGAAAGGGACAGTCATAATCTTGCCTGGAAGACTGTGACTGAGAAAGTCCCTCTTGAACAAAACCTTGAACCAAAACTTGCTAGATTGTTTTAGACTTCTAGATGCATGTTTTTACTTCTATTTGCTTAAAACCACTTCTAATTTTCTCTCTTATCTGTGAGTTACTTTAAATACTGTGAGCTAATTTAAATCCTATCATCTTTTGTTTTGTTTGTTTGTTTGTTTTTTAATCTAGACCAATCCAGTGCTGTGTTTAAACTGAACTGTTTGGCAACTCCAGTTAAAGTAGCAAATTGTTGAATAATTACTTTGCACAAGAGCAATGAACCTTAATATCTGAACTGTTCAGGAGAGGGTTGGACATTGCAGAGCACATGTTTTGGGGAAAATTCAGGACTGGGAATATGGTAGGGTCACCCTGCAAGTAGTAACCAAGTCTGGTGGAAGCCGGAGTGTGGCTGGCATGTTACTGAGAGGCTGTTGGGGTCAGAGATACTAGACCAGGGCTGAAGCAACAAAGAAACACTCAGGGTGTGTCCTGCATGCTGGTAGGCTAGTTGAGAGCAGCCCAGTGGGGGAGCTACAACAGCAAAGCATTGTGAGGGACCCAAGGCTGCAGGGCAGGCAGTGACACAACCCTTCTCTGGTCTAGACTGCACCCTGGAATGTGACTGTATGTCTCTCAGATTAGTCTCCCAAGATATTGCAGATGCTTTTCCTATATACTATAGGTAGGCTTATCAGCTCCTTAAGCACATTCTTTTGTGTGATCAGGTAGGTAGATCACATTCTCTTGCGTGATAAGGTGTGACCCCTTCACTTCCTCTTTGAGTTAAATAGATTGAGCTGCTCAAGTCTCTCACTATAAGGTATGTTTTCCAAACTTTTAATCATTCTCATGGCTCTTCTCTGAACCCTTTCCAGTTTATCAACACCCTTCGTGAATTGAGTACACCAGAACTGGACACAGTATTCCAGTAGTGGTTGCACCAATGCTAAATACAAAGGTAATATAACCTGCTTACTCTTGCTTGATGTTCCATTGTTTAGACAGCTAAGGATCAGATTAGCCCAATTAGCCACAGCATTACACTGGGCGCTCATGTTCAGCTGATTATCCACCATGATCCGCAAATCTTTTTCAGAGTAACTGCTTCCCACATTAGAGTCCCCCATCCTATAAGTATTCCCTATGTTCTGTGTTTTTAACTGTTTGGGGGGCTGTTGTTTGTGTGACATCTCTAAGAAATACTTTAGGTTAATCTTTCCCCCTGAATGGATAATTCCAGAGTCTTCTCTAAAAAAGGTCAGTGTGACACCACCAGGCCAGCTCAGGTCAAAGCCATAGGTCAATTCACTTCTGTGTGAATATCAAAGAAATGTTAAGTGTACTAATTCATTTGAGTATTAATCTAGTTCAAAGGAAATGTGAATGATATTGTCTTCTCATCTGTAACCTGTTCTCTGCTATCTCATACATAATGCATATTGTTAGGTAATAGCATGTAACAATCCATTAGTTCTCATGAACTTTACACATCAAGTAAATTCTCATCTTGATGCTAACACACACTTTTGATCTAGGTCAATTAAGTACAGGGACATACATAATGTAATATCTCTGTGATTTAATTGCCCATCAGACAGGATTGGAGCCTTGGAACAGGAAATGAAGAAGCATGCTGACTTCAAAGCATGGGTCATTGTATTCGACAGTGGAAATCTTCAGGCTCAGTCTGCATTTAGTCAACAAAGGAAAAATGCATGCTGTGATGAAAACACTTGGATGACTGCTTTTTGTGGAAAGAAGCCGTAAATACTGATTCCAGGGAATGATCCTGTATCTCTGAACTGTTTTAGATTCGAAGAGGGTAGAATACTGAGTGAGTGGAAGGAGGTCCCCAAAGTGATTTTGGGTATCCCTGAGAGACTTTTGGAAAACTAGCAGACTACTACATCTCTGCTATCATCTTGGAATTATAAACTTTGACTCACCTGTTAATGTATTTTACCTGCTTAAACCTCTCAATAAGTCTGAGTTCTTTTTCTTAGCTAATAAATCTTTAGTTTACTAGTGAATTTACTTCAGCTTTGTCTTTGGTGAGATCCAGAGTACAAATTTGACCAGGGTAAGTAACTGACCGTTTGTGGTTGGGAGTAACCTAATGTGATGTGATATTTGGTATAGTGACCAATATCACAAAGCCCAGTTTGTCTGGGTGCCAAGAAGGGCTGGAGATCCTAAGGGGACTGTCTTTGACTCCATGGTAAGACTGATACAGAGATCCAGGAGTGCATGTTCGTTACTGGTTTGGTGAAATCTAATTATAGAATATACCACCAGTTTAGGGTGTCTGCCCTGTTTTCTGGCATCTGACCTGAATTTGGCATTCACAGTTGTGAGCTATTCCAGACAGAAAGACAGTGAGAACATCAGGATTAAATTCATTAAAGAGATTTGTATCCAAAATGTGAACCTGCCCCACACATTTTGCCATGTAGCCCTGGAGAGAAGCGGGGTTAACATGGCTTCCAAGTCCTTTCCCAGCATGTGAAGTGTGTGTGGGAGTGAGAAAGAGCCATGTACCTGCTCAAGGTACTTCTGACATCCTAGAGGGGAAAAAGAGAGAAAAATAATCTGAGACCCACTTGAAACACACTGAGGATTGCAGGGAAGGGATTTTGCAAATCTTGAAAAAAGAAGCTCTGGTCTGGCCCCAGAACCATGGATTATCTCAGCTAATGGGGCTTTTCCATCTCTCATATCTATATATCTCTAATTCGTCATAGAAAAATTGTAATGCACATTTCAGGAATTCACTGACAGCTGGACTCCAGTGCCCACAATTTGGGAATGGTCCTGTCCCTGTGGTGGGATCTGGGGTATTTCTTACTCTGTCTCACCTGCAGGAATTTGCTTACTGGCTTCAGATACTTCCCCTCCATCTCACTGATCAGCTCACTGAGATGGGAAATCTCCTCAGAGAGTTTAGTAACATTTTCATTCTGTAACTTCACAATCTCCTTGTCCTGTTTTTCCAGCTCAGCCAGCAGGAGTCGCTCTTTTTCCTCCAGGAACTGCCGCAGTTTCTGAAATTCAGATAAAATCTTCTGCCTCTCTGTTTCTGTCTGTTTCTGTAAGAAAATAGGGAAAGGGCTTGTTTGGGATGTGAATGGAGCCTTGGGTCCTTCCATGGAGTGCTGAGTGTGCAGGAGGGAGAATTTCTTTGCACATTCTAAGACATCTAACACTTGCCTGTGACCTGTGATTAGTAGAAAGAGGATTTTCTCACACCTTCCCATTTGGCCCCTATATCTCTTAAAGGGATATTCTCATGTCTGACATGGTTAGGATATCGTGTTACCAGGGGCCTTTAAAAATGCAGATCCAAGGCCGCCGGAGGCAAGATTTAGCACTAGATCTGAGTGACATTTTTTGCACTAAACTTTTTTGGAGGGAAAAGGCAGATTCATTGACTCTGAAATATTTAATGAATTCTTCTCAATGTCACCCACCTTTTTTGGATGGATAAATAAAGAAATAAATAAGCAGATAAATAAAGAAATCATTAAAAAAATCAAGAAAATGTTTTGATTATTCCATTTGAAATTAGTTTTTGCTTCAAAAAGTCCTTCTTCATGGTCAAAATTGAAGCAAAATACTCTGCCCAAGAAAAAATGGAACACTGATTTGCTAAATTTTTTAAAATTATTTTTGGTTTGACCATTTTTTCCCCAATTTCCAGTCAATGAAAAGTCCTGTTGTTTACTCAGCTCTACACAGAACTACGTTGACACAGATGTATGGAAAGAAAAAATGAATCAATTGAACAAAAGGTGCAGACAGGTACAGAACTGTGCATTGGATACATTCAGATCATTTTGGCAAGATTTTCGTCAAAGCCACAAAAGGTGGACAAGAATTCATTACCAGAAATGAAAGCTTAGAATCTGAAGATGGAGAAGAGGATTGTTCAGGCCATCTGTATGGAGGTGAGTGCACACATACACACAGAGCATCCGTGGTAACGGAGTAGTAGATAAAAGCCAACATTTCCTAAGGCCACAAGGGAATCTGCCTACAAACCAACCTCACATCCCATGTCAATGCAGGTTAATAACAGGAACCTACCAGATACTCCTGGCTTTTCTTCTCTCTATTCAATTTAAATCCCTGGAAATTTTCTCTCTCTTCCTTCAGAATCTTCAAATAGAGCTGGATTTTATCCTGAATCAACAGAAATGATTTGGGTGGTTTGATTTTTATTTTTAGGGGTGAGAGTGCATCTCAGTTTAACCCCTCATGGGAATTCAGAATCCCAAGGAGAAACTTCATCTCCTTACTGGCTTGGAGGGAGGGATAGCTCAGTGGTTTGAGCTTTGGCCTGCTAAACCCAGGGTTGTGACTTCAATCCTTGAGGGGGCCATTTAGGGATATGGGGCAAAAATTGGGGATTGGTCCTGCTTTGAGCAGGGGGTTGGATTAGATGACCTCCTGTGGTCCCTTCCAACCCTGATATTCTATGATTCAGACTTTTCTCAAAGAGTCTTCCCCTTCTAACAGACTTCATTGCTGCTAGGGCCACAACAGCATGGTCTCATGGTTCAGGCACTGGTGTGGGCCTTGAAAGACTTTGGTCCTATTGCCCACCAAGTCACTCTCCTGCTGGGTGACCTTAGGCAATTAATTTCCCCACTCTGACCCTCCATTTCCCATCCCACTCTGCATTTTTCTTCTCAGATTAGCCTATACATTAGATTATCCCTGCTCAGAGCCGGGATTGTCCCTCAAACTGTTTTGTGCAGGTTCCAGCAAAATCAAGGTCAAATCTCATCTGGGGTCTGTAGTGGCTACTGGGATGCAAATAACAACAATGATGATAAATGCTAAGATACAAATCAGCAATGACAACATCAGCTTTTTAACTTGATATTCTCCAGTCTGAAGGCAACAGTCTCACATAGACAGGCCTGCAGGTGATTTAAACCTCACGAATCATTTAACAGCTTCTATTCCATAGAGAGTTCCCTTAGTTCACCAGTGGGAGCTGGGTTTGAAAAGGATTCTGCTTCTCAGGTAAAACTTTCCCCCATTAGAAATTTTTCAAGTCTTAATTGTTTGCCCTTCCTGCCACCCAGCTGTCTCATTTATTGTTGATAGCATCTCCCATACAATGAAGGCCTTACAGAGTTGAACAATGCAGTCACACCTCTGACAGGCAACTTCCACCTGTCATAAAAATCCAAAGCTGTTACTCATTGAACTTGACAGCAATTCCCTACCTTGTACTCCTGGTTATCCTCCTTTATGGGAACCACAGTGTGAGCTCGGTGACTCCAGGACAGATGGCAAACCACCCAGATGGGGGTTTGATTAGGGGTCTAGAACACATGACTTATGAGGAGAGGCTGAGGGAGCTGGGATTGTTTAGCCTGCAGAAGAGAAGAATAAGGGGGGATTTGATAGCTGCTTTCAACTACCTGAAAGGGGGTTCCAAAGAGGATGGCTCTAGACTGTTGTCAATGGTAGCAGATGACAGAACGAGGAGTAATGGTCTCCAGTTGCAGTGGGGGAGGTTTAGATTGGATATTAGGAAAAACTTTTTCACTAAGAGGGTGGTGAAACACTGGAATGCGTTACCTAGGGAGGTGGTAGAATCTCCTTCCTTAGAGGTTTTTAAGGTCAGGCTTGACAAAGCCCTGGCTGGGATGATTTAACTGGGAATTGGTCCTGCTTCGAGCAGGGGGTTGGACTAGATGACCTTCTGGGGTCCCTTCCAACCCTGATATTCTATGATTCTATGATCCTCTTCACAGAACAGTGTCAGAGCCTTCTGGCGTTCCACACACACTCCTGATCCCTTCGCTGCCTGGAAACTCAGCCATTTGGCTATTTCTAGGACATTCGCCAGCTGCCTGTTTGGCCTGAGGTTTCTCTGTTGCACAGCTTGTCTGCACTTAGGGCAGGTGATGCCTGTGTCTGATTCTCCCCAGCACTGGCTGATGCAGGCTCGGCAGAAATTATGCCCACACTCCAGAGTGACAGGTTCTGTGAAATACTCCAGACAGATGGGACAAGTAGCTTCATCCTGGAGACTTTCCACAAAGCTCCCTGCAGCCATGGCTCCCTCTGGACAGTGTAACAGGGTAAGGTTCACTTTCCCGAGCTCAGAAACAAGCCCCACCTGTAGCAGCACCTGGGTGTTTCCCTTCCTGGAACTGACTCCTGCTATTTGCTGAGCTGGAACAAGCCCCCTGGTAACATTACAACCCTGGAGGCTCTTGTGAAAACAATACCACTAGGCTAGGCTGTGGTCCTGCAACCAGCCCCCTCTTCCTGGCAGCCAGGTCCAGGCAGTGAGACAGGAGGTGAGCCACCACTTCCTCAGCCAGGCTCTATACACAAAGGCAGCAAACCAGAGTAGCCACCCTCAAATGTGAGAAGCATCTCTGTCCTGCCCCCTCTGCTCCACATTTGGGCCTGGCTGCCAGGGAGAGAGGCTGAGTGAGCCAGAAAAATGCCATGGGGAGGTGCAGCAGGAGAAGGAAAGGTCTCCCACACTCAGTCGGTAACTTTGGCAGGGAGAGCATGGCAGCACTGGGCTAAGGGTGGGAGGGTTGCTGGGGAAGGCACTGAGGAAAGGTTCCCTCTGCTCAGCCTGAGTTAGGGTCATTGCCCGCTGTGAGAGGTTGTCGCTCCCCAGGGTGTAGTCTGGGAGTGGTTGGAACTGCTGTGCCTCCTAACAATTCAGCTGAGTTGTCCTTTCTCACACTGCTCTACTGGTGATACACAGCCAGCCGCTCCAGGCCCTGTTATCACCCAACATGACAGCAGGTGATGCCACACACCTAACTGAGTTACCTCAGTGCTTTACCTAAGCCACTCAAGGACAAACAGGAGATAACCTCCATTTTCCCAGCTCCCCAGCCTTGCTCCCCTATTGGAGTATGAGCCCAGAATTATACCATCTTGCACTGCACAGGATGTGTACAATGCAAGCTCATTAATTAATTCTCTCCCCCCTCGATGTGGGGAAGATGTGCAACAGCCTTTGTTTACCAAGCAGAGATTTTCCCAAACACCTCACTTAAAGACACACTAGTAAAGGTTTAACATCCCTGTGGTGGGGAAAACACTACAGCAGCCCAACACCATAGTATTTAATTTCAGAAAGGGGAACTACACAAAAATGAGGAGGTTAGTGAAACAGAAATTAAAAGGTACAGCGCCAAAAGTGAAATCCCTGCAACCTGCATGGAAACATTTTAAAGACACCATAATGGAGGCTCAACTTAAATGTATACCCCAAATTAAAAAACATAGTAAGAGAACCAGAAAAGTGTCACTTGTGGCTAAACAACAAAGTAAAAGAAGCAGTGAAAGGCAAAAAGGCATCCTTTAAAAAGTGGAAGTTAAATCCTAATGAGGAGAATAGAAAAGAGCATAAACTCTGACAAACGAAGCATAAAAACATAATTAGAAAGGCCAAAAAAGAATTTGAAGAACAGCCAGCCAAAGAGTCAAAAACTAAGAGCAAAAAAATTTTTAAGGACATCCGAAGCAGGAACCCTGCTAAACAACCAGTGGGGCCATTGGACAATCAAGATGCTAAAGGAGCATTCAAGGATGATGTGGCCATTGCGGAGAAACTAAATGAATTCTTTGCATCAGTCTTCATGGCTGAGAATGTGAGGGGGATTCCCAAACCAGAGCCATACTTTTTAGGGGTCTAAATTAGCTGTTACCACTCAAGAAAGAATTCTTGGAGTCATTGTGGATAGTTCTCTGAAAACATCCACTCACTGTGCAGTGGCAGTCAAAAAATCAAACAGAATGTTGGGAATCATTAAGAAAGGGATAGATAAAAAGACACAAAATATCATATTGCCTCTATATAAATCCATGGTATGCCCACATCTTGAATACTGTGCGCAGATGTGGTCGCCCCATCTCAAAAAAGATATATTGGAATTGGAAAAGCTTCAGAAAATGGCAATAAACATGACTAGGGGTATGGAACAGCTTCCATATGAGGAGAAATTAATAAGACTGGGACTTTTCAGCTTGGGAAAGAGACAATTAAGGGGGATACGATAGAGGTCTATAAAATCAGGACTGGTGTGGAGAAAGTAAATAAGGACTTTATTCCATGGATTCACCAAGGGAAGGTCATGCTTGACTAATCTAATCGCCTTCTATGATGAGATTACTGGTTCTGTGGATGAAGGGAAAGCAGTGGATGTATTGTATCTTGACTTTAGCAAAGCTTTTGACACTGTCTCCCACGGTATTCTTGTCAGCAAGTTAAAGAAGTACGGGCTGGATGAATGCACTATAAGGTGGGTAGAAAGTTGGCTAGATTGTCGGGCTCAATGGGTAGTGATCAATGGCTCCATGTCTAGTTGGCAGCCGGTGTCAAGTGGAGTGCCCCAGGGGTCGGTCCGGCGGCCGGTTTTGTTCAATATCTTCATAAATGATCAGAAGGATGGTGTGGATTGCACTCTCAGCAAATTTGCGGATGATACTAAACTGGGAGGAGTGGTAGATACGCTGGAGGGCAGGGATAGGATACAGAGGGACCTAGACAAATTGGAGGATTGGGCCAAAAGAAATCTGATGAGGTTCAATAAGGATAAGTGCAGGGTCCTGCACTTAGGACGGAAGAACCCAATGCACCGCTACAGACTAGGGACCGAATGGCTAGGCAGCAGTTCTTCGGAAAAGGACCTAGGGGTGACAGTGGATGAGAAGCTGGATATGAGTCAGCAGTGTGCCCTTGTTGCCAAGAAGGCCAATGGCATTTTGGGATGTATAAGTAGGGGCATAGCGAGCAGATCGAGGGACGTGATTGTCCCCCTCTATTCAACATTGGTGAGGCCTCATCTGGAGTACTGTGTCCAGTTTTGAGCCCCACACTACAAGAAGGATGTGGATAAATTGGAAAGAGTCCAGCGAAGGGCAACAAAAATGATTAGGGGTCTGGAACATATGACTTATGAGGAGAGGCTGAGGGAACTGGGATTGTTTAATCTGCGGAAGAGAAGAATGAGGGGGGATTTGATAGCTACTTTCAACTACCTGAGAGGTGGTTCCAGAGAGGATGGTTCTAGACTATTCTTAGTGGTGGAAGAGGACAGGACAAGGAGTAATGGTCTCAAATTGCAGTGGGGGAGGTTTAGGTTGGATATTAGGAAAAACTTTTTCACTAAGAGGGTGGTGAAACACTGGAATGCGTTGGCTAGGGAGGTGGTGGAATCTCCTTCCTTAGAAGTTTTTAAGGTCAGGCTTGACAAAGCCCTGGCTGGGATGATTTAATTGCGGATGGGTCGTGCTTTTGAGCAGGGGTGTTAGGGGGCTTACTCCTTCACCCACTTACTTCCCTGGTCCTTCTCGCATGAACAGAGAGCAACAATACCCGAAGTCCAAAGGTGCAAACAATTTGATGTTTATTGGGGTGAACTTCCAGCAAGCATGATTCCAGTTTCCTTCCTTAGTATCCTCCTTCCCAGCTCTGACACCACAGAGCCTTACACCTGTGTCCCTGTTCCCATTCCTACCCTTAGCCAAACATGATTCCAACTTCCTTACTCCCATTCCCTGTTCCCATTTCCCCCTTTAGCAAAACATGATTCCAATTTTCTTACCCCCATTCCCTATTCCCATCCCCCTTAGCCACATGCCCATGCCCATGCCCATGCCCACGCCCACCCCCACCCACTCACTTCCTCATTGACTACAGATTATATTGTAAAACTTGAGTTCTGCTTAGCTATACCTTAACCAATCATTTTCCTGAAATTTAACTAACCAATCCTAACATATTGTAACATGATTATATAACCAATTATATCCCACCACCTTAATTAGTTTACACCCAGCAAAATTAATTATACAGAAGACAGGAACAATCACAGAACCAGACAGAGATTATACAGACAAACAATAGCAAAGTTGAAACTATAATGACAAGAGAATACAGAAGTGAGGGTTTCACATCCCAGCTATTGATAAGTGAGTTCTTGCCAGACAGGATGCTATCAAACTAAGTTTCCTTTTACATTTTCTAGACACTTCCCTTTCTCTGGAGGTGATAGGAATACAATCCTGTCCTGATAGTGCCTAACAGCCCAATAGCACCTTATTTCAATGTGACTAGTTTGGAATGTGAGGATGTGACCGTTCGCTTCCCAGCTTATGGCTGCCTCTGCTGCTTAGCCAAAGGCCTGAGCCTAAGCACAGGGCCACAAACTGTCACAGTAAGAGAAGGCCCTTACACCGGCAGACAGTGATTTCTTTCTTTTATACCTCTAGAACTAGCCAAGCGATAAGAATACACCTAAATTCTTAAAGTGCAGGCCTTTGCAGACAGGCCTGAATATCTATATCCTAACACTCCACCCCTTTTTTTTCTTTTTCTTTTGGGATCCTCCTGCCCAGGTATCCCTGGAAAAGCATAGGACATATGGCGACACATTTCCTGATAGGGCATGGCATCAAGGTGGAAGGTGTCGATATTCCATTTGTCCCACTGCCCCTTGTGTAGTATAGTGCCCTGCACCTTCTCTCATACGGGCATACCACACCTATTCCAATTAGTGTTCCAGACTTCCCATTAGAGTGGGCCTGAGAAGGTTGGGTCCGGGTTGTCTAGTACACTGCAGGGTTTGGAGGGCTTATTACATTACTTATACGTTATCTCCCTATGCAACGTAACACAAGTACAGTTAACAATTCAAAATCCACAGCAACACTGAGTCCTGACCACTGCAGTATGGTCCAACATCCGAGACACCCCCAAAACACTGCCTCTCCTCCTTCGACGGGGTCACGATCTTATGTGTCCAGTTGCTGGCAGTTTCAACAAGCTGCCCCTGCAGGTTTTGCTTGCTTTTGTCCATATCATAAGTCCATTGAATGTTCACAAAGAAATGGGATATTGTCCAAACCAGCTTGACCACTTGGTATGGAATCAGGCAGTAGGCACTGGCTTATTTACAGCAATAAGATTCACAGATCCATTTGTGCACCAAAGTCCATATAGCAGAATGTAGATGTGTGTAGTTTGTTATGAGCTGGTGTAATTGTGCCCCCAGTAATATGTACATTCCCAGCAAAACACCTTATACACAGTACACCCAGTTGTCCACCCCTTGCATTGGCCATTGATCCTGCTCCTCTATAGACATAGGAGAGGGGCACATCCAAACATCTTCTATTGATTTACACTAGATGACCTCCTGAGGTCCCTTCCAACCCTGATATTCTATGATTCTAAGTGTTTACTTATTCTCATAACACAAGAACTAGGGGTCACCAAAAGAAATTAATAAGCAGCAGGTTTAAAACAAACAAAAAAAAGTATTTCGTCATACAACGCACAGTCAATCTGTGGAACTCTTTGCCAGAGGCTGTTGTGAAGGCCAAGACTATAACAGGGTTCAGAAAAGCACTAGATAAATTAATGGAGGATAGGTCCATCAATGGCTATTAGCCAGCATGGGCAGGGATGGTGTCCCTAGCCTATTTGCCAGAAGCTGGGAATGGGCGACAGGGCTTGATGATTACCTGTTCCATTCATTCCCTCTGGGGCACCTGGCATTGGTCACTGTCAGAATACAGGATACTTGGCTAGATGGACCTTTGGTCTGACCTAGTATGGCCATTCTTATGTTCTTATAAAACAAGTTTATTAACTACAGAAAGATAGATTTTAAGTGATTATACGTGATAGCAAACAGATCAAAACAGATTACCTAGCAAATAAACAAAATTGGAAACTAAGCCTAAATTACTCGAAAGATAGGATTTGAATTAGCAATATCTCCCCTTGTCTGATGATACAAGCAGGCTTGCACATTCTTAAGGCACAAGGAACATGTGCCTTGCAGCTTGGCTTCCCTTCCCCTGTTCCCAATCCTTTGTCTTCCAGAGCTTCTTTCAGGTGTTGAATTGTGGGGGAGCGAAGACAAATCATGATGTCACTCCCCACCTTATATAGTCTCTCCATATGGCAGAAACCTTTTGTTTCAAGCTAAGTTCCCAGCCCAGTTCACGGAAAAACACAGGTACCAAAATGGAATTTAGTGTCATGTGGTCTGGTCACATGGCCTTGCATGCCTTGCTGGGTCACAGGAACCATTACTCATAGACTGGCTGAAACATTCCCCAATGAAGACAAACCTTTTCCATGGTCCATTGTCTTTGCTGATGGGCTATTAGCACTTTCTAGCTTCTTCACTGTTATACCTGAGAGGCTAGTTGTGTGTGTTACCCAGAGTAAGCACAGTTGAAATACAGATACATAATTAATATTCATAACTTCAGATACAAAATGGTACATGCATACAAATAGAATACAGAGTAACAGCCGTGTTAGTCTGTATTCGCAAAAAGAAAAGGAGGACTTGTGGCACCTTAGAGACTAACCAATTTATTAGAGCATAAGCTTTCGTGAGCTGAAGTGAGCTGTAGCTCACGAAAGCTTATGCTCTAATAAATTGGTTAGTCTCTAAGGTGCCACAAGTCCTCCTTTTCTTTTTACAAATAGAATAATCGTACTCAGCAAATCATAACTTTTCCAGAGATCCCTCACATGACACACTTTGTACAAGATGTATCATAATTATGTCATAATCATATCATTATGATATCATTATGATGAATATGGGGTGCTGTGTCACACCTGCATTATGGGGTTTATCTCCTTTATGGATTGTCTGATGTGTATTAAGGTGTGATCTCAGAATGAATCGTTTCCCCCATTCGAGGCATTGATTGGGTTTCTCTTTATTGTGATTTGTCTGCTGGACTGTGGTTTCCTCAGGATCCTTGAATCCTCCCGCATATTTGAGAGATTCAGCCACCTTCTTCCTGGGGTGGTTTCCGAGCAGCCTCTCTGACGCATGCCAATTTCCACAGGTTTTTCCTTCTTCCAAGCACTGTGAGAAATTCCCTTCAGCTCTTCTCACAAAGGTCCCCTGTGGTTCCACTTTCCCAGGAACTTCCTGATGTTGATTCTGTTCTTCATTCTCACTCACTCTCTCATCACCTGCTGGGAGACAGAGAGACAATTCAGGCAGGAGTAAATGTCTGTGCTGGGGAGGAAAAGGAATAGCACAAAGGGAAAACCCAACACAATAAAGTTTCAAAGTCTGAACAACTGTATTGTGCCTCCACATCCCATCCGAACACTCACAGGGAAGGAAACTCCTGCAGCTTACAGGACGATTGGAAAGCCATGAATGATATATATTGACTACAGCCCTGCATTGGGTGAGATGAGGCAGGACTGAGGCATTTGCTCACACCACTTTTTTGGGATTCTCAACATTTTCCTCATTTGCCAGGTGGTTTCTCTGTCCATTTCACTGACTCCTTGTTGTACCAATAAAATAAAAACCAGCAGGATCTTATTAAAGGGAAAAGGCAAAATGCCACATTTATTGTAAATATAATAAAGAAATATAAAACTCACACTGTCCTATCGTTACTTATTCCTTACTTAATTATATATATATATATATATATTCATTCATTCATTCATACCAGTTCTGCATAGGGGTTTATAGTTACCAGCCTAGAGGTTGCTCGTGACAGGGTACTGGCCAGGTAACCTGTACACGAGAGTGGAGCGGAGTCCGTGTCAGATGCGCATCCGATGCTCCTGAAGGGTAGTGGCAGAACTGGAGACTCCAAGTTCTCAGCCCTTAGTGTCCATTTTTATAGGACTTTCTTCCTATGCCAGTCCGTGGAATTTGCTTTGTCATATCGTTAGTCATGACTGCTCCAGGACGGCTGTCAGGTGCTCATCAGCTTTCTTCATCCTTTGAATTGGTCGGGTGGATCCCAGTTTGCCCTCCGGTGGGGTTCTCTGGTTGTCTCCACCTGGCGTCTTCTTCGGCCAATCGATGTTAAATTCCTAGGCTGGCACTTCCCTGTTTATTCAAAACCCACCATTCATTCACATACATTCCTTACTTTAATAAAAAACACATTTCTTATTTCACCGAGTGTTGTTTTTTTATTTGAGACTCCCTGTCTCTTGACATTCCTTCGGTATTGCCTTTCTTTTGTTATACAAAGGTGTTATTTATTTGAGACTCCCCGTTTTTTAACATTCCTGATCCAAACTATAGAAGGTGGGAGTCTCTATGTGACATTTCTATGAGCGCCAGCTCCAATTCGCGGTTCTTCATGGGTGTTACAAACAAGCATGTCAATCTCCATTACAAAGTGTCTGTTTGCAAAGTAGAGCCAATTGAACATAAAGTGAAGTTAGTTAAGAAGCATGTCAATCTCCATTACAATCAATGGAAAGAGAAAGCAGAGTCAATTAAGCCGTTTAGTCTTACAAGCGTCAATCTTAATAACAAGTGAGAAAGTATCAATTCAGAGCCCAATTGAGCAGTTTAGTTTTACAAGCGCCATAACAAGTGAGAGAAAGTATCAATTTAGAGAAAGCAAAGCCAATTGAGCAGTTTGCAAGGTACGGTTTGCAAGCTTTAATACAGGATTGTAAATCAATATTGCAGGTTTACAATTATGTCAAATAGAAGAATTATAAATACAGATTTAATAAATATTATAAATCAATATTGCAGGTTTACAATTTCTTATGAAAATCAATATTGCAGGTTTACAATTATGTATTATAAATCAATATTGCAGGTTTACAATTTCTTATGAATAGAATCACAAATATTGGAATATGCCTACATCCTTACCTATGTGGGTACCTCTCAGAATCACCCTTTCCTGGAAGGCCAGGAGATCAGGTACCCATGGCTCTTCCCCTCATTCCAGCCGGGTGATTGGGTCAGGTTTGGGAATGGGAAATCCTGCTCAGGGACTGAAATGAGAAAAGATCAGGGTGCATGGAGGATTGGTAGAGTATTTGTCACAAAGGACATTCCATGAATTGAACCTATCCCCATACTGTGCTGGGGGAACATGGAATCCAAGAGGACGGGAACACGGTTGCTGAGCCCCCTGGGGAGAGACAGATGTCTGGAGAGGTGAGGGGAATTGTCATGCCCTCACTAGGAGTTTTCAGGACCTGTGCACACTGATGGCCTTGCTGACACACACACAGCTCTGGAGTTAAAACCCTCCCTATTTATAAACCGGGAGAGCCCAGAGCCCTCCCATGGCTGGAGCTAGTCCCAAGAAGTGAGGTGAACAGGAATTCTGTGTGTAAGTGAGAAACAGTACTGACAAGACAATACATGGCTTCTACCCCCTTGAAAGCTGGAGGGGTGGGGATGATTTAGCATGTCCATTAGCTTTTGACACCCCTGTCCCATTGGAGATGCAAATCTCTCTCACACTGCAGCTGTGGCATACAGGACCCATTCACCTCCAGTCCAGCTCATCAGGGAAGCACCTGACCAGATTTGGAAATGCAGACCCACGATTTCTAATAGCTGAGGGGACAGGAAATCCTTACCCAGCAAGGTCACAGTCTCATAATTCTCCTGCATAATGTCCCAGTAGAGGGCTCTCTGTCTGGGGTCCAGCAGAGCCCCCTGCCCTCGGTGAAGTACACAGCCACCTCCTCGAAGGTCACCGGAATCTGAAACAACAGGTGCTCCCCACTCAGTACCTGCTGCCCCAGCCAAAATCCCACTATTCATAAGAAAGAAAGAAAGAAAGAAAGAAAGAAAGAAAGAAAGAAAGAAAGAAAGAAAGAAAGAAGCTGGGGGGGAGGGCACAGAGTAGCAGAATCTCACCCCACCCTGCTCAGGAGGCTTCAGGGAGTGGCAAGAGACCGAGAGCTCCCAGCAAACAGAGGAGGGCAGGGTCTTCTCATTTACCACACACCTACTAGGCTAGAGGTGGGCAAACTACGGCATGCGGGCCACATCTGGCCTGCGGGACCCTCCTGCCCGGCCCCTGAGCTTCCGGCCCCTCCCTTGCTGTTCCCCTCCCCCACAGCCTCAGTCACTGCGCAGCCAGCGCAATGCTCTGGGCGGCGGGGCTGCTGCAGAGCCCGGCCTGACCCGGTGCTCTGAGCTGCATGGTGGTGTGGCTGGCTCCAGCTGGGAGGCGCAGTTGTAGCTCTGCCAGGCACCGGTGCTCCAGGCAGTGCAGTAAGGGGGCAGGGAGCAGGGGGGTTGGGTAGAGGGCAGGGGAGTTCAGGGTGGTGGTCAGGGGGCGGGGGTGTGGATAGGGGTCGGGGCGGTCAAAGGGCAGGGAGCAGGGGGGTTGGGTAGAGGGCAGGGGAGTTCAGGGTGGTGGTCAGGGGGCGGGGGTGTGGATAGGGGTCGGGGCGGTCAAAGGGCAGGGAACAGGAGGGTTGAATGGGGGCAGGGGTCCTGGGGTAGTCAGGAAGGGGGGGGGTTGGATGGGGCAGCTGGGGGCAGTCAGGGGCAGGGGTTCTGGGGGCGGTCAGGGGACAGGGAGAAGGGGTGGTTGAATGGTGCAGGAGTTCCAGGGGGGCAGTCAGGGAACAGGGGGGGTTGGATGGGGCAGGGGTCCCGGGGGGGTGTCAGGGGGCAAGAAGCAGGGAGGGGGCGGATAGGGGGTGGGGGCCGGGCCATGCCTGCCTGTTTGGTGAGGCACAGCATCCCCTAATTGGCCCTCCATACAATTTCCGAAACCTGATATGGCCCTCAGGCCAAAAAGTTTGCCCACCCCTGTACTAGGCAGACACCTACTAGGCACAGGCTGAGGTGGGAAGCAAAGTTCCAAGCAGGGAACAGAGACCCAAATCCCAGCACCTTCCCTTTCTATTTCACCGCAGTCTCTGGCTAGGGGGTTCAGGCTCCAGCACTCTGGTCTCTTTTCCCAGCCCTGTCCAGGGGGGTTGTTTCCTGTTCCAGAAATGGGGGAATGTTCACCCCACCCTTCCCATGGGCCTATTCATAAATCAGGCCTTAGCCTGAGCAAGTCCCAATGGGTTTTTGGCACCCTGTCCTCTCCCTGCCTCACCCTGTGTATTTCCTCCCCCTCACCCCACCCTGACCATAGCACAAACCTACCAGCAGCTTCCTGAAAATCCCCTACCTGAGCTGGCTCCACCACAGCCATTTCCCTGCCCCATCCTCTGGAAGACTGGACAATCTGGAGGGAAACAATTGTTAATATTCAGCCTGTCAGAGAGAGAAAGGAAATTGGGGATGTTTCAGAAGGGGCTTTCGTCCATTTCACTCCCTGATTAGACCCAGCCAAGGTCAGTCTTCATCACACATATAGGGCTGTATGAATTTAATGTGCTCCCTTTCGGACTGCGAAATGCATCCACCACCTTCCAGACACTGGTAGATAACCTTCTGGCTGGATTTGGGGAATTTGCAGTCGCCTGCCTTGATGATGTAGCTATATTCTCAGATTCATGGGCAGAACACCTGGTACATCTCCAAGCTGTCTTCCAGCGCATAAGGGAGGCAGGATTAACCGTTAAGGCCAAAAAAGGTCAAATAGGCCTAAACAGGGTAACGTACCTTGGACACCAGGTGGGTCAAAGAACTATCAACCCCCTACAGGCTAAAGTAAATGCTATCCAAAATTCGCCTGTCCCTAAGTCAAAGAAGCAGGTCCAATGCTTCTTGGGCTTGGCCAGATATTACCGATGATTTGTACCACACAACAGCCAAATTGCCACCCCACTGACATACCTAACCAGGAAAAAACAGCCAAATGCAGTTCAGTGGACTGAGAAGTGTCAGAAAGCCTTTAACCAGCTTAAGGCGGCTCTTACGTCTGACCCTGTACTAAGGGCCCCGGACTTCAACCAACCATTCGTCATAACCACAGATGTGTCCAAGTGTGGTGTAGGAGCAGTTTTAATGCAGGAAGGACCAGATCAACAATTCCATCCTGTCGTGTTTCTCAGCAAAACACTTTCTGAGCGGGAAAGCCACTGGTCAGTCTCAGACAAAGAATGTTACGCCATCGGGTACGCTCTGGAGAAGCTACGCCCAGACATTTGGGGATGGCGGTTCCACCCACAGACTGACCATGCTGCACTGAAGTGGCTTCACACAGTCAAAGAGAGGAACAAAAAACTTATCCAGTGGAGTTTAGATCTCCAAGACTTTGATTTGAAAATACAACACATTTCAGGCACCTCTAACAAAGAGGCTGATGCACTCTCCTGGGAAGGTTTCCCAGGATCAGCCAGGTAAAAATGTCCCTGTATTCTAAGTCAGTGTAGTCCTTGAAATGTGAAAAATACAGTTTAGGTCTTTATGTGATTAGTAGTAAAATTAGAGGTGCATGTATCTTATTAATTCTGTTTCCTAAACCTCCAGGAAAAAATCCCAGACTGTGTGGACCCGACCTAAACCAGGCTGGCCAGCACCATCTGTGATTTGGTGGTGGTGGTGGTAGGGGGTGATAAATGAAAGGGGTGGGGGGAAGCTCCCTTTTATGGACACCCAGCCAGCCAGATAACATTTTTCTTAGTAGTTGTTCTCTACTTGCTTTTCCTGTAAAGGGTTAACAAAGTCTCCCTGCACAGGGAAAAGGAAGGGAGTGGGCACCTGACCAAAAGAGCCAATGGGAAGGCCAGAACTTTTTAAAATTGGAAAAAACTTCCCCTTTGTCTGTCTGTTGTTCTTCTCCGGAGAAGCAGAAACAGGGCTGGAACTATGCTGTAAAAGCTTTGGGCCAGGTATGAAAAAATTATCAGCTCATACATAGAAACTACTCATCTGAAACCCCAGATATGTAAGTAGATCAGGAAATGTCTAGGAAGATGCAATTAGGTTTATCTCTTTTATTTCTTTATGGCTTGTGGACTCCTCTGTGCTAACCCCAGGTGCTTTTGTTTTGCTTGTAACCTTTAAGCTGGACCTCAAGAGAGCTATCTTGGTGCTTAATCCTTGTAATTGATTGGTTTTTTATAAATCTAGCAAAAAGCCTAAGTTCCAAATGTATTTTCTTTCTTTCTTTTTGTTTTTAATAAAATTTACCTTTTCTTAAGAACAGGATTGGATTTTTGTGTCCTAAAAGGTTTGTGCATGTGTTGTTTAATTAGCTGGTGGCAACAGCTAATTTCCTTTGTTTTCTTTCTCAGCTCTTCCCCAGGGGGCGGGGGTGAAAGGGGTTGAGGGTACCCTACAGGAAGGAATTCCCAAGTGCGCCTTCCTGGGTTCTCAAAGGGGTTTTTTGCACTTGGGTGGTGGCAGCATCGACCCATCCAAGGTCAGAGAAAAGCAGTGAACTTGGGAGCGTAATACAAGCCTGGAGCGGCCAGTATTAATTTTTATAATCCTTGTCGGTCTCCACCTTCTGCACTTGAACTGCTAGAGTGGGAATTCTAAACCCTCCCAGGAAAAGAGTCTCTGAAGCAAATGCTAGAAAAGAGTAGGATCAAAAGAGCCACTTTGGGGAATTCCCCTGACACTGTCCTCGAGGGCAGCGCATCCCTCCCGCAGTGACTCAGCAGAGACACGAACTGGCTTCTGCTCTCTGGTCCTCACTTTGTTCCCAGGACAGTCAATCTTCCCAGGGTGGGGCAGCAAATGGATCTAGGTAGGGTTGGGACCTGGGAATCTCTTTTTCCACTTATTGTTCCTGCTGCCCCTTTCAGTCTCCTTCCCTTTTCTCCCAGTGCTTTATCTGTAATGAAAGAGGTGCTGGGGCTCAAGCAATTTTTTTTACTTTCATAACTGACATGGCAAGCCCAGAGGTGCTGGGGCTCAGCTCTGGCAAGCCCTGGCACACATTAAGCGCTGCTTTCTCCCCTCTTGTACAAACTCACCAGCGAGTCCCTTAAAGGGGGCTTTTATGCAGTCACTTTCCTCCTAGTCCCCAGCACTTTCCCCCAGGTCTGTCCCATCATCTGGAGTCTCAGCTCAGGAGTTGGAGTCAGCAGAGCCCAGGGCTGCCTCATTCTAGCCACCAGAGAAAGTCCCCAGCTGGGCTGGGCATGGAGGAAGCTATAATGAAGGTCTTTCCCCAGCACAGACCGCACTGGGGGAGCAGCAGCTGCTCAGGTTCCCAGATCACAGTGCAGGGAGCTGCATCTGCCCCAGGGAAACCAACTCCAGAGCTCTAATACCATGAGCAGAGAGAGACAAGGTGGGTGAGGTAAGAGCTTTTATTGGACCAACTTCTGCTGGCGAAAGAGATACGTGTATGAGCTACACAGAGATCTTCTTCAGGCCAGAGAGAGGCAGACACCAGCCTCTTCTCCCTAAGTAATACTGAGATCCTGCTGGTGGCAGCAGCTAATGACTGTGCCCCACTGGGCTCCCCGGGCAGCCGCAGGGACAGCCAGGCAGATACTGATCCCATTTGCCCATCTGGACCCACCCCCTGCTATTCTGGGGGTGACTCTGAGCCCTGAATCCTGCACAGAAATCCAAGAGGGACCCTGGTCCATCCTGTCACCCCAAACAGTCCCAGTCAGAAGCCAGAGCCCAGAAATCATGATTTTGGCCTAAGAAAATAATGCAATAGTGTGTCTGTTGGGGGGTGAGTTCTGTGGGGATATTCACCTTGTAGCTTTGGAGCCCTTAGGGGTTAGTCCTTTGCCGCCCCCTCACCCCCAACACTTTGACCGTTTCCAGTAAAAACAAAATCTCCCGTGGCTGCTGGGTGGGGAAGACCCCTCCCCCTCTTACTGCCCCTGACATGTACCATGGACTGGGAGAGCTGCCATTGTGTCTCTCACCATCCCTCTACTTAATCACTAGCCTCTCTCCCCCTCCCCCAGCCAGTCTCTTCTGTCACTCTCTCTCCAGCCCCCTAGTGTCACCCCCCACTTTCTCCCCCTCTTCCCTTCTCACTGTCCCCCATTCCCATTTTCTTTCTCTCCCAGCCCTGTTCCCACCCACCCCATGATTCTCCCCCTGCATCTTGATTCCCAGGAATTGCCTCATCCTCCCTCCAGCGCACCCACAGCCCCCCAGTCCCAACCCATGCCCCACATCCCTGTTCCCTCCCTCCTGCCCCCTCACACATCCCATTTCATGCCTCAATCCCCTCTGGCCCACACTTCCCCTGCCCCTTTTCAGCCCCCTTCCGGCTCCCACTCCCCAGGTGTCATTGACCCAGCTGTCCCCACAGCGCAGTCTGGAAAAGGCTGCCAAGTCTCACAAAATAAAAAATCTGCACTGCCCTTTCCCAGCAAGCCCAAAGCAAGCCAATCCCATTTCGGAGGCACCGCCCAGTCCCACTCACCAAGCCCCAAACAAGCCACACACTTCTATGGCAAAACAAGCAACAGGCTTCTTAAAGAAAAGCAAAGGGCTACTGAGAGAAATGAATGGGCAAGTACAAAGAAGCCATTATAGGCTTCCTAATAGAAGCCTCCCCACCCCACCCAAAGCCCCCAAACAAGCAGTTACATAACAAAGAAGCCAAAGGGAGCCCTTTGGCTCCCAGCAAATGAGATCAGCATCGACCTGACTGTCCCTGGGGGCTGCAGTGATCGCTGGGGTCACCCAGTCCAGCAGCAGGAAGTGAATCGCTCTCGCTGCAGTGACTCTGGGGCGCTGTGGGGGGGCCATGCTCCTTGCAAGATCCCCGAGCCCCGGCGGCTGCTGCTGGGGACCCCGGGGCCCTGGCTGCAGCCGGGAGAGGGGAATTTCCAGCAGTAAGATTCCCGCTGCTCCCAGGAGCCTCTCCCGGTGCAGAGACACCAGCCTGGCCAGGACCCCCCATCCCGGGCTCCAGCCCCTGCTCCCGGGGAGGGCACCGCTTGGAGGGAAGGTAAGAGAGACCTGCCCATCCCCCCAGGGAGAGGTGCCCCCCCGGTGCCATCCTGGCTGCAGGGGGAGGGTTTGGCCCCAGGCTGCTCCCAGCGGAGCTGGCTGCGATTCCCTGCCCTGGGCCCAGGGAAGCTGCCGCCAACTCCCTTTGGCTCCGATGCTGATCTCATTTGCCCATCTGGTCTCACACTGGAACCGGAGAACTAGTTCAAACCGGGATTTCGTACTGGAACTGGAGCTGAACCTGAAGCATAATTTTGTTTTACTGATTGAACCTGCACTGAACTGAAAGAAAAAGTGTGTGTGTGTGTCCAGTTAAAATTAAGATTTCGCATTTTTTAAGCTCATCATTTAAAAAAACTTACGGTCATCTTATTTTCATTTTGAGAGATGAAAACAAAATACACAATGGGCTGGTGATTTTCCCACAATGGGAGCAATCAACTGTTTCAGAGCAACAGCCGTGTTAGTCTGTATTCGCAAAAAGAAAAGGAGGACTTGTGGCACCTTAGAGACTAACCAATTTATTTGAGCATGAGCTTTCGTGAGCTACAGCTCACTTCATCGGATGCATACCGTGGAAACTGCAGCAGACTTTATATACACACAGAGAATATGAAACAACACCTCCTCCCACCCCACTGTCCTGCTGGTAATAGCTTATCTAAAGTGTTCATCAAGTTGGGCCATTTCCAGCACAAATCCAGGTTTTCTCACCCTCCACCCCCCCCCACACAAATTCACTCTCCTGCTGGTAATAGCCCATCCAAAGTGACAACTCTCTACACAATGTGCATGATAATCAAGTTGGGCCATTTCCTGCACAAATCCAGGTTCTCTCACCCCCCTCCCAAAAACCACACACACAAACTCACTCTCCTGCTGGTAATAGCTCATCCAAAGTGACCACTCTCCCTACAATGTGCATGATAATCAAGGTGGGCCATTTCCAGCACAAATTCAGGTTTTCTCACCCCCCACCCCCATACACACACAAACTCACTCTCCTGCTGGTAACAGCTCATCCAAAGTGACCACTCTCCCTACAATGTGCATGGTAATCAAGGTGGGCCATGTCTAGCACAAATCCAGGCTGTCTCACCCCCCCCGCATTTTTTTTTCCCAGGGACACACACACACACACACAAACTCACTCTCCTGCTGGCAATAGCTCATCCAAACTGAACCTGAACAGTAACAGATCTGTGGGCGGGCAGGGGGAAAGACGAGAAGGGGTGGCAAGCATGGAGTTGGGCAAAATTTCGTTTCACCAAAATGTGGGTGCAGATAGGCTTGAGTCAGAAGTCAGAAATAATTATGTCTTAGCATCAATGTCAGACATATTTGAATTTGAAAGATGAATTGGAACTTCTTATGAAGCTTGTGAAATCTCCAAAAGGGAAGCAGCATCTGGACCAAGGAAAGCCCCAAAAGGCTGGGGCTAATTCTTTATTTGTTTGCAGATGAGCTACTTATCACTTCCCCCCCTGCTTGTTTGACCATTTCTAGGGGAAAAGATTCCCCCCTGCCCCTCTCCTACCCCATGGGCTGGGGAAGCTGCTATTTTATCTCTCACCATCCCCCTCCCTTCTCCAGCCAGTCTCAGCTTGCTCTCATATTCTCCCTCGAGCCTCCCACAGCCCCTCTCCACACATCTCACCCTTTCCTTCTCTTTATCCCGCCACTGAGAGTTTCCCTCTATTCCAGCTCTGTTCCCCTGAGCCCCAGAATTCTCCCCCGCCCCCTGATTTCTGAGTATTCCCTCAGCATCTCTTCAGCAGCCCCACATCTCCATGGCCCCATCCTGCCCCGTGCTTCCCTGTTCACCACCCTCCTGCCCCCTCACACATCGCTGTTAACCCCTCAGTGCCCTCTGGCTCTCAGAGCCCCCTGCCCCTCTTCACCCCCCTTCCGGCCAGCCCCACTCCCCTTACCCTAGGACACATCCCCTTCCCCTGCCGAAGCCCCCTCTCCATGTCTGCCAGCCCCCCCAACCCAGAGCACAGGGAGGGCAGGCGGCATGTGCTCCCCCACCCCGCAGCACAGGGTGGGCAGGTAGTGCGTGCCCCCCCAGGTCCCCAGCACAGGGTGGGTGGCATGCAACCACCACCACCACCACCCCCGGCCACCCCACGCACAGGACAGGCCACCTCAGCACCTCCGTTCCCCTCCCTCCCCCAAGCAGCAGGCGGCATGGCCTCAGTGCCTGAGGCCCCCCAGCACTGGGCAGCCCCAGCTACGCCAAGTCCTGGCCGCCCTAGCCCCGTCCCCAGCATGCTGCTTCCCTGAAGAGGAGTAGCCTGCCTGGGCTGGGGCCAAGAAGGAAGGGCAAGCAGGGCTTTGAGGAGGAGCATGGGCAGGGCCACACAAGGCTATTTGGGTAGGCACAGCCTTCCCCAGCCTATGCAATGCAACACCCATGCGGGTGTTGTCAAGGTTCCTTCCCCACTCTGAACTCTAGGGTACAGTTGTGGGGACCTGCATGAAAGACCCCCTAAGCTTATTCTTACCAGCTTAGGTTAAAAACTTCCCCAAGGTACAAACTTTGCCTTGTCCTTGAACACTATGCTGCCACCACCAAGCATGTTAAACAAAGAACAGAGAAAGAGCCTACTTGCAGATGTCTTCCCCCCCAGATATCCCCCCAGGCCCTAGACCCCCTTTCCTGGGGAAGGCTTGATAAAAGTCCTCACCAATTTGTACAGGTGAACACAGACCCAAACCCTTGGATCTTAAGAACAATGAAAAAGCAATCAGGTTCTTAAAAGAAGAATTTTTTAATTAAAGAAAAGGTAAAAGAATCACCTCTGTAAAATCAGAATGGTAAATACCTTACAGGTAATCAGATTCAAAACATAGAGAATCCCGCTGGGCAAAACCTTAAGTTACAAAAAGACACAAAAACAGGAATATACATTCCATTCAGCACAGCCTATTTTACCGGCCATTGAACAAAAGGAAATCTAATCCATTTCTAGCTAGATTACTTACTAACTTTTTACAGGAGTTCTGAGCTGCATTCCTGATCTGTTCCCCCCAAAAGCATCACACAGACAGACAGACCCTTTGTCCCCCCCCAGCTTTGAAAGTATCTTGTCTCCTCATTGGTCATGTGCTAGCAAGGTTATCTTAGCTTCTTAACCCTTTACAGGTGAAAGGGATTTGCCTCTGGCCAGGAGGGATTTTATAGTTCTGTATACAGAAGGATGGGTACCCTTGCCTTTATATTTATGACAGGTGTGATCTGACCTCATTGGTTTTATTGAGATCGTTACCATTTAAAACACTATTTCAATTTATCAATTCATTCTGGCTATAAAATAGCAGCAGCGTGTTCTCATCGCTTTTCCTTACGCTTCTTTAAGGAAATCGGTTTTTGTACCAAACTGATAAACACACTCTCCTCTTGCAGCATGTGCAGAGGTAGATAGAAGCTGGAAAGTGGCAGCAATTTCTACTCCTGTCATGTGGGGAGATTCGAGTCCTCTCTTAAAGAAACAGCCACAGTCCCACTGAGTTGGAAGTGTCTGTACCAACAGTCTCCAGCTTTCAGGGTCCCAAGTTATCTGACTCCAGCAAAGATTTTGAAGTGCCCCTTCTTCCTGCTCTTCTTGTGGGCTATAATAAATTGAGTGATGAAAACACTAACCACCCAGCCAACAAACCTTTGTTAACAGAGTTAAGGTTTCCCAGTGACAGCTCAGGCCCTGCCACAATCTCAAGTTCATCAAAACGCTTTCTACTGAAAACCAGGAAATAGAGAGTTAAGGTCCATGCCAGTGCAACCTTCACCCTGCCCCCTGGAGTTGGGAATAGTCACTGAGAATTATCTGCATGCACCCCAGCTGCATTCAATGTGTTAGGTGTAGCTGTACTGAATGGTGAAGAAATCAGTTGGAGTAACTTAAGTGAGCTGTGTCAGGGATCCTTCCCCACTCTGAACTTTAGGGTACAGATGTGGGGACCCACACGAAAGACCCCCTAAGCTTATTTCTACCAGCTTAGGTTAAAACCTAGTACGCTGCCACCTCCCAGCGATTTAACAAAGAATCAGGGAAGAGACCACTTGGAGACGTCTTCCCCCAAAATATCCCCCCAAGCCCTACACACACCCTTTCCTGGGGAGGCTTGAGAATAAAATCCTAACCAATTGGTTACAAAATGATCAAAGACCCAAACCCCTGGGTCTTGGAACAATGGAAACATCAGTCAGGTTCTTAAAAGAAGGATTTTATTCAAAAAAAAAAAAAGAAAGGTAAAAATCATCTCTGTAAAATCAGGATGGAAAGTACTTTACAGGGTATTCAGATTCAAAACACAGAGGATCCCCCTCTGGGCAAAACCTTAAAGTTACGGAAAACAGGAATAAACCTCCCTCTTAACGCAGGGAAAATTCACATAAAACAAAAGATAAATTAATCCGCCTTGCATGGCTTATCTATACTGGTTGCAATATTGGAGACTTGGATTAGGATGGGTTGGAGAAGATGGATTTCTGTCTGGCCTCTCTCAGTCCCAAGAGAGAACAACACATAAACTAAAAGCGCAAACAAAAGCCTTCCCCCAAGATTTGAAAGTATCTTGTCCCCTTATTGGTCCTTTGGGTCAGGTGCCAGCCAGGTTAGCTGAGCTTCTTAACCCTTTACAGGTAACAGGATGTTGCCTCTGGCCAGGAGGGATTTTACAGTATTGGAAACAGGAAGGTGGTTACCCTTCCCTTTATATTTATGACAAGCTGTGATTGTGATATGCGGAGAGCTGGGGATTAGTTTGAGGAGCGTCTCAGAGCTGTGACTGTGATGTGAGATCTGGGTTTGAAGCCCCTGTCATAAATATAAAGGGAAGGGTAAACCCCTTTGAAATCCCTCCTGGCCAGGGGAAAGCTCCTCTCACCTGTAAAGGGTTAAGAAGCTAAAGGTAACCTCGCTGGCACCTGACCAAAATGACCAATGAGGAGACAACATACTTTCAAAAGCTGGGAGGAGGGAGAGAAACAAAGGGTCTGTGTCTGTCTGTATGTTGCTTTTGCCAGGGACAGAACAGGAATGGAGTCTTAGAACTTTTAGTAAGTAATCTAGCTAGGTATGTGTTAGATTATGATTTCTTTAAATGGCTGAGAAAAGAATTGTGCTGAATAGAATAACTATTTCTGTCTGTGTATCTTTTTTGTAACTTAAGGTTTTGCCTAGAGGGTTTCTCTATGTTTTTGAATCTAATTACCCTGTAAGATATCTACCATCCTGATTTTACAAGGGGGATTTCTTTATTTCTATTTACTTCTATTTTTTATTAAAAGTCTTCTTGTAAAAAACTGAATGCTTTTTCATTGTTCTCAGATCCAAGGGTTTGGGTCTGTGGTCACATATGCAAATTGGTGAGGCTTTTTATCCAACATTTCCCAGGAAAGGGGGGGTGCAAGTGTTGGGAGGATTGTTCATTGTTCTTAAGATCCAAGGGTCTGGGTCTGTAGTCACCTAGGCAAATTGGTGAGGCTTTTTACCAAACCTTGTCCAGGAAGTGGGGTGCAAGGTTTTGGGAAGTATTTTGGGGGGAAGGAAGCGTCCAAACAGCTCTTCCCCAGTAACCAGTATTAGTTTGGTGGTGGTAGCGGCCAGTCCAAGGACAACGGGTGGAATATTTTGTACTTTGGGGAAGTTTTGACCTAAGCTGGTAAAGATAAGCTTAGGAGGTTTTTCATGCAGGTCCCCACATCTGTACCCTAGAGTTCAGAGTGGGGGAGGAACCTTGACAGCCCCCATGTCTGTTATCAAAGGACAGAGCTGCACATGTACCTTGAGGGATCCAGTATGCATCATTCCAGCACTGAGTTGGGGAGGTTCAGTCAGCAGCAGGACCCAGGGGATCTTCTTGCCATGGGGCTTGTCAGCAGGGTGGTGGGAGAGGAGAGCTGTCTGTGTGTTGAATGAGAAGTGAAAGTACAGTGTTGAATGCAATCTTGTGAGAAAGGGTTGTAAAAGGGCAGGAAGGATTATAAAATTCGACACACATGGGAACAGACTCAGTGTTTGAGCATAGAACAGACGTAGGTAGCTCCTGGCCAGTAAAGCTCACCAAAATCAAGTTGTACTTTAGCAAGAAGAAAGTGTTTGAGTCTGTGTTACAGTTGTCATGTGCCCTATTCCCTGAGTGCTCTGCACCATCTGCAAAGGCAGAGTGCCAGCGTGCACGATGGGGGTTCTGGGTCATCCTGCAAAGAGGGCAGAGCTGAGGCTGTGTTGCCATTTACATTAACTCTTTATTTCCTGGTTTTCAGAAATTTTAGTTTTGATGAACTTGAACTTTTGATGTCAATGAGCAACCCGAACTCTCCTTTAACAAAGTTGTGGGGTTCTTTGTTTGCCTGGGGCTTTTGCTTGTTTGTTTGTTTTGCTATTTAATTTCCTAGTATTTTAAATGGAAAGAGACTTGTTGTAAGAGTTAATGATCACTTAGACATTTGTAGTTCTCATCTACATTTTACAGCTGATACAATACTGTGACAAGAAAATAACAGAAAGACCTATGGAGAATTTGGGGTTGACCGCCCACCCGTGCCAAGCCCCCCCCCCCCCCCAACTTCCTCTGCCACTTACCCCCATATCACCACTGACATTTCTTCTGACGAAACAATAAATAATTATAATTATAAAGAAACTTTGGTGGAGGTGAATGTTACCCACAGGTTTACATTTCAGTCTGAGATTTGTGTCCAGGGTGGATAGAATCTATGAATTTCATGAAATACTGTGTTTTTATTTCATTTTGTTGTCATTCTGTTTTGTGTTTTGGAACAAGCTGTATCTCAGGAATATCTTGATCCAATGACCCTAAATTTGAATCACTAACCCTACTCTGCTCTCCCATCTGGGTGAAATTAGTGAGTGAAATTTTAATCATGTGTAATGTATATAAAGAAACAAATACAAGCTAAAAGGCAGATAAGGTTACTCATGTGCAGTTTCCCACCACAGCCCCAATCTTTAAAAGCAAGGTGTGACAGAGCTTTCAATGGCCAGATGAACTAGTGGCTAGTTTGTTGCTCAAAGGGGATTTAGGGGGATCTGGGTCACACACCCCCTCCATCAGGTCCCAGCCCAGGGCCCTGTGTGGTTCAACCCCTAAACAGGGGAGATGAGTCTCTCTCTCTCTCTCTCCCTGTCGGGGGGCAGGGGGGGCCTTCAAAACCAGTTTCCTCAGGCTGCTTCCTTCTAAAGTCTCTTTAGTTTGGGGCACAGCCCCACTAGTCCAGTTGCCCCACAGTTGGGGCTTATCTGCAGGCTCCCCTTGGCTTACTTGCCTCCAGTGGCTGCGTTGGCTGGCAAGTCGCTACTCCGTCCCTTCAGGCAGGCAAACAGGGAGCTCCTGCCCCCTCACCAGTCATCCCCTGGCTGAGCTGGCTCCCTTCTTTTCTCCTCCCTCCAGGCCTGGCATTGGCTGCAGGTATAATGGGGCAGGGCTAGCTGAACCCAAAGGTTTTCTTTGATCCCTGCTGTGACAGTCGGCACTTTCTCTTCTCCTTCATAGAAGGAAATATAGATTTAAAGAGAATACCTACCCCATTCCTGGCTACACACTTCTAAAATCATTCACTGGCAATAGGACACTGCCCCATCCCAGGTAAGTACCTTTGACAGAAGAGTTCTACACACGACACTGAGTGTGTTCATCTCACTCACAATGTAAAGCGAATTCTGACCTGAGCAAAAATGGCTTGTGCCTGGAACATGGCCAGGGCCCAGGTTGGTGGGGAATAACACTATGTTAAAACTTTCTTGTACATTATGAGGGCTGTAGGCATAAGGGCTCTGCTCAGATAGAAGCTGCCAGAGTCTCACCTAATCACAAGCTTCAAGGAGCTTGGGGTTCTAACAAACACATCAACTGTCATGAAGCTCATGAAAAAAATCATGAAGGTTGGCAACACTGCAAGGCCCTTTTACACTGAACCAGAACAGCCTGAGCGTGCATGAGAATCAGTCCTTGGAAACAGTCCAACTTAACCAAGTTTTTAGCCTGTGAATTTAACAATTTCCTTCCTTGAACACACAGATCCTGCTTCTGCAAGCTCACCATCACAGGTGGACATTGGTGTCTTTGTGAAGCCCCAGTGACCCTCCACACCAGCACAGGGGGCTGGTTGCAGCACCAGAGCCCTAGTGATTCATTTTTCAGAAAAGCCTCTGGGGCTATAATGTTACCAGCTGGTACCTTCCAGCTCACCAAATCGGATGAGTCAGTGCCAGGTAGGGAAACGCCCAGTTGTTTTTGCAGGAGGAGCATATTTCTGAGCTCAGGAAAGTGAAACTTACACTTACACTGTCCAGAGGGAGCCATGGCCGCAGAGAACCCCATGGAAAGTCTCCAGGATGAAGCTAGTTGTCCCATCTGTCTGGAATATTTTCAAGACCCAGTGATTATAGACTGTGGGCACAATTTCTGCCGAGGCTGCATCAGCCGGTGCTGGGAGGGATCTGACTCAGAAGTATCCTGCCCTCAGTGCAGAGAAACTGCTCAGCAGAGAAACCTCAGGCCAAACAGGCAGCTGGCAAATGTTGTAGAAATAGCCAAAAAGCTGAGTTTCCAGGCAGGAACAGGGTCAGGAGGGGATAGTGTGTGTGATGAGCACCAGGAACCTCTCAAACTGTTCTGTGAAGAGGACCAAACCCCCATTTGTGTGGTGTGTGACAGATCTCAGGCTCACAGAGCTCATGCTGTGGTTCCCATAGAGGAGGCTGCCCAGGAGTACAAGGTAGGGAACTTCTCTCCAGCCTAATGGGAAATAATTTTGAATTTTAGTTACAGGTTCATTTAATCACAAGTTGCCAGTCACACATACTCTCTCTCTCCTACAGCTATTGATGTATCTGCATCATTCAGCTCTGTAAAGAAAAAATGTATGAAAAATTATATAGCAACTCCTTGATAAAGGCCTCAGGCCCAGCAGGGAGATGAGGTTTCCCACTGGGTTTCTGAATTCCTGTGTTCCTCCATAAGGGATTAAATTCAGATACTAGCCTGCATTAGAGGAGGTCACTGTGCTAAACCCTGTGTGGATCCCAAGCAGCTTGAGTCCACACACAAAAGGGCTCCAGACAGTGCAGGTCCATGCTGAACACCATGGGCATTAGCCTGGGTTGCCGCAAAACTAACCTGGGAAGAGCTGTCCTGTGCCAGTCTGAACTGTTTTATTGTGTATGTGGGCAAGGACCAGCCAGAGTGGTTCCATTAGTCCGACAATGCAGCCTTTTGAAATCTTCCAGAATCCACTGCTTCTGGCTACTTTTCCAGGGACGCTGGGGTAACTACACAGCGGGCATTGCCACTGAAAGGGTTTAGAACAGCACTAAGTCAAACTCCAGCCATTCTTAACACTAATCAGCATCTCTAGTAGGGTTTGCTTTAGTGCTTAAGCAAGTTCTGCCCAACCAATATGCTCCCCAGGGGTTCAGGGCTGAAGTTCAATGGTCCTGGTAGTTCCTGTTGTTTGTATCACAAAGTAAGCTAAACCTTCTCAAAAATAGATTTATTTGTTCCCCACCATGGCCCATTAACACCTAATATCCCGAGACCAACACATATACAACGCTGCATATAACACCTGGGATTTGTATCATTTTGTGAGTTAAACCTTCTCAAAAACAGGTTAATTGATTCACCATCATGTGACTCCAGTTTCTTGCTGGTTTAATTCTATGGAGAAAGGGGACAAATAATTCAAAACAGTCTCAATATAAAACACTCCCTGTCTCTGTTAATGAGGTTTCATTTCCTTGGTGTTCCTGATGTCATAAACCTGGTAGGGTTGACAGTCACCTACAGAGTCTTCGGTTTGATATGGAAACCCCCCACCCCACCCCAAGCACTCCCAAAATGAAACCTCCCAAAATCATTTCTGTTTCTTCAGGAAAAGATTCAGGCCCATTTGGAGATTCTGAAGGAAGAGAGAGAAAAGCTTCTGAGATTTAAAGTGACTGGAGAGGGGAAAAGCCTGGAGTATCTGGTAGGTGCCCATTGTTATTAACTTGTAGGGACTTGCAGTGGGCCATCTGTTAGGAAGCTGGTCTCGGGACCCCCCACCCATGGCTTCTCCCAGCAGCCTGGGCTCCCTGGGCCTCTTTTACCCTGGCCGGGCTCCAGCTTCCAGCCTGGCCGGGAGGCTGGACCTTGGGGAGAAGAGGAGCGGTAGATGGCTGGGTCTGTGGTGAAAAGTGGATGGGCCAGGCCCCTTGGCTTCTCTTTTCGGGTGCACCTGGTAGGACATCTGTTTGTAGGCAGCTTCCTCCATGGACTTGGGGAATGTGGGCTTTGTGTTTCTTCATGGGCATGGATGTCTGTGTTAGAGTCCTATGTCTTCGCACACATACACACACCGGCCCTGAGAAATCCTCTCTCAGGAGCAGGACCACATCATATTCTGTAGAATCTAAGCTTCCATTCCAATTAATGAGTTAATTTCTAGCCCTTGTGTCTTTCACAAAACTCCTCCCAAGGTGAGCAGACTATGTCTCGTGCAGTGCTATCTGCCTGAGTCTGCAGACATTTCTTGCATTGTTAATTATTTCTCTCCCCTCGCATCTCTGTTAATGTAGTGCTCAGTCCTGCTGGCTGCTGCTCTGGGTCTGGCTTAACACAGTGTGCTGACTATGTCAGACATAGAAACATACCATGAAAAAATGTTAGGGACAAATGGGAAAGTGGTAGAAAATCCTCTCCCTAGTAATGACAGGGTATAATCATGTGTTAGACATCACAGAATTTTCAAAGAAATTCTCCCTCCTGCAGAATCAGCACTCCATGAACGGACCCTAGACTCTCTCTCTAACCCTTACCTTTCCTTTCTTTTAAAAAAAATAGATACAACCTTCTGCCTCTTGTTTTGTGTCTGTATCTGAATTTCAGCAACTGTGGCAGTTTCTAGAAGAAGAAGAGCAACTCCTGCTGGCCCAGCTGGAAAATCTGGAAAAGGTGATTGTGAAGATACAGAATGACAATGTCATTAAAATGTCTGAGGAGATTTCCCGTCTCAGCAACTTGATCAGTGATCTGGAGGGGAAGTGTCAGAAGCCAGCAAGTGAATTCCTGCGGGTGAGACTGAGTTATAAACATCTCTGATCCAAACACAGGGACAGGACAGCTCCTGAATCATGGGCACTGGAGACCAGCAGTCAGAGGTCACAGTGTAATTCAGTGTGTGCATTCCTGAAATGTGAATTATTGTTTCTCTTTGAAGAATTACAGACTCATTTATATTAGAGATGACATTAACTCAGCAAATCCATGGCCCTAGGGCCAAGGCAGGGCCTCTTTTACCCCTATCTGCAAAATCCCTTCTCTGGGATCCCCAGTGGGCAGCATTTGGGACTAAAATTGTTTTTCTGTCTCTTTCCTCTCTAGGATGTCAGAAGCACCTTGAGCAGGTATGTGGCTCTATTTCACTTCCCCTCATTCTTCACGATGCTGTGAAAGGGCTTGGAGAGTGTATCGACTCTACATTTCATAAAAATATAAGAATGGCCATACTAGGTCAGACCAGTATCCTGTCTTCCAACAGCAGCCAATGCCAGGTGCCCCAGAGGGAATGAACAGAACAGGTTATCGTCAAGTGATCCATCCCCTGTCACCATTCCCAGCATCTGCCAAACACAGGCTAGGAACACCAAGCTGGTTTATAGCCACTGATGGACGTATGCTCCATGAACTTATCTAGTTCTTTTTTTAACCCTGTTTGTGTCTTGGCCTTCACAACATCCTCTTCCACAGGTTGACTGTGCGTTGTGTGAAGAAATACTTCCTTTTGTTTGTTTTAAAACTGCTGTCTATTAATTTCATTTGGTGACCCCCTAGTTCTTGCATTATGAGAAGGAGTAAATAACACTTTCTTATTTACTCTCTCCACACCAGTCATGATTTTAAAGACCTCTATCATAGCCCCCCATTTAGCCGTCTGTTTTCTAAGATGAAATGTCCCAGTCTTATTAATCTCTCCTCATATGGAAGCTGTTCCATAACCAGTATCATTTTTGTAGTGATTTTCTGAACCTTTTTTGAGATGGGGTGACCAGGTCTGCATGCAATATTCAAGATTTTGCATGGATTTATATAGACGCAATGTGATATTTTCTGTTGTATTATCTATCTCTTTCTTAATGATTCCCAACATAGTTAGCTTTTTTGACTATCACTGCACATCGAGGGGATATTTTCAGAGAACTATCCACAATGACTTCAGGATCTCTTTTTTGAGTGATAGCAGCTAATTTAGACCCCCTCATTTTATAACTATAGATGGGATTATGTTTTCCAATATGTATTACTCTGCATTTATCAGTATTGAATTTCATCTGCCAAATTTTTTACCCAGTCACCCAGTTTTGTGAGATCCCTTTGTAACTCTTCACAGTCTGCTTTGTACTTAACTATCTTGAGTAGTTTTGCATTATCTGCAAATTTTGCCACCTCACTGTTTACCCCAGATCATTTATGTATATGTTGAATAGGACTGATCCCAGTACAGACCCCTGGGGAACACCACTATTTATCTCTCTCCATTCTAAAAACTGATAATTTGTTCCTACCCTTTGTTTCCTATCTTTTAATCAGTTACTAATCCATGAGAGGACCTTCCGTCTTATCCCATGACAGCTTACTTTGCTTAAGAGCCTGTGGTGAGGGATCTTATCAAAGGCTTTCTGAAAATCTAAGTACACTATATCCACTGGATCCCCCTTATCCACATGTTTGTTGACCCCCTCAAAGAATTTTAGTAGATTGGTGGTGCATGATTTCCCTTTACAAAAACCATGTTGACTCTTCCCCAACAAATCATGTTCATCTATGTATCTGATAATGCTGTTCTTTACTATAGTTCCCCAGGGCACTGCAGCAAAATATATGGGGCAAGGTCACGTTCAGAATGTAATTCCCATTTATGCATTTAATCCTCACCCTTTAACACAGGACTCTTGAATTATCTATTCAGTGGGAAAGATTGGCCTACAGTATTTCCTAGAGATGTTACATCCCTGGGGAATTGGCTGCCTCAGAACCCCGAGGATCAATATGGGCCTTTCAGCTCAAGGCACTGGTTACAATCATGCCCTGGACAGCAGGAATCAAGAGTCTTTACCACCTCAGGACTGTTTGGAGATCTGTGTGGAAGGAACTGGTGGGGGCGGGGGCCCCTGAGGTTTCAATCTAGTTCCTGAAAGAACAATCTGATAACACTGTGCGCATGAAATATGGGAACATACTAGTATTAGTGCATGGAGGCAAAGGAGTGAATTGGTCATGAAAACATGATTCCCCTTTGATGTACAGATCTGCTCTGCCCAGGCCAGAGATGAAGAATATTAATGGGGCCTTTCGGGAAAGGTTGCACTGCCATGGCCAGTGCTGTGCCTGCTCTGAGACTGGGAGAAGTGGAGGAATTCTAACTCCAGGCCCATAAGAGCAGCAACTTCCACTAGCAAGGAATTATAATGAGTCACTAAAAGAAACATAATATCATGAAATTCTTCCTCTCCAGGTGCGAGAAGGGGAAGTTCCTCCAGCCAGTGGAGATTTCTCCTGAGCTGGAAAAGAGACTCAGTGATTTCTCCCAGCGAAATATTGCTCTAATGGAGATTCTGTGGAAGTTCAAAGGTACTGAGAAGGGATCTAGGAAAGGAAACCAGGGTGTGTCTCTGGGACTATGGGTGGAGATGGGCTCTGGGCAACTGGTTCAATTAGATTATGTACCTATTTAATAACAAGTAGAAAGCAGACAAACTGAGCAGATGAAGTAAGGGCCCAGGTGCCAGGATCTTTCACATTGTTTCACTCTGTGAACTTTGGTACAATCATTAAGGTAAAAATGTACAAAATTTGGGGTACCTCAGTTTCTCTCTTCCAACTACAGAACTACGGGGCATGTGCTCCAGAGCTTTTTAGCAGCCCCACATGCAGCTGGAGTCCGTAGGATCTGCAGGTGCCCATTACCAAGGAACTCCGGGCCCCGGGTGCCTAAGGCCTTGTCTATCTACACCACAGAGTTTTGTCGATTCCAGTTACGCCAACAAACAGCCACTACTATAATTAAACCACTGTTGCATGTCCACACTGTGCTCCTTGTGTCGGCAAAGCACATCCACAATAGTAGCTTTGCATTGACACAGACAGCTCTGGGTAGCTATCCCACTGTGCCACTGGTCAGAAGGTGCTTTGTGAAGGGTTTGCAATGCCTCATGCAGGCAGGTAGAGAGTCACATGATGAAGGTTTCTCAATCTCATTGTTCCATGGGCATCCTACTGTATGGCCAGCTATTTTTCAACTGCCCTGGCAACCTGCACCCCAGCCATCACTGTCAGAAAGCATGGATACTACGCTGCTGTTCAGTATTGTGCTGTGCTGTGTATTGTGCTTGTATTGAACACAAGGCTATAGGGGGAACCCAATGGGGGGCTATTTGGCTGGAGGATGCCTTGAAGGAGCATTTTAACACTGAGCCACAGTAACGTGTGTTGCTGTAGTGTGCTGAACCTGGCATTGTTTCTTTGCACTGTGCTATGAACCTTGTAATGATTTCTGTGTGTGCCTGAAAAGTTACACATCTTAGATCCCTTTTTAGAGTAACGCTTGATAATATGTCCAAACTGACACTGCTGAACAGTAATTAGGGTTACCATACGTCCGTATTTTCCCGGACATGTCCAGCTTTTTGGTTCTTAAATCACCATCTGGGAGGAATTTTTAAATATCTAAAAACGTCTGGGATTTTGCCACATCGGTTGGGACGCCCTTTGTCCCGATATTGGGGACCGCTCACCTCACCACACACACCAAAGTCCCGGGGCTGGTGGCGCTTCCTGGGGCAGCTCCCGGCACCTGCCCGCTGGCAGGAGCCTGCAGTGTGGGCGGCCCCTTGGCACAGAGGCAGAGGTGGTCTCCGCGTGCTGCCTCCTGCCCAATCAGAGCTGCGGGGGCAGAGCCTGCAGGTGCCGGCAGCGGGCAGCGAGCCCTCCGCCCCCGCCCTGACCTGACCTGACCCGAACCTAGGAGCCAGAGGGACCTTCCGGATGCTTCCTGGGAGCCGCCCCAGGTAAGCACCGCTGGGACTCCCCACCTCGCCCCCCGGAAGGTGCCTCTGGCTCTTAGGGTCGGGTCGAGTCAGGGGTGGGGGGGGAGGGCTCTCTGCGTGCTGCCGGCACCTGTAAGCCCCACTCCATGGCTACGGCAGCTCCCATTGGTGCTTTTCTTTGGTGCTGGCCAATGGGAGCCACGGAGCTCACGCTTGTGGCGGGCGCAGCCCGTGGAGACCCCTTGGCTGCCCCTGATCCTAGGAGCCAGAGCGACCTGCGGCAGGAGGGGTGAGTAGGCGAGTGGGGCATGGTGGTGAAGAGGCGAGCGGCGAGGGAGCCAGTGGCTGGCTGGTGGGTGGGTGAGGAGGCAAGTGGCAGGCGGGGAGGGTGAAGAGACGAGCGGCGAGCCAGCGGTGGGCAGTGAAGAGGCGAGCGGCGAGGGAGCCAGGAGCGGGCGGGGTCCAATGGGGCAGAAAGGGGGCAGAGTTGGGGACTTTGGGGAAGGGGTTGGAATGGGGGCGGGGAAGAGGTGGAGTTGGGGCGGGGGCAGGTGGGGCAGGCAAATACCCCCTTCCCCCCCCCCAATGTAGTGTCCTCTTTTTTGAATATTCAAATATGGTAACCCTAACAGTAATACAAGAAGCCCACAGAAGTGTGTGTTTGTGTGGGGGAAGCATGTGTGACAGCATGTGGGGGGGTTGTGCATGAGAGAGAGAGAGAATGTGTTGGCGGAGCGTGTGAGAGACTGTGTGTGTGGGGAGTGTGTATGTGAGAAAGAGAGACAAATTGTGTATGGGGGACTTCCTGGGGCTTTGAAAGGGGAGGGACACATGTCTACATAGCTGGATGAATGGCAGCAGATTTCCAAACAGTGAGCAGAGCGGTTACGGTGGGCATCGTGAGATACCTTCCGGAGGCCAGTTACAGCAACGTAACAAACACAGTGTCTACACTGACACTTTGTTGATCTAACTTTGCTGCAAAAATCTCTGCCTCCCATTGAGGTGGTTATATTTTGTCAGTAAAGCAGGAGAGTTTTGTCACCAAGAGGTGCATTGTAGTGTGTACACCTCCACTGTTTTGTCAATGAAAGCTGCCTTTTGCCGACAAAACAGTGTAGACAAGGCCTAAAGGTCGGCACCCAAAACGTAAACCCTCAATTTAAGGCCACTTTTGAAATGTGGACCCAGCTCACCATTGTGCTCTGGCCCCGTGTGGCAGCTTGTGTGGGCCAAAGGGGCTGTAGGGAAGGTGTAAACCCAGGGGAATCCTCGCAGCACAGGAGCCTCTTGTGCCTCCAGCTCCTCCACAGCAGCTGCAGGCTCAAGGAGTGTTCCCGGGAAAGCAGGGAATAGAGTGGAGTTGTTGAGGGCTGGGCAGAGGAGGAAGGGGTGGAGCAGGAATAATGGGGTGTGGCCAGGGTAAAGCTGTGCCTTTGACACTGCCTCCGGGAGAAGTCATCTAGGGGCCACTGGACCAGAGGTGCAACTCAGGCTGGACCTCCAGACTTCCGCAGCCTGTGCCAATGTCTGCACTGACCCCAGCAGCTACTGAATAGGAGAACCACAAACTGCTTCCCCCATCCTTTTACCAGTGCAGGGGTGAATGAGGCCCATTGAGCCAATTCTCTCCCTGACTCAGTTTCCACATTTATGAAATAATTTTAAGATTATTTGTATTTCAGTCTATGCAGAATGAAAGCCCCATTGTGCTGAGCTCTGTACATATACTGAGCTCTGTACATATACTGAGACCCAAAGAGCTCACAATTCAGGCTCCTCATCCTGAAAAGTCTCAGCATCCCACTGATGTGAAAGAGGCCAATGTTTGTAAAGTTACATTAATGCTAAAATCTTTGCAGGATCTGGCCTGGCTCATGACAAAATGTAAAAGGAGAATGAGAAATCAGCTGGGTTTGGAGGATGAGGGAACAGAAAATCTGTCTTCCACATAGTGTCTCTTTGAGTGGTTCTGAGGCTTCATGGATATTGGTTCTGTTGATTTGAGACGCTTGAATGAAAGAAAATAGGATGATTCATATTAGCCTTTGTTAAAAATCTGGGTGTGTCTCTGTCTCTCTTCAACTGTTTTTCTCTCATAATTAAAATACAATTATGTCAATTAAGAGTGAGGATGTCACAAATATGACAGCATGAAATATCATCTGTCTTATCCTTTCCCCCTCCAGACATTCTGCCATCTGAACTGGAGACAATAAGAGGGAAATCCTTAGGATCACACAGACCAGGTGAGACTTCAGGTGGAGATTATCATTAAATAAAGAGGAAAATCCCATGAAAACATTTTCATGAACTTCTAGATAAATGTACAAACCAAACCAACACTGACCATGACACACACCCCTAAAAATAAAAATAAAAACAAAAACATGAAATACTAAAAGAAAAGGAGGACTTGTGGCACCTGTGGCTCACGAAAGCTTATGCTCAAATAAATTGGTTAGTCTCTAAGGTGCCACAAGTCCTCCTTTTCTTTTTGCAAATACAGACTAACACGGCTGCTACTCTGAAACATGAAATACTAAGAAATCCCAAGCCGAAATCACACAAACAATCCTGATACCATCCTTAGTGTTGAGTCCCTGCACCCACTGACGAACAGAAACACTCTCCCTGACCAAGAAACACTCTGAGGCTAGGCCTACATAGCAATGTAAGCGTAAGGGATATGAGTCAGCTGACCTCTTGTCAGGGAATCCTGGGCTTGAGCATCAACACTGCATTTTAACTCTAGGTTAAGAATTTTCTGCACTGGGGGGAAACTCGACTGCCAATCCTGTTTCCTAACTGTGGTGGTGCTATTGATGGGACGCGGGTGCCCGTAAGGAGCACGTGAGTACATACGCCGCGTAATTAGCTCATTTGGTGGCTGTCTCCATTTGAGAGGGCATTATACTGAATTACTGTCTAGTCGGATAACTGGGTTCTCCAGCTCTAGGCTCGGTCACATTGGCAAAAACATGCCCCTGTGCCTGTCCTAAGGATAATGAGGACATCAGTCTCCAGGGTGTCAAACTATTACAGTGAAACTTTGTAATTCTTAATTTTTCAAATACGATGATCAATGATCAAGTTTTTGCTTGCTTGATTTTTTTCAGTTTGTTTTGAAGTTTGACATAAAATGAAGGTGTCAGAGGGAAGACACACACACATTCCAGTCTGGCTGCTGCTTGCTGCAAAGTGGCAAAATCCATCCCCAAGGCTTGGGATGCAGTGTGCTCCAGCAACCCTGGGGAATCCCTTATCCCTGCCATCACCACACCCCCAGACCTCTGGGATGCTGTGGAGAAATTTTGGTGCTGGCTCCCACTGACCACCCTAACAGTGCATGCTGCCCAGGTGACCCTGCACCTGCAGCCCAAGGGAGGGCCTGGAGTAAGGGCCAGTGAGCAGAGCAGGGACCATAGCAGCTGCCCTGCAGGGAGAAGAAGTGGCAGAGCTCTCGGCTCAGTATGGCTGAGGGAAGGATGACCCACCTCCTAACTTTGCTCCCTGCTCCAGGCAAGCTCCGTGCACCACCATGGAGGAGAAACT